>NC_134356.1:630488319-630788319 GCF_048569485.1 Anomaloglossus baeobatrachus | reverse complement strand
ATCACTAATAAAAGCCGTCACTTTATGATTGATCAGTTTCGGTCTCTGAGACCCTCAATGATCTTGAGGGACAAAAAAGGGCGCCGGTGCAAAAAGAGTATATGGGACCTTTGCAGCCAAGAGCTCATAAAATGCATAATTGCACCTGCTTTGGAAGTACAAATGGGCCTCCTTACCACTTGGGCCCCTGTGCAAAGTTGCACCAATGGTATATCCATCCTTGGAAGGGGCCACAGCTCTGTTTTAGTGCTATAGCCCCTTATCTGGTTTTCCCTGCCCACTGGTTCCCCGGCCATCTTGCTTTAACCGCAACTGGACCCATTGACTCAAGGGCACTGCAAAATCCTAAGGACGTTCTCAGGACTGGTGGGGGTGCCGGAGGTCAGACATCCACTGATCATAAACTTATGACATATCCTAACTATTGCTTCATGAAATAGAAATCCTCCTAAAATTCTAACAATCCAAATTGAATGAAACTACACCCATGGATTATGGAGCTTCTGACCAATTGTGACTCAGACAACTAAATAAGGTCTTCAGAGAAGACTTAAGATTGTTTGTAGACTCTAATTGCAGAAATAGTAGAGAACAAAACCGTACATTGAAAGAACTGTTTCCCAAAACAAGTAGAACTGGTGAAATAAGCTTTTCTGGAAAAATAGCTTGCCAAGGGATTAATACCTAGCGTCAAGGATAATTTTAGATATATTGGACAGTGGGCAAAACTCTTAGGGGTACTTTGCATGTTGCGACATTGCTACTGCGATCTCGTCGGGGTCAAATCGAAAGTGACGCACATCCGGCGCCGGTAACTACGTCGCAACGTGTAATGTCTAGAAGCACCGCTAAACGATCGCAAAAGCGGCAACAATCGGTGATCTGTGTAGTGTCGGTCATTTCCATAATTTTGCTGCAGCGACAGGTACGATGTTGTTCCTCGTTCCAGCAGGCAGCACACATCGCTGTGTATGAAGCCGCAGGAGCGAGGAACATCTCCTACCTGCGTCCCGCCTGCAATGCGGAAGGAAGGAGGTGGGCGGGATGTTTACGTCCCGCTCATCTCCGCCCCTCCGCTTCTATTGGCCGCCTGCCGTGTGACGTCGCCGTGACACCGCACGACCCGCCCCCTTAGGAAGGAGGCGGGTCACCAGCCAGAGCGACGTCGCAGGGCAGGTGAGTGCATGTGAAGCTACCGTAGCGATAATGTTCGCTACGGCAGCTATCACAAGATATCGCAGCTGCGACGGGAGCGGGGACTATCGCGCTCGGCATCGCTACCATTGGCTAGCCGCCGGATGTGCGTCACTTTCGATTTGACCCCACCGACATCGTACCTGCGATGTCGTAGTGTGCAAAGCCCGCCTAAGTCACGGGGATGCCAATGAAAGCTGCCGGCTTCTGTTTGGCCTGCAGCGTGTATCACAGTACAGGAACCCAACAGGTCTCTGCACTGCAATGCATTTCAGCTGGATGTGCGCCTTTGGACGCTCAGCCAGCTGAAGCAGGTGCTGGAGTCGATGGGCCCCCTTCCCCACCAGGCCCGATCACAGTGGCAATCCCTGCGACCATGATCGCTCCGCCCCTGCCCTAACTGTTCCTGTACATGGCTCCTACTGCTTAGTGACACTATTTTATGTACTAATTTGCAAAATTGTCTATGCAACTTCCAACTATGTAAAAACTAAGCATGAGAATGTCAAGGTTTGCATCATTAGAGGTAAAATATATATAGACCCATTCTCAGGGATGGTTCCTACCTTGTAAGAATCTTCTGCAAAGACTCCGAAACCCGGATTCACACTGTCTTGCCGGCCACAAAGATAAAGTTAGCGGTCCCCACTCAGCAGTAGGATCCTGCGTCTCGATTTCATCAATGAGTGATGACGGTAACACAAGTATATGAAAGGAAAAATTATTAAGACTGAAGATCTCCTGACACTGAACTACTGTAGCTTCTTTGTTTTCGATCCACCCAAGAGTTGTCATGGATATCTGGAATCAGGAGAGAAACATCTGGTTTTCACGTGGATTCCTGCAGTTACAGCAGCCGTGGGGAATGTCGGAAAGAAGCGGATGACAAATCCATGGCTGTACTTTTCCTTAATGAACTTCTGATGTCACAATTAAATATAATGAATAGTATGGACCTCCGATCAATTATCCGAGTAAAGGAGTAAAGGTCCATTCAGACTGCATGATGAGCGGCGTTAAACTGAGCTCCATAAAAGACCAAATTTTTTTACTATATACTGTGCTACTACAGGAAATAAGTATGCGTCCAAGGTAAAATCAAACTCAACATGCGTCCAAGGTAAAATCAAGTTAATACAAAAAAATGTACACAGGACATGACAAAAAAAGTGAATTAAGAAAAATCCCATGGGAAGTGCAAATGTACGCGTTTCAACCTGTGAAGGTCTTAGTTATATTGTAGCTCATGTTCAAGTGCTACCATCGTATAAAGCCATCATGATGGTAAGCAATTAAGAATATTAGCATACAATTACCATACTAGAGAAGAAAAAAAAAGAGCAAAAGGAAAAAAAGGAACAAGAACAAAGAGAAAAAAAGGGAGAAAAAGAGAGAAGAGAGAAAAGAGGAAAAAGAGCAAAAAGAAAAAAGGGGAAAATAGAGAGAAAATAGGAAAAAAGAAAAAAGAGGAAAAAAAAAACTAAAAAAAAAATTAAAAAAAGAGAGGAAAAAGAGCAAAGAGAAGGAAAAAAAAAGAGAAAAAAGAGCAAAAAGATTAAAAAGGAGAAATAGAAAATATAAAGAAAAAAATAGAAAAAAAGAGAGATAAAAGGAGAAAAAAACTGCAGTAGTTTGAAAAAAAAAAAAAATCCAGGTTCAAGTCCCCTATGGGAACTAAAGAAAAAAAAAATAGAAAACATAAGAATTTGAATCACCCCTCTTTTCCCTAGTTAAAAATAAAGAAATTGTCAGGCTGCCAGCAGGGGGAGCTGGAGTCCTGCAGAGAAAGACACTACACGGAGCTGAATGAGCAAGGAGGGGAACTCCCAGTGTGTCCTTAGGCCTCTGCCACACTCACGTGAAAATCATGCACGTGCTGAGAGACACGTATTTCCCCTGCGTGTTGCGTGCAGGTAAGTACGTGTCTCTGGTACGTGCGGGACACGTGTGTTCTACGTGTGCTATCCGCGATAGCACATGTAGAACCGGTAATTTACATACTCACCTGGTCCTTTCTGCTGTCCGCGCTGCTGTCCGTGGTGCTGATCTTTGGTCTCCAGCCCTCCCGTCTCCCCGCTGCTGCTGCTGCCAGGCAGTGAAGTGAATATTAAATGAGAATAATGAGCGGCGGTCAGCAGCAAGAGGCAGCAGCGGCAGAGACATGAGGGCTGGAGAAGGTGAGTTAATGTTTTGGGTTTTTTTCACTGACACGTGTGTTTTCTCCGGCGCGTGTCACACGGGACCGCATCCACACTACACCCGTGTGGTACGGGTGCGGGCCGTTTGACACCCGTGCTGCCGGAGAAAACACTGACATGTCAGCGCTTTGAAAAACGCACACACGTACAAACGCACACGGACACACGTTCCTTGTGGTTTTACGTGTCTGTGCCTGCTACCATAGGGTAGCATTGCTTAACCTGTCTCCGTTCCGCCGGTACGTGTAAAAAATGACAAACACGTGCCGGGGGCACGGATATGTGTCGCAGGCCTAATGCAGTGTCTGCCAGCATCAGCCGGACAGATGAAGCTGTGGGGCATGCGGGGGATGGTCAGACGGGTCTGGGTCATACACAGTACGGGCAGCAGGAAGATCGGACGAACTAGCAGAGGAGGAGTCGAGATCAGGCCAAGGTCAGTACCAGAGGAAACAACCGAGTGGGGAGGTAGGAACAACCGGGGATATTGTGGGAAGGAAGGAGGTGGGAAAGAGGAATAGCAGAACAACTAGGGGACAGAACACAGACAGAGGCTTAGGGCACAGAAAGGGAACGGATCAGGATCACACTTACAGGTGTCGCGGGCGGAGGAGGGGACGCTGCGCTCTCCCACTGCTCGGGTCCGGCTGCTGCTGCTGCTGCTCGGCGATGGCTCAAGCGGTGGGCCGGATCCCGGGGACTTGAGCGGTGTTCCTCGCCCGTGAGTGAAAAGGGGTAGGGATTGATTGGATGGTGGCTTTGAGTATTGTCCGTGACGCCACCCACGGTTGTGGTGATATTGGTGACACCACCGCTGCTCTGGACGGGGATCCCGTGAGTGGTGACAGGGAGCAGCTTTGTTGTTAGTTCTCCCCTCCGTGGGTAGGGGGTTGGTTGTCCAGGGGCCCGGTGATGGGGGAAGGGATGGATGGCAGGCGGGTTACGGGGCCTGGTGAGGTGCAGGGTCGCAGGGGCAGCGCTGTGCCGCATGGCACGGTGGTACTCACTCAGCCAATGATGAAGACACAGTTCTCGGTAAAACACACGGCTGGATGGACGGGTCCCACTGACGGCTGAGGTGGTTTCTGCTCCCGGCAGGTTGATGGTGACTGTCTTTCCCTGCACCTATGTACGGTAGATGGTTACGATGGGTTCCCACCGGTAACCCGCTCCCCAGCTTGGATATTGGCTGGAGGAGCCCCTTTTTGCCCGCAGGCTCTGGCTCTGGAAAACGGTTGCCTTGGCGGTGGCGGTGTCTCCCTCTCACGGTTGGGCGGTTGCCTTTTGTCGGGACTTGGCTGCTGGGGAACCCAGGAGGTTCCCTTCGCTGACGGATTCGACAAATTCACGGCGACTCCTAGCCTTGTCAGGGTCCGTAAACCCCAGCCAGATGGTGCTGACTTCTCTTTGTGTACCGGTCCGGTACCGCCGGGCCACCGCCCATCCACGGTCCTTACGGTAGACTCCAATTGGTCACTCCTGCAGACGGTCACCACCGTCTGCCAACCTTGCTGTACCGCCCGGGCCACACACCCGGACGCTGTCAGTTAGTTGCTCCACTACCACTCTCCTCCCTTCCACTTTCACCTCCAAAACTAATCTGTTTGCTTTTCCCGCCTCCAGGACTGTGAACTCCTCGGTGGGCGGGGCCAACCGCCTGGCCCACCCCTGGTGTGGACATCAGCCCCTGGAGGAAGGCAACAAGGGTTTTGTGTCTGACTTCGGTGTGCCTGACCGGGAGTGTGGGGTGTGTTGGTGTTGTGCTCTGTGGCCCCTGGCTTGTCCAGAGCGCCACACAGGGACCATCACTCACAGGCAAAGCAGCGCTAAGCTTATAGCCGGCACTGGTTCACCGGAGATGACAGTATTTAAAGCATCCCAGCTCCGGAAGTGAGGCACGGGAGAAGGCTCCATCCCCTAGCCATGTGGACGGGGAGGGGAAACCGTGACAGAAATGTAAAAAATAAAAAGGTATACATATATGATATCGCATCTGTAAAAGCCCAATCTATCAAAATATCAAACTGTAGCGCGTTTAATATGAAAGTTTTATAAAATTGCTCAACCTGTATGATAAATACTTTGAAATCTAAATGCCAAAACTACCATTTTTTTGTCACCAAACCTCCCTTAAAATTTACAAAAAAAGCTATTAACGTAGTTCCTAACCAAACATGGTGTGAAGAAAAACACTAGCGTGCCACGCAAAAAACTAAAAGCTCTCACACAGCTTCATTAACAGAAAAATTGAAAAAGTTATGAGTCTCAGAAATTAAATGGCGCTTCTTCCTTTCTGAGCCCTACTGTGTTCTAAAACAGTAGTTTTCCATCATATAAGAGGCATTGACAATTTCAGAGAAAAATAATACTGCATTGTAGGGTTAATTTTCTCCTATCACCCCTTGTGAAAATGAAAAATTAGGATTAAAAATTGTGGAAATGTGTGATATGTTGATCCAAGTGTTAGATCAAATATGGCAATAAAAGTCAGTTGGTACAAGAAAAAAAAAATCGGACAGCACTTGGATGCATAACATGTAACAAGTAACTTGTGCCTTACACTTTGGGAATCTTATTTATTTTGCTGACAGGAAATCCTTCAGATTTTGTGACAAAACTGAGCAGAAAAAAATGCAACAAGAAAGTGTGCACAACCACATAGGGGAAAGTTAGGAAACGTTTTTCTCATCAGTGAAAAAAGTGCTGAAATTCTGAACAAACTGATAAAAATCAGTAATGAAACTTGGTCTGTTTTTCTTATATGTGAAAAAACTGATGGCTGAATGCGGCTTTAGGCCATGTGCGCACGCTGCGGATTTACCGCGGATTTTACCGTGGATTTGCTGCAGAAAATGTATCTAATATTTCTGCAGAAATTCCCCAGCAAAACCTATGGGTTTAAAAAAAATGCTGTGCGAACACTGCGTTTTTTTATACCCGTGGAATTTCTGCTGCGGAAATAATGTGCATGTCACTTCTTTTCTGCAGGTACCTGCGGTTTTTGCCATAGATAATGGTAAAAAAACGCAGATACCAACCCGTGGAAAAATCACGGCAATACCGCAGTAAAACCGCGGGTGTGTTATTACCGTGGTTTTTGCTATGGGTGCGGCATTCTGCCAGAGGGTGCGGATTTTTCTTAAGAAAAGTCAATTTTCTAGTGCACAGATAGCCTAAGGCTATGTGCCCACGGGGACAGTGTCCTGCGGTTATATCCGCAGGTGCTCTCAGAAATCCGCAGCACAACGTCTGTCTGTTTCCATGCTGCGGATGTACAGCGGAATGTCCTGCGGATATGGTGCGGGCATTCTGCATTGAGGATACAGTACCATGGCATCAGCACTGCATCCTCAATGCAGAACAAGTGCTGCAGTGATCGGGGCGTTCATATTACTTACCTCCATTAACGCACCACCTCGCTTTCCGGCGGCCGGGTCACTGTCAGCGTCTGGTGCACTGTGCTGGAGAAGGTGGGCGGGCCTGCACTAGCTCCGGCTGTCACATGACCGAAGCTCGTGCAGGCCCCGCCCACCTCTTCCTTCCTGTACCTGGATCGATGGCGCTCCTGTGCACCGGATGGAGAAAATGACATCGTTGTCTTCTATCAAGGCAGGTAAGTATATGGGACCCTGCGGAGAAGTCCGCAGGAATAATTCCCATGCTGCTGATTTTTCCGCAGGGAAATCCGCATTATTTCTGCAGCGGGAAAAAACGCAGCGTGGGCACAGCAGTTCCCAAATGCCATAGAAATGGCTGGGGAGTAGCTGTGCTGCAGCTTGTTGAAAAATCCACGGAATTTCCGTGAAAAATCCGCGGCAAATTCCGCGCATTTTCCACAGCGTGGGCACATAGCCTTAGTCTTCCGGAAGAGGTCTGCATTGGAAAAGTCACACCAAAGCTGACTTAGCCAACCAGAAAGGTTCACTTTTTTTCTTCACACTGTTATGACAGACATGGCCTTCCTCTAAGTTTGGGGTACTACTCCTCAACTTGTTCCCCTCTGCTATCTTTGATCTCTTCTACAAGCTTTGGGGTCTGTGTTTTTTTCCCCTGACTCCGTTTATCTTTGTCCAATTCTGGGCCCCAGTACCTCTCTAGCCAGATGACTCTCTAAGTCCGGCTGCGGTGAGCCGTAGGCTCCAGACCACTCTAAGTAACCTCAGGTTTTCCTGACCGGCTCTAGTGTGACACCCTGGACTAGCCAGGTCGTCCCAGGTAGTCACACACACACACCACCCCCTCCCCGAGTAGGTGACAGCAGCCAACCAAGAAACCCTTGTCACCACCCTCCAGGTTTGATGTCCACACCAGGGGGGGCGGAGTCAGGCGGTTGGCTCTGCCCACCGAGGAGCTCACAGGCCTGGAGGCGGGAAAGACACAAGTTCAGACAGAAGTTCTAGAGCAGAGTGTGAGGAGTAACCTTGACAGTGAAGGAGGGAGGACGAGTTCAAGGGCATACCTGTGACCAGGCCTGCCAACAGACTACTCCGGTGGCTGGGTTGGAGCCCAGTCACCTTTGGCAAGGAGGCACACGGTGGTGGCCACCTTCAGGAGCTGAGATTACAGCCAGTGGAACCGTAGGGACCAGGGTCGGGCGGTGGTCCGCCGGTACCGAACCGGTGAACCGATTGGAAACTGGAGCACCAGGAGGGGTACTCAGACCCAGTACAAAGCCCTGAACCGACAGGGCTGAGTCAAATCAACTGAGGACTGGACTTAAGGACCTATCCCACACAAGACCTGTTAGAAGACAACAGCCCAACCATACAGAGTAAAGCCACTGCCAAGGCATAGAGACCCAAAGAGCCAGCGTCTGCGGGCAAACGGGTTCCTACGGCATATACCAGTCGGGGAGCGGACCACCGTTGCTTAGGCATAGGAGTCAAACATTCATACAAAGAGGTGCAGGAGAAAGGCGGAAACCACCAACCTATTCTGGGAGAAGCTGCAGCCGGCTGCGAGCCCCGTTCATCACCCTGTTTGGTTTACCAGAGACTCCAGTGTATTGTGTCATAGTGAGTACACCAGTGCCTTCGGGCCACGCACCGCGCCGCACAGCATCAGCACCCAGCATGCACCCGTTCCCACGCCTCAGCACCTCCCTCGGGCCCCCGGGACCATCGCTCCCCTACCCACGGAGGGGTCAACACCAAGCCGCACAACACCGTCCTCGGGAGGCCTAGTTAACTGCAGCGGTGGTGTCCATCTAATTACCACAACCCATGGGTGGCGTCACAAACTTACATCCCAAACCAAACCACCGCGGCCCCGGCCGTGGAACTCCCCGTCAAGTCCCCGCGTGTAGCGCCAACTCCCTTGCAGAGCGACCGGGTCCGTGAGAGGCTCGAGCCACCACCCACCGTACGAGCACGGATCCGAGCGGTTCAGCGGTCGCAGCCGAGCTCGCGGGGCGGTACACTAGCACCGAGGCCACGTCTTCTCTCACTTGAACCCTATTCTACACTGGTTCCTCTCGAGACCTCCCAACTGTCCTCTTTCCTGCATCTGTCACTTCGCATTTAACCCTGCCTCTTCCATCCTGTTGCTTCCTCATCCCAACCACTAAGTGCCATGTTTGGTGACAGTCCCACTTTACTGTAACTGGAACCAGCACCCAGCTGGCAGCATTAACATATTAACATATACAATTGGTATAACATATAAAATACAGTACAGGGGTCAGGCCACCCTCTACATGGCCACATTACAGATGTCATAACTTCTTTAATTTTCTATCAATGTATCCGTGAAAAAAAAATGACACAGCACTCTGATGCTATCTGAGTGCTGTCCGTTTTCCACAGACTGATAGATAGGAGAAGGTGGAGAAACTTTTTTTTCTTCTCATAAGTGAAAAAACTGACGAAACACAGATGAAACTTTGTTGAAAATCGCTGATAAAACCTTGTCCATTTTTCTCGTACATCAAAAAAACTGTTGTCTGAATGAGGCCTAAGTTTTATTGAAGGACATGCTGACTCCATTTTTACAACTTTTACTTTGAGGTTTGATTTCCAATGCCATTCTCATCTGTGGATTGGTGCTGCTGTCACATCTCAAACTAGGAGAGAGTCCGGCGTGAGCCTAAACATAATACAAGTGGTACACGAACTACAAACAAGGGGTACACCGGGGACACTTTAACAACGGTGGGCCGTAGCGCTTGTGAGAGGAAAGATGGACACCTCCTCCACTCACCTGCCACTGTACCCTATACTCCTAGCTAGTCCCTATATAAGTTCTTCACCTATCGCTGAGCTGGATCCTGAAGCCTTGAAAAGACCATACAATAGCCCCTGGCTAGGGAGTGAGCAGGTGAAGGACGCTAGCCCCACTGCTGCACTGAGACAACACACAGGGAAAGGAAAACACACATGGGGTAATACAACAACAGAATGCTGCAGTCAGCACCAAGACTGCATCCCACACAGCAACTTCTACAAAGGGTGTCAAATAGCTCCTTCCAGCCCCCAGGTCAGCATCCCAATGGCAATGAGAATAACCGGCACCCTCTGCTAGAAGCAGAGGATATATAAAGGGACTGGGCGTGGCAATCAAATCATAGATGCCCATAAATTTAGTGATGTGCAATAATGAGATCAAAGAGATACAATAAAAGTTTCAACCAAGAGTAGGAATGTTGAAAGACGCCAATGGGAACAAACAAACTGAGCCAGAACAGATCAAGGAAAGATGGAAAGAATACACTGAGCACATCTACAAGAATGATTCAGTGATACGGGAAGAAACTGAGACTGGAAATGATAGCGAACCAAACATCTTAAAAGACAAACTATTTACTGTGATAAAGCGTTTTTCAAAAAACAAAGCACAAGGATGTGACAATATTCCAATACAACTAATAAAGTCTTCTGAAGCAGCAGTTGATGTCTTCACATGCCTGTGTCAACAGATATAGACAATTGGTAAATGGTCCAAGGACTGGAAAAGATCGGTGATTATACCTATTTTGAAGAAGGGAGATGTTACACACTGTGGAAACTATTAGACTATTGTAGCACTCAGGGGGCAGGGGGTTAACCTTACTCGTCTCGGGCCGGTGCTGTCAATCTGGGATGTTGCGGTGGCTTGCCCAGCTTCGTGCCCCAAGGTGTACACCAATAAGGAGGGAGGATGATTGGGTTTGTAATAGGATGATTGTCGTGATGTCGCGGGCGGAGGAGGGGACGCCGCGCTCTCCCACTGCTGCTCGGGTCCGGCTGCCGCGGCTGCTGCGGCCTGCTGCTGCTCGGTGGCTCGAGCGGTGGGCCGGATCCCGGGGACTCTAGCGGCGCTCCTCGCCCGTGAGTGAAAGGGGGTTGTTGGGTGTGGGGATTGTTTATTGTCCGTGACGCCACCCATGGTTGTGGTGATTTGTAGCACCACCGCTGCTCAATATGGGGATCCCGGGAGTGGTGATGCGGAGCAGCCAGGTGTTGTGTTGCCCCTCCGTGGGTAGGGGTTGGTGATCCCGGGGCCCAGTGATGGTGTGGAAGGTGCAGGGCCTGGTGGGCGCAGGGACGCGGGGGCAGCGCTGTGCCTTGCGGCACTGTGGTACTCACTCAGCCTGAGACGTTGACACAGTTTTACGGTAAACCACACGGCTGGAAAGACGGTTCCCACGGACGGCTGCACTTGCTCTCCCAGTAGGTAACGGTGATGTCCCTTTGACCTGCACCTAGTGTTTCTGTGTTGGTAGCGATGGGTTCCCACCGGTAACCCGCTCCCCGGCTTGGATATGGGCCGGAGGAGCCCTACTTTGCCCGCAGACGCTGGCCCTGAGGAACTGGTGCCCTGGCGGTGGCGGTGTTCCTCCTTAATGGTTGGACTTTTGCCTTCAGTCGGGACTTGGTTGTTGGGGGATCGACGTCCCCTTCACTGACGGATTCGGCAAATTATGGCGACTCCTAGCCTTCCCGGGGTCCGAGAGGCCCCTGCCCTGGTGGTGACTGTCCTTCGTATACTGCTCCAGACCGCCGGGCCACTACCCGTCCGCGGTCCTTCCAGCAACCTCCGAGCAGTCCCCCTCCAGACGATCATCGCTGTTGCTGACCTTGCTGACCTGTCCTGCACTTAGCTGGACCAACTTCAGGTCTTTCTACGCTCACTTTTGCTCCTTTTCTTCTTTGCTCCACTACCACTTCACTTTCACTTCACTTAGACTCTGTTGTTTACTCCTTCACTCCCCTAGCTTAACTGCTAGTTCTTCCCGCCTCCAGAGCTGTGTACTCCTCGGTGGGCGGAGCCAAACGCCTGGCCCACCCCCTGGTGTGAACATCAGCCCCTGGAGGAAGGCAACAAGGATTTTGGTAGCTTTGGTGTTCCTAACTGGGATGTAGGGTGTGGTGGTGTAATGACCTGTGACCCCTGGCTTGCCCAGGGCGTTACATTCCCCCTTAGCAAAATGCAGACCGTCCGCGGGCTGCCCGTCCAACACCGGTTTTATTTTTCTGAAAAAGGTAAAATGTAAACATATTTATTATAACATCATCCCACAACGGGAGGCACATTTCTTAAACGTTACTAAACGGTTTTACGGGTACGGTTTCCGCTCTCTCCCACCCAAGCAACCTGGCCCTGATGCTGCCCCTAAAGCCCAGGCAGCACCCCTTGACCCACAGTCCAGCACAAGTCACCCGAGCGGGATCTGTCCTTCCCCTCCAGAGGGTAGCCACCGGTTCCTTTGGTGGCTGGGCCCCAGCCTGCTCTGCTGAGGGCCCTCCCTCCAACCTGCCTCTCCGGAGGCGGCAACTGCGGAAAACGGTACGGTAAAACAACATATTTACAAGCCACTTAACGTTTGTGGTTGCCCTGCAAGTTCACGGGCTTGTCCATGGATAGTTCCCATGCTAAACTTTTTTAAACGGTCCCCACGGGGACAATGGTGCCGGCTCCGGCCGGTTCAATCACTGTGAATCTGGTTAAACTTCGGTTATTATTTTGCTTATCATTTTCAACTTTTTAAAACTTTCAAACATTTTTAAACATGAACGCACACAGACTTCCTGACCCCCCCTCTTTAAAGGACAGTCTCCCTGCGCAGCTGCTGTTGCCGCCGCTCCCAGCCGGGAGCACTTTCTGTTTGCTCCGGTTCAGTGTGTGCAGGGGACGGACCCAGCCAGAGTCCCTCCGTGTCGGCTACGACCGGCACCTTCAGTAATAAGGGACCCCGCTGTGACATGGCCTGCTCTGCCTCCTGGCAGCTGCATCCCCGCCGTGCCTCCGGTGCATCTTTGCTGACGGCCTCAGACTCCGGCTTCTTCCATTGAAGCGAATCAGGGTGGTCACGATCTTCTGCTGCAGGTCTGTCCGCCGGGGCGGATTGGCAGGGTACCGCTACCGGTGGTGGTGGTAGCGGGCCTAGTGGCGGGGCAGCAGCAGCCAACACGGGTAACGGGGGAGGTAGCAGGGCGAGCGGGTATGGACCGGGTCCCTCAGCCGCGATGACCGACCCACTAGGGGCACAGGGGCGTGGGTCACTTACCCTCCCTTCCAAGACTCCCTCCGTCTCGCGTCTCCGTATGGCCGCAACCACTTCCGCCATGTCGGCCTCCCACTCCTCCATGAGGAGCTGCATGCGGATCTGCAGACGGCTGCTTAGCTGGACGGTCCGGACTTCCACCCACGCTGCGGGGCCAGGCGCGGGGACCACGGTGTTGTCGGTCGGACTCAGCATCTTTAGCAGCGGCCCCTTCCAGGAACCAGTCAATGGCCGCAGGGTCCTGGCGTCCCTGCTTCTATAGCTGCGTTCACATGCAGCCAGCCGCCATCGTGTCCCCCTTAGCTTCTTTCCGGCCACTCCTCTATTGGGGCGGAGTTTTGGCCTTCGCGCCTCTGCTACTCGAGAAGACGCTCGAGCGGGAACTTTTCGCGCCAAAGATGGCGACTTCTGGAAATTTTCAGCCGGATACCTCCGGCGGTCACAAGGCGCACCTCTACCCAACGGCAGAGCGGTAAGATCCTGTTCGTGACGCCAAGTTGTCGCGGGCGGAGGAGGGGACGCCGCGCTCTCCCACTGCTGCTCGGGTCCGGCTGCCGCGGCTGCTGCGGCCTGCTGCTGCTCGGTGGCTCGAGCGGTGGGCCGGATCCCGGGGACTCTAGCGGCGCTCCTCGCCCGTGAGTGAAAGGGGGTTGTTGGGTGTGGGGATTGTTTATTGTCCGTGACGCCACCCACGGTTGTGGTGATTTGTAGCACCACCGCTGCTCAATATGGGGATCCCAGGAGTGGTGATGCGGAGCAGCCAGGTGTTGTGTTGCCCCTCCGTGGGTAGGGGTTGGTGATCCCGGGGCCCAGTGATGGTGTGGAAGGTGCAGGGCCTGGTGGACGCAGGGACGCGGGGGCAGCGCTGTGCCTTGCGGCACTGTGGTACTCACTCAGCCTGAGACGTTGACACAGTTTTACGGTAAACCACACGGCTGGAAAGACGGTTCCCACGGACAGCTGCACTTGCTCTCCCAGTAGGTAACGGTGATGTCCCTTTGACCTGCACCTAGTGTTTCTGTGTTGGTAGCGATGGGTTCCCACCGGTAACCCGCTCCCCGGCTTGGATATGGGCCGGAGGAGCCCTACTTTGCCCGCAGACGCTGGCCCTGAGGAACTGGTGCCCTGGCGGTGGCGGTGTTCCTCCTTAATGGTTGGACTTTTGCCTTCAGTCGGGACTTGGTTGTTGGGGGATCGACGTCCCCTTCACTGACGGATTCGGCAAATTATGGCGACTCCTAGCCTTCCCGGGGTCCGAGAGGCCCCTGCCCTGGTGGTGACTGTCCTTCGTATACTGCTCCAGACCGCCGGGCCACTACCCGTCCGCGGTCCTTCCAGCAACCTCCGAGCAGTCCCCCTCCAGACGATCACCGCTGTTGCTGACCTTGCTGACCTGTCCTGCACTTAGCCGGACCAACTTCAGGTCTTTCTACGCTCACTTTTGCTCCTTTTCTTCTTTGCTCCACTACCACTTCACTTTCACTTCACTTAGACTCTGTTGTTTACTCCTTCACTCCCCTAGCTTAACTGCTGGTTCTTCCCGCCTCCAGAGCTGTGTACTCCTCGGTGGGCGGAGCCAACCACCTGGCCCACCCCCTGGTGTGAACATCAGCCCCTGGAGGAAGGCAACAAGGATTTTGGTAGCTTTGGTGTTCCTAACTGGGATGTAGGGTGTGGTGGTGTAATGACCTGTGACCCCTGGCTTCCCCAGGGCGTCACAGTGACACCACCTGTGGTACGCGGCCAGAGATTAGCCGCCGCTGCTGTTGCTGTCCTCCGGAGCGGATGGTAATAGCAGCCAAAGATGGTATCGCTCCCCACAGGCGGAGTGGGCCCTGGTAAGGATGATGAGGGTAGTAGTGATTGAGAAGGCCATTTGGCCCCGAGGCACGGGGCGGCGGTGCAGGTAATAAGGGTCTGAGTCAGATGCTGCGGTTCCAGGTGTCTTTAGTCACTCTTTGTGCCGATCGCCCGAGTAGTACTGGTCACCCACTGTGATAGGCCTCCTCGAACCCGGATTCCTTCGGAGGTCAGTCTGGTGTCGTGCTCGGTGGGTCCCTTCCTCCTAGCGCCTTATGTGTTGGATCCCCGTGGCTTAAAGCTTCTTGGGGACCCCAGTCCATCTCGAGTAGTACTCTTGTCCCTATTTGCAGGTGCCGCGGCTCCGCAATAGGGCCTGGCTGTGTCCAAGGCCCTGGTTCTTATCTGGCACTATGCTTTCTGGTTCTGTGTGGCCAGGGAAGCTTGCAACCTCCCCGTCCCAGCAGATTCTGGAAAACCAACTTGAAGAAGGATCTTCCCTAGGGTCTTGCACCCTGAGTATCGCCGGTTCCAAGGGAGCAATGAAGCTCTCCCCTCGACAACCGCATGAACTGCTGTGTCCCACCTGAGCACTGGTAAGACACGTCTGCTCCTTTCCTCTACTGCTGGAGAACCCCTAACTGTTGTGTTGGCTCCTAACTCCCCCTGGTGGCTGCTCCTCCCCAGGTCCCTGTCACTAGTGGGTGGTGCCCTCCATGTTTGAAGGCTACCTTAAGACCCTACCTTAGCCCAGTCCCATTGGGGAGGGCAACCTGGCGGCGTATTTGAGTATGTAAGTGGTGAAACCGGTACCGACCTCCTCCGTATCTAAGTTAAGCACTACACCTTAAATCACGTGCAGTACTCTGGCGACTTAAACCTCAGGGGCGCCACACTATTGCGCTCATACCTCATGCCAACAACATACTACTGAAGATCCTACATGGTTCCAGCCTTAATTTGACAAAGAGCTGCCAGAGGAGCAAGCAGGATTCAGAAAAGGCAGAGGAACGAGTATAATGACCCAGAAGGAGCCATTATAAAACTTTCTGTATTCACAGGAGTCTGTAGGACAATTTATGGTTTGATGTATTGCCTGGTGTCATTCTGTCAAATGTATTGTAAGTTGTTGCTCTGTAATACCACTGGAGACCAGCAGGTGGTGGTATAAGTGTTGGCAAGGTACTGTATAGGAAGGTTTCTGATCAATATCCTCTATAGCCTGGTCACTATGGTAACCAGGGAGAGATGACAGTTGACAGTTGGCAGTTGAGACAAGCCGGGCTGGAGGTGATGAGAAGGTGACACGAGGTAAGCTCACCCCATACCAGGTAATGGCAGTATGTTACAGCCAGGACCTGCCTTTAACAATCGGAGGTGGAGTTGGAGCTCTGCCCACGACTGTTAACCTATTCAAATCCTGCTGTCAAACTCTGACTGCGGGATTTAACAAGCACCAACATGTGGGTGCGCCATTTTAAGCTCCCATGGCTGGGCTTCAAAGGAGACTGTGATTTTCACTACATGCAGCAATGCTGTGGCATTGCTGTATATAGCACAAGTAATCAGAAATTGTAGGTTATAGTCTCCTAAGAGGACTATTAAAAACAGTAAGAAGTAAAAGAAAATATGAAAAAATAAAAAACACAAACTTTCAAATCACCCCCCTTTTTTCACAGATGAGTAAAAAAAGTAAACAGAAATACACATATGTGGTATCGCCGCATTCAAAAAAGTCAGATCTATCAAAATCTAAAAATAATTAATACGGTCGGTAAACACTGTAAACAAAAAAATTCAAAAATGCCAAAATTACATTTTGTGGTTGGTGAAATACCACAAAAAAATGCTGCAACAAGTGATCAATACGTCACATCTATCCCAAAGTGGTATCATTAAAAACATTGTCTCATCCCACAAAAAAAAATAAGCCATCACACGGCTCCATTGACTGAAAAATGAAATCGTTATAACCTTCAAAGCTGATAGTATTTTTCACTAAGTGATAGGATTGCTTTCTAATTACTGATAGATTTCAGCTGGGGTCCTCCTGACTCTCCATAAATTTTGTACCTCTCTTTCTTCATGTTTTCAATACTTTTTCCCTGTGTCATTTCTCATATTTGCCCATCTCTAAATGTATGGTCATCTATGGTTTGATTTCTTTACCTGTGTGGATTGGATGGATTGTTACTGACGTCTGGTGTGAAATTCTCACCAGCACCTTTAGAAATATGTTTACTTTGAAAATTAGTGACAAGTTCAAGGCTATGTGCCCACGGGACAACGTACCTGTGGATATATCCGCAGGTATTGTGTCGCCCCTGACCTGATCAGGCACCACTGAGTACTGCACCCATGCTGGGTCAGTACAACCCAGGTAATCCCAGAGGCTGATTGGGGTGTGGACACACAGACACCAGTAACCAGGAACACACACACAGCTAGAAGACCCCTGAGCAGACTCAGGGAGGGGGCGTGGCCCTCGCCTCCCAGCTAGTGATGGGTGGTGAGACTGGAGACGAGGCGTGTGCAGAGGCAGCCGAAGGAGCAGAAGGCGTGAAGCCGCGTCTGGAGGGCAGAGTGGAGCAGGGCCCTGCCAGACACTGCACCGTTCGTGGCTGCTGGCGGGGGAGAACGGCTACCTTGCAGGGCCGCCTGAAAACCACCTAGGGCCGGAGTGCTGAGAGGTGGCTGAGTAAGGGGACTGCCTGGTAGACCAGGCCCGCACGGGAAAACAGGTTCCCAGAGCAGGAACCTATTTACTAGGCCTGCTAAACCTGCTGGTGAGGGCACTGCATGCCCTTCACCAACCTACACAGAGTCCGCAGCTATAGCAGCAACGAGGGGTCCCATAACTGACAAAAGGCAAGCAGCCAGAATTACTTGGTCCACGCGGCCCGCAAATGGGCCAGAAAGGGGAGAACGGCGTATGCGACTTCCCTGGGTGATCCCAGCAAGACTTCAAGTCGGGGTCACCTCAAAACAAGAAGGGCTAGGAAGGCGAGTCAGTAGTTACCCCTACATCAGCCGAAGGGATACCTGGTTCCACCTGGTTCACCATAGCATCGCCCGGGTTGACTCACCCCTGCCACCTGAAAGTGAGTAAAAACCCTGAAAGACTTTGCTGCTTGGGTGTGTGTTCTTCTGCGACTTGTGGTACTACACACTTACACTGGGCCCTGGGGCCAGCCTCACTCTCGGGAGGCTACAACATCTGAATGCATCTAACATCGGCCCCAGGCATCCCCTAAACTGCAGTGGCGGTCACCCCTGATCGCAAATACCGAGAGTGGCGTCTTGAATCCCCCATTGAAGGTAACCTATCTGTGGCCAGAAGATTTCCAAGCCTGTGGAGACCCTGCGGCGTCCTGCATCAGAAGGTAATGCGGGACTCCACTGTATGTCTGCAGGTTTCTCGCAGCAGCTCCCCGGAATCCGCAGCTGTCCATTGCATTATTGTTGCACTAAACCTGCGGGACAAGTGCGGAAATACCTGCGGAATTCCCGCCCTGTATCTCCATAGTGGAAAGGCTGGACATCCGCAGATATTTCCGGAAGAATAATTGACATGCAGTTACGTGCGGCTGCGGGACATCCGCAGCATATTCCGCAGCCGCACCATTGATACAGCACTGCCCAAATTCCATAAGATAACATGGGGAGTGTCTGTGTACTTGCTTAAACCTGCGGGTTTTCCACGGCAAAATCCGCGGGTTTTCCACGGCAAAATCCACGGGTACATTGTCCCATGGGCACATAGCCCAATGCCTATTTCACCCGCTGTGTGTGTGTGTGTATATTATATATACAGTATATATAGATATTGTAATATTGTATGTACATATACAGCTAGCTGGTATCTATTAGCAGCTGCTGGTATCTGTAGTAAGGTTATTACAGGCTCATTATTATCTCATTACGGTTGTGGATTGACCCTCTTTCTCTGCACCTCTTCCAGGGTCTTCAGTAAACATCCCTGATGTTTTGACAACTGGCCTAAGTTTCTGTTTTGTCTAAAATGGAGTGGCACATGTGAGAGCCAGAAAAATTAACATACAAAACCATATCAAAAAGGAGGAGAGAGGGGAAATGCAGGATCCTTACAAACAGGTATTGTATTTATATTCTGCGGTCATTGTACATTGTCTCCTAGGGGGCATTAATTGGATATTGTATGGAATCGAATCCTTTAGAGACCCTATCCCTTCTATCCTTTAGAGCTACACCAAACAAGTGTTAAGCCCCTGTCACACACAGAGATAAATCTGTGGCAGATCTGTGGCAGATCTGTGGCAGATCTGTGGCAGCTCTGTGGTAGATCTGTGGCAGATCTGTGGTTGCAGTGAAATTGTGGACAATCAGTGCCAGGTTTGTGGCTGTGTACAAATGGAACAATATGTCCATGATTTCACTGCAACCACAGATCTGCCAAAGATTTATCTCTGTGTGTGACGACTCCTTTAAGCTGGTTCAACTGTACACATTTTAGGTGATTGATCATTGCTGGTCTGTGATAACTATCGCTCAGGATAACTCCATCTCTTATGACAAACGTCCTTACAATATTCAATATAAATGTTTTTTTGCATCGATCGGTGACCTTGGATGATATTATCTGGCCTGCAATCGGTGGGTCCAAATCTTTTGTTTGCAATATTTCATACAGATACTTTCATCGCTTTAAGGGTGAAGGTAGACTTAAGCCCATCAAGGTCACCCTATAGACTAACATGCAAAAAAAAATGTATACTACCCAGTTTAGTTTTTTTTTTACAATGACGTTCCATGGATGTTAGAGGTCTCTTATTAGTCCAATCTTGGCCCATTAACAAGCAATGATTGACCATATGGTTGATGGGTGACTGTGTTATATGGCCTGCTTACAGGAGCCATTTAAAACTGGTGAGAATAGAACAATCATAATTAAGTTTATTAACGATCATTTAATACGATTAAACTGTTTTTGAAAAGTACAAATATTACAATGGTTGCTTCATGAAGACAGTCTGATTATGCACTGCATGTGTCGCGGGCGGGGAGGGCGCTGCGCTCACCCACTGCTCGGGTCCGGCTGCTGCTCGCTCGGTCGGTGGCTCGAGCGGTGGGCCGGATCCCAGGGACTCGAGCGGCGCTCCTCGCCCGTGAGTGAAAGGGGTGGTTTGGTTTAGGGATATTGTCCGTGACGCCACCCACGGTTTGTGGTGAGGTTGGGGCACCACTGCTACTCTGTACGGGGATCCTGGGAGCGTTGACAGGGAGCAGCTGAGATGTTTTCTCCCCTCCATGGGTAGGGGGATTTTTGTAGTCCTGGGGCCCGGAGTTGTTGGCTGTATGGTGGGTTGCGGGGCTTGGCCAGGTGCAGGGTCGCGGGCAGCGCAGTGCCAGACGGCACGGTGGTACTCACTCAGCCAGTAACGCACACTGAGTCTCTGGTAAAACAAACGGCTGGATGGACGAGTCCCACAGACGGCTGCGGCGGTCACTCCCAGTAGGTTGGCGGTAACTGTCTCTCCCTGCACCGGTGTTCTGTTCTCGGCCCCAATGACTTCCCACTGATAGCCCGCTCCCCAGCGGTATGTTGGCTAAGGGAGCCCTTCCTTTGCCCGCAGGCTCTGGCCCTGGGAGCTCTAGCTCTGGCGGTAGCTTTATCTCCCTCACGGTTTGGACGGTTGCCTTCAGTCGGGTCTTTACTGCTGGGAAACCCCGGAGGTTCCCGTCGCTGACGGATTTGACCGGTTTTACGGCGACTCCTAGCCTGGTCGGGGTCTGTAGGCCCTGCCGGATGGTGCTGGCTTCTCTTCGCTCCCCGGTTCGGTACTGGCGGGCCACCGCCCGTCCCCGGTCCTCACGGTTGTGCGTCAATCGGCCTCTCCTGCAGACGGTCACCACCGTCTGCCAACCTTGCTGTCAGGTGCCCGGGCCACGTACCTGGACACGGCCAGTCAGTTCCTCCACTACTACTTCCTCACTCTACAACTCCTAAACTCAACTGCTTTCCTTTTCCCGCCTCCAGGACTGTGAACTCCTCGGTGGGTGGAGCCAACTGCCTGGCTCCGCCCCACCTGGTGTGGACATCAGCCCCTGGAGGGAGGCAACAAGGATTTGTGTCTGACCTTGATGTTCCTAACCAGGGTGTGGGGTGTGTTGTTGCAGTACCTGTGACATCCTGGCTTGTCCAGGGCGCCACATTTCCCCTTGGTTAAACGCAGACCGTCCGCGGGCTGCTCGTCCAATACCGGTTTTATTTTCACAACTAGAAAAATAGAAAACGGTAAAATACATATCAAACATAAGCATTCTTTATAAACGTGCAAGAAGAGGAAGCAGTCCAGCTCACCACACTGCCTTGCTGGTATAATCCAATCCTGCGCACGGAAATGGTTTGGCCGCCAAACAATTTATGGAAGAAGAAAAAGTTTCCAGCGCCAGGGAGGAGAGTTAAAAGTCCATTTTATTGAAAAATATCAAATATAAAAATCCAGCAAGTAAGGCATGAGTGTCGGATAGCCAGCAGAACAACGCGTTTCGACGTTAAGTCTTAATCATGTTCTGATAATACCTGCGTTCAGCTTCCTTTTGTTAGTTCCCCCTACTTCCCATAATCAAATACACATGTGTTGGTAACCCAGGATAGCTCCCTTGCCTTAGACTGTGGGAGATCCGGTAGGGTGGAAGTAACTGAAGGAAAAGCTGAGGTGGAAAAATATATAAAATAATACATACAAATAACACATATTTAAAATAGAGACATAAATAATTCTCTATAATTGGTAGTGGATAAATGGATTGTAAAGATCTTCAATTTTTGCAAATATAAAGTATATATTTCATAGCCAACAAGTATAAAGCATATTTCCCGAATATATATATATAAGCTAGATCGGAATTGTGATCCAATAAAAACAGTGGAAAAAAGAAAAAAAAATTTGTGTAAAAAATTTATAAATATTCAAAGGTATATGCCTATGGAGATCTCTAGAGGTATAAATTTGAGACAAGCCACGAATAAAGTGTATGAAGCACAGTTTGTATGAGTTAAATTATGTTGTGCAAAGTTGAAAACGCAATTGCGTGATATGAATAACGCATCATATGAACTAGGATGTAAAAGGCAGAAGTAAATCACAGGTAAAGTTATAGGGGGATATATTGATATTGTAGAAAAAGAAGGAAACCCCCTTTACATCTATTAATTAATTTTGCCTGACATAAAAGGGACAATTGGTATATGTCCAAAGTATAGGGCTACTAATGTAAGATTAAATCCTGGCGGTTGTTTAAGCCATTTGGGTATCTCGTACCCAGGGTGAAGATCCAGAATGTCTCTCGGTTTAGGAGTTTCCTTCTGTGGTCCCCACCCCGGGTAGGTCTGTGAACTAGTTCGATGCCCATGAATTGGAAACCACTGACATCCCCCTTATGTACTGAGGCAAAATGTTTCGATACTGCAGAAATAGCAACCGCATTCTGTTTAGTCACGTCCGAGAGATGCCTCCTGATCCTAACTTTTAAAGGTCCAGTGGTGCAACCAGTGTATTGAATATTGCAAGTTTTACATGTAATCAAATATACAACATAGGTAGAATTGCAATTTATTAAGGAACCTATGGAAAATGTTTTTTGATTGACAGAAGAATAAAAATGTTTTCCTTTTATTACGTTTTATTCGATAAGTTCTCCTACAAGAATCTGCTGTTAAAATAGAGTTAGTGGCTGTAGGTTTACGGTATGGATTATCTATCCATCAATAATTTAGATCTGGTTACTATTAATCCATACCGTAAACCTACAGCCACTAACTCTATTTTAACAGCAGATTCTTGTCACAGTTTGGCCACCAAAAACAATATCCCGGTAGGAGAACTTATCCGAATAAAACGTAATTGTTCACAATCAAGTGATTATGTTAGGGAGGAAAACCAGGTCTGTGACCGTCTTTCTCACAGAGGGTACCCTCATTGGGTTTTAAATAGAGCTAGGAAAATTGTGGGAGAAATTAATAGACAAGATCTACTGTATCTTAATAAATCCTCATATAAAAAGAGGAGTATGGATAATAACATAGTTTTTTCCACTAACTATAGTAATCAATATACTGCCATCACCCATATAGTAAAAAAATATTTACCGATCTTAAATGAGGATACAACATTGAAAGTACTTACTCAGGGTAAAATCAAATGTGTTGCTAAACGAGCCCCGACTCTTAATAGCATCCTCTCCCCAAGTCTTTTTTCTAGTGTTGATGAACATACTGAGAGATCCTCCTGGATTAACATAAAGGGCTTTTATAAATGTGGTGCAACCAGATGTAAAACATGTAATTTTGTCCAAAAAGGAAACATTTTTTATTCTTCTGTCAATCAAAAAACATTTTCCATAGGTTCCTTAATAAATTGCAATTCTACCTATGTTGTATATTTGATTACATGTAAAACTTGCAATATTCGGGGCGTGGCCTGGACCTCATGTAGAGAGGAAGCAGCGTGGGTGAGCTCCTGCCTTGTTCCTGAAATATCCTGCACACCGGCCTTGCTGACAGGCAGTACCGACCCTGGAGGGCTGCAACACTACTTATAACACCTGGGGAAGCGAGCACAGCCAGGATATGCCGACCCGCAGCAGCAATAAAAGGGACAGAGACGCGCAGGAGCGTGCCTCTGAAGAATCCAATATGGCGCCGCCGGCATCCACACCATCCCGAGCTGGAGCAGTGGGAGTAGCAAGCAGGTTGGAGCGGTTTGCCAGAGTGGCCCCTGGCACAGAGCCTACCTACAACGAGGCACCCGATGGCAGCGCTGAACGGGCCCTGGAGCAGGGAGAAAACATACTCGATGGTGAGACTGTGAGTACCCTGGGCCCTGCATGTTCAGCAGCACAAGGTATGCAGACACACAGGCCTGTGCTGGCAGAGGGAGGAGGGGGAGATGTGGAGCAAACAACACCTGTTTTCACTGAGGCCATACTGAGAGACATTCTGGCAGCAATTAACTCTTGCAATACCACATTGGCCACTCTAAGCAGCCAGATGGGAACTGTCACCTCAGATATGGCCTGTATTAAACGTGAGCTGCAAGGGATGACTGTCAGAATGGGGGAGCTGGAGGAAAGAGTGAGTACAACAGAGGATAAATTACCACCAATGTCACGAGAGCTGGGAAAGGCCACGCAAAATATCTCCACACTGCTAAACAAGGTGGATGATTTGGAGAACCGCTCCCGCAGAAGTAATTTGAGACTGGTGGGGGTCCCAGAGAGGATGGAGGGCAATGAACCATTGAATTTCTTTGAAAAATGGCTTAAAGACACCATGGGAAAAGACATACTATCCTCTTTCTTCACCATTGAAAGGGCGCACAGGGTCCCTGCGCGTGCCCCACAGCCGGAAGCACCCCCACGTCCTATTCTGATTAAACTACTGCACTATAAAGATAGGGACACTATCCTGCGCAGAGCCAGAGATATCAAAGAACTTGCACTTCCATGGAGAAATCAGGAAATATTGATATCTTCCTCCCATCAATTGCAACGTAAAAGAGCGCAATTTATTGAGATCAAAAAACGCCTGCGCAACCTACAAGTGCCATATTCCATGATGTACCCTGCTAAGCTGCGGATTGCGGCGAACGGAGAGACTCATTTTTTTGATACGGCTGGGGCGGCATTGTCTTGGCTGGATATCAATGAGAGATCCCTGAGGAGGAAGAATACCTGAGATTCTCCTTTCTGCCGCTAGGCGTTGTTTTTGTTTGGGACGCTATGCTGGTGAGCTCATTACAGTTAAATTCATCTAGGATCCAGGATGGGAGACGGCCGGTTCATTGTGGACACACGCTGCACTAGCGAGTTGTGGGCCCCCCTCCCTGCATGGACTTGGGGTGTATTTTTAGCCCTGATTCTCTCTATTTGGGAGAAATGTGTAAGATACACTTGATTTTGAGGGCAGGGGCACTGCGCACTGGTCTGCGGAGCCCTATCTCTCTCCTTGTTTTTCTTGTTTATTGTTGTATGATGCAATGTGTTTGGGAAGTGTGGTGTGCCTCAGTCGTGTCGCTCAACCTAATGTTTTTGAGAATCGGTGGAGAACGCCTCTCTCCTCCAGGTATGAAGTATCCGTCCGGATCATATCTTAGTCTACGCTTATGGCGACATCTTTAAATATTGTAGCGTGGAATGTTAGAGGGCTCGGAGATGCGAACAAAAGATGTGCTATATTTACTCACCTACAGAAACTTTTACCGGCTATTTTATGTCTCTCCAAGACCCACATGGTCAGGGATAATGTTCATTGGCTGAGGAAGGGATGGATCGCGCATGAATATCATTCCACATACTCGACCCATGCACGGGGTGTGAGTGTGTTGGTGCACAAATCCATCCCGTTCTCATGTACCAAATCAGTGGTTGACCCGGGGGGCAGATTTGTATGTTTGCTTTGCACAACGTATGGTATACAATTTATTCTGGTTGCGATATATATCCCTCCACCATATTCAGTCGAACCGGTAAAAAGGATTTTGTCTATTTTAGATTCCCTTCCATCTGTGTCGACGCTTTTGATAGGGGATTTTAATAATTACTTACATCCCTATCTAGATAAATTACACTCGGGAAACATATCGGAGAACACCGCCCCGACTTCATTTGCTAGAATGCTAACAGAGCTGGGTTTTGTAGATCTTTGGCGTGCCCAACACCCCACAAACAAACAATTCTCCTGCTACTCTAGCTCCCACCACACCATGTCACGGATAGACTTGGCTATTGGAAACGCACTTATGGCCTCATATACACAAAAGGTGGCCTACCTACCTAGAAGTGTATCTGATCACTCACCATTACATGTTACGCTTGCATGGGGAAACCCCCTCGCTCTGCCCAGGCCTATCTGGAAACTTAATCCCTTCTGGATCCAGCTTATTGGGGGATCTTTATATGATAACATTCTAGAATACTTTCATCTTAATGAGTGCTCTGCACCGCCACACATAGTTTGGGACTCTATGAAAGCTGTGGTAAGGGGCATATATATTAGAGAAATATGCATACGCAAAAATCAAACCAAAGGTTACACCCAGAGTCTGATTCAGAAGGTATCTGATGCGGAGGCTGCGGCGGTGCTCAACCCGACAGTAGAAACTAAAAACACTCTAGAGAAGGCACAGATGTCACTCAAAGAAAATCTCATGTCGGTGGCAGAAAATAAACGCTATTTCCTTAAACAAAATTATTTTATGGCGGGGAGGGCGTGGGGCACCTACTGGCCACAGTCATTAGAGCACAGGAAGGATCTTCCTATATAAATAGGTTAAAGACGGAATCAGGTGACTTTGTAACAGCAAGCGAGGATATAATAAGAGAAATAAAGAGGTATTATATGCGGCTATACACATCAGACTGTGACCTCACGGAGACTGAGATTGAGCAGTATTTGGATGCTCTCTCTCTTCCTACACTGAGTGATGTAAACAGGGAATTGCTGGACCGGGACATCTCATTGGAAGAACTGGAGGAAGCGCTTGGCCAGACACAAAATTAAAAAGCTCCGGGAACGGATGGCCTGCCTGGAGAGTTTTATAAAACGTATGCACCCTTACTGCTACCCAAACTACTTAAGGTATTTGAAGAATCTGAAAGGCAGAGGGTCCTCCCGCCCTCTATGAGGGAAGCCTTAATAGTCTTAATATTAAAACCCGGAAAAGATCCAGAGATCCCGGATTCGTATCGCCCAATTTCTCTCCTACAAACAGACATTAAATTGCTGGCCAAGGTGCTCGCCAATAGGATGTCCCGAGTCATCTCATCTATAGTGCAGAGTGATCAGACAGGATTCATTCCATGCAGAGCCACATCTATGAATCTCAGGAAATTATATTTGGGAATTCAACATAGTTCTGAGGTACCGGGGGAAAGGGCAATTTTGTCTTTAGACGCTGCTAAGGCGTTCGATAGCCTTGAATGGGAATATATGTGGGCTGTACTTCGGAAAATGGGCTTTGGACATAGATTCAGAAATTGGGTAAAACTGCTATATGACTCACCGGTGGCGAAGGTTAGGGTTAATGGCAGGGTCTCCGAGTCTTTTCCTCTTGGAAGAGGTACTAGACAGGGGTGCCCGCTTTCACCCTTGCTATTCGCGACTGCAGTGGAGCCGTTGGCAGTGGCAATACGGAAATCCAGGGAGGTAGAGGGATTTCGGTGTGGAGCCGTGGAACAAAAGATATCATTATACGCAGACGATCTACTCTTATATTTAGACAGGGTACGTTCCTCGATTTTGCCGGCAATGAATATCATTCGGGAATTTGGGCAGAGGTCTGGTCTACGAATCAACTGGTCCAAGTCGGCTTTAGTGCCGTTGGACCCCCTTCCGGGGGACTTTTCGGACTTACAGATTCCAGTTCCTGTGGTCCGGGAGTTTAAATATCTGGGAGTAATTGTCAGCCCAATCCCGAAGGATTTCCAGGCCTTAAATCTGGAACCCCTGTTACAGCGATTCAGAGCAAAAGTGCATACCTGGTGCCGTTTGCCGCTATCAAATATCGGCAGATCCAATTTAATTAAAATGGTAATGATGCCACAATTACTATACCTTATACATAATTCTCCAGTGTGGATATGTAGGGAATTTTTTGTAAAAATTAATACAATATTCCGGGAACTTATTTGGAAGAAAAAGCAAGCTAGGATTCGACTGGAAGTGCTACAGCGGGGAAAGGAGGAGGGAGGACTGGCGGTACCAAACCCATATATATACTATATAGCCTCCCAGATGCAACATCTGAGGGGTTGGGGCAAAGAAGGAGGGTATGATACCAGTGGTGATATAGTGAGAGAGGGATCGGTATGGAAATACCCAGGTTGCCGGTTGGATGTGGGACAAAGACAGATAAATGGGGCACGATATCCCACACTGGCTATGATATTCCGGGTGTGGGACAGGGGTAAGTCTCTTTTGGGGATAAGCGGACCTACAGAGCTCTGGCCACTGTGGCAGAACCCCGACTTGCCAGAAATTAAAAAATTAGTAGGGTTCAGAGGATGGGAGGATAAAGGGATCCATTTAGTGTCACAAGTACTACAAAATAATACTCTTAAAAGCTTTGAACAACTGAGAACGGAGTTTCACCTTCCGCATGTCTTCTTTTATCAGTATTTGCAGCTGAGACACGCACTGGAAAGACAGGGGAAGACAAACCCGGTAACAGTGACACATAATCAAACATTACATAGGCTGCTTACATCTGAGTCCTCTAAGGGTCTTATTTCGGAACTATATAAAAAATTACTACCTGCCCATCTGGAAACACATCCATTGATTGTTAAAAGCAAATGGGAACGAGACGTCGGTCCCCTGACGGAAGGCCAGTGGTCTGATATATTGGAACAAGTTCCTAAACTGGCGGTATCGGAGTGCCAAAAGCTGTCTCAAATATATCTCATCCACAGGGTATATAAAACTCCCAGTCTACTATTCAGGATGAGACTTAGACCAAACGCACAATGTGTTAGGTGTGGACAGGATGATGCCCATTTGATGCATGTTATGTGGGAGTGTGGACACATTGGTGATTTCTGGAACCAAACCCTGGGACTTATAGATCAAATATATCATATCACAATACAACCGTCGCCCCGCCTGTGCCTGTTGAGTCTGTGGGAAGGAGAAGTGGATCCGGATTCTCCAACAGCTCTGGGAATAGCCCGTATCTTGTACCAAGCAAGAAAGCTACTAGCATATCACTGGTTAGACCCTCTACCACCAACATTACCAGAGCTCAAAAACAAATTAAATAACGTCATAAGATTAGAAAGGGGAGTTTATTTAAAAAGAAAAACATTGAAAAAGTTTTACAGCATTTGGCGGCCATGGATGGAGTTGCCGGGCCTACCCTCTAGTGCACTGGTTCGGGATGCAATGCTGGACCGGTTACTGTTGTGCCTGCAGTGATGGCATGTGTGAGGAAGGGAATTAAAACTAGTTTTTTCTGTGACGAAGTGGACTTTGAATGAAGAGGTGAGAGAGGACTGGAAGGGTTTCATGGATGACTGCACGGAGAGGGAGGAGCAGGAGAGTATAGCAATATGATGTGGAGCGACACGGCTGATGGAGGAGGTGTTCCTGTTAGTCTGAGGCATTATTGCATAATTTAAGTTTTGTTTATTTGTAGAGCCACGATGTTTGTAGGCTCAAGCTATATAATATAATTATGATTTGAGAACTCTATTATTATATTTACATACATGCAGAGAAAGAACCTGATTTATAAATCACATGTGTTTATCTGTTTATTGTTATCAGTTATATGAAAAGTGAAATACTCTCTGTATCGATCCCTAATGATTTAATAAAAAAAGATCTGATTAAAAAAAAAAAAACTTGCAATATTCAATACACTGGTTGCACCACTGGACCTTTAAAAGTTAGGATCAGGAGGCATCTCTCGGACGTGACTAAACAGAATGCGGTTGCTATTTCTGCAGTATCGAAACATTTTGCCTCAGTACATAAGGGGGATGTCAGTGGTTTCCAATTCATGGGCATCGAACTAGTTCACAGACCTACCCGGGGTGGGGACCACAGAAGGAAACTCCTAAACCGAGAGACATTCTGGATCTTCACCCTGGGTACGAGATACCCAAATGGCTTAAACAACCGCCAGGATTTAATCTTACATTAGTAGCCCTATACTTTGGACATATACCAATTGTCCCTTTTATGTCAGGCAAAATTAATTAATAGATGTAAAGGGGGTTTCCTTCTTTTTCTACAATATCAATATATCCCCCTATAATTTTACCTGTGATTTACTTCTGCCTTTTACATCCTAGTTCATATGATGCGTTATTCATATCACGCAATTGCGTTTTCAACTTTGCACAACATATTTTTAACTCATACAAACTGTGCTTCATACACTTTATTCGTGGCTTGTCTCAAATTTATACCTCTAGAGATCTCCATAGGCATATACCTTTGAATAGTTATGAATTTTTTACACAAATTTTTTTTTCTTTTTTCCACTGTTTTTATTGGATCACAATTCCGATCTAGCTTATATATATATATTCGGGAAATATGCTTTATACTTGTTGGCTATGAAATATATACTTTATATTTGCAAAAATTGAAGATCTTTACAATCCATTTATCCACTACCAATTATAGAGAATTATTTATGTCTCTATTTTTAATATATGTGTTATTTGTATGTATTATTTTATATATTTTTCCACCTCAGCTTTTCCTTCAGTTACTTCCACCCTACCGGATCTCCCACAGTCTAAAGGCTACTTTACACACTGCGATATCGGTCCCAATATCGCTAGTGTGGGTACCCACCCCCATCTGTTGCGCGACACGGGCAAATCGCTGCCCGTGTCGCACAACATCGCCCAGACCCGTCACACATACATACCTGTCCGGCAACGTCGCTGTGACGGGCAAACCGCCTCCTTTCTAAGGGAGCGGTCTGTGCGGCGTCACAGCGACGTCACTGAACCGCCGCCCAATAGCAGCGGAGGGGCGGAGCTGAGCGGGACGTAGCATCCCGCCCACCTCCTTCCTTCCGCATAGCGGCCGGGAGGCAGGTAAGGGGAGCTTCCTCGTTCCTGCGGCGTCACACGCAGCGATGTGTGCTGCCGCAGGAACGAGGAACAACCTCGTTACTGCTGCAGTAACGAGATTTGAGAATGGACCCCCATGTCACCGATTAGCGATTTTGCACGTTTTTGCAACGATGCAAAATCGCTTATCGGTGTCACGCGCAACGGCATCGCTAATGCGGCCGGATGTGCGTCACGAATTCCGTGACCCCAACGACTCCGCATTAGCGATGTCGTAGCGTGTAAAGCCCGCTTAAGGCAAGGGAGCTATCCTGGGTAACCAACACATGTGTATTTGATTATGGGAAGTAGGGGGAACTAACAAAAGGAAGCTGAACGCAGGTATTATCAGAACATGATTAAGACTTAACGTCGAAACGCATTGTTCTGCTGGCTATCCGACACTCATGCCTTACTTGCTGGATTTTTATATTTGATATTTTTCAATAAAATGCACTTTTAACTCTGCTTCCTGGCGCTGGAAACTTTTTCTTCTTCCATTCTTTATAAACTTCCCTTTACGGGAGGCACTTTCTTTTAACGTTACTAAACGGTAGTCAATTTTTATTAACGGTAACGGCTTCCGCTCTCCCCCCCGCCCAAACAACCTGGCCCTGATGCTGCCCCTAAGAAGTGGGCAGCACCCCTTGCCCCAGTCCAGAACCAAATTGCCCGAGTGGGTACGGTCTCTTTCAGGGAACCCACGTCCATGGGGGACCCCTGACCCCCGGAGGATCGCCACCGGTTACAGTAGTGGCGGGCCTGGGCCATCCCTTTTCTCCAGGCCCATCCTCCCAAATCAGCCTCTCTGGAGGCGGTCACGGTATAAGCCAACAAAGATATTTACATGCCACTAAGTTTGTGGTTGCCCTGCAAGTTCTCGGGCTTGTCCATAAGAAGTTCCTTACGCAACGGTTGCAGAAAGTCCCTACGGGGACTAGTTGCCGGCAACGGCTGGTTCAATCACGGTGTCAATCTGATAAACTTCTTCGGTTGATTCAATCTTATCATTCAACAACATTTAACAACATACAAGTACATCACCCCCCTAAATGTTAGTCTCCCTGTACCTAAGTGGGGGTCGACCTAGGTTGGGACGTGTGGACCTACGGGGGCCAAGGTTGGTGGTGGTAGGCAGTGAAGTAAAGGGCACGGCTAGTCCCTCCTCCCGGCTATCATGTGGAGCAGGCAGAGGCATAGGGGAGCTGGGTGCAGGCACGTCCCTGGGCGCTGGGGCATCAACGGCCACTTCCATCTCTTTTTCCTCCACGGGTTGTGGGAACAGTATTACAGGAAGGATCACTGCGCCGTTCTGTGTTGGCCAATCGGCCGGGAAATCGCCCATCATGGTGTGGATTACCCCTTTCTCCTTCCCCTCAGCCGGTTCGGTGGCCAGGGCTTCAGTTGCCGTCCTCAATGGTGGGTGACACCTCTTCAGGTGATCTCGGGAAACCGTGGCCGAAGTCTTCCCCTGGTCACGGCTGATCTGGTAGGCCTTTCCATTCTCCCAATTGGTGGGTTGTATTACATACAGGGCCTCCTCCCACTGGTCGTCTAGCTTGTGGGTCCTTCGCTTTTGCTTCAAGACGACATCTCCGGGCATGAAGGGACCTGCAGCCGCCTTTTTGTTGAAGCACTGCTCTTGTTGCTTCCGACTCTGGCACAAGTTCTTTTCTACATAATCCTGGACCTGTCGGTACTGTGCTCTTCGTTGAATGTCCCATCCCGCGGTCGAAGGGAGCACTTCTGGGGCCTCCAACCCCATCTCTAGGTCCACTGGCAGTCGACCGGGCCGAGCTCTCATCAGGTACGCCGGTGTGCACTTTGTAGAGCTAGAAGGAATATTGTTGTACATATAGACCAGATCAGGTAGTTTCTCTGGCCATAGGTTCCACTCCTCCAGCGGCAACATCTTGAGGAGGTTCAGGACCAAGTGGTTCGTCTTCTTGCACATGCCAATGGATTGGGCGTGGTAAGGCGTAGTCCGAATGTTCTTGCAACCGTACAGCTGGCAGAATTCTTGGAACACCTCCGCTTCAAAGGCCGGGCCCTGGTCGGTAAGTACCTTCTCCGGGTATCCATGTGGCCGACAGAAATAGGCCTGGAATGCTCTAGCGGCGGTACGGCCGGTCAGGTCCTTGACTGGGACAACCACCATAAATCTTGAATAGTGGTCCACAATGGTCAGGGCATAAGTATACCCACTTCGGCTAGGGGTGAGCTTCACATGGTCGAGGGCCACCAGCTCCAGCGGTTGATGTGTAACGATTGGGCGTAGCTGGGCCTTCTGGCTGGCCTCATCCCTTCTTCTCAGTGTGCAGGGACCGCATTCTCGGCACCAGGCCTCCACAGATTGCCGCATCCCGCTCCAATAGAACCACTCTCTTAACAGCATTTCCAGCTTTTTCCACCCAAAGTGTCCGGCACCGTCATGGTATGCCTGGAGGATAGTGGGCACGTTAGCTTGAGGAATAACCAGCTGGCGAACCTTTTCGTGGGTCTTCGGATTGATTAACTCCCGATACAGCTTCCCTTGATGCAGGTATAACCGGGTTCGTTCCCGCCACAAGCGTTGGGCCTCGGTAGGGGCGGTAGGGTCCATTCCAGCCGAGCCCTGTTCAACCAGGGTTTTGACCAAGCGGACAGCGGGTGCTTGGTCCTGGGCTTCTTGCCACCCCTTACTGGGCAGCGGGTCCAGGCTCACCTGTTGTTGATGAACCCGCAACTTCTCGACTGGCGGCCGGTTAAACGCAGGCAGCTCGATCTCTTCGAGGTCATGATCGTCCAGCCCCTCTTCCGACAGGTGAGGCATCTGGGAGATGGCATCGGCATTGGCATTTGTACGGCCGGCCCGGTATTTGATAGTGAAGTCGTAATTGGCCAGCCTGGCCACCCACCGCTGCTCCAATGCACCCAGCTTGGCTGTATCCAGAAGGGTTAGTGGGTTATTGTCCGTGTAAGCGGTGAACTTGGCCGATGCCAGGTAATGGCGGAACCGCTCGGTAATAGCCTACACCAGTGCTAGAAGCTCGAGCTTGAAGGAGCTGTAATTCTCAGGGTTCCTTTCGGTGGGTCGGAGTTTTCAGCTGGCATAAGCGATCACCCTTTCTCTTCCGTATTAATTCTGGGCCAATACCGCTCCCAAGCCCACATTGCTGGCATCAGTGTAAAGGATGAAGAGGAGGCCGTAGTCGGGGTGCGCTAGGATCTCTTCCCCGGTCAACGCCGCCTTCAGCTGGTGGAAGGACTCATCGTGCTTTTCCTCCCACACTAGCGGAGTCCCGGTAGGCCTACCACCCTTGGTCTGTCCCACGAGGAGGTCTTGCATGGGGGAAGCCATCTTCGTGTACCCTTCTATGAAGCGGCGGTAGGAGCCCACTAGGCCCAGGAACTGTCTCACCTCCCTCACCGTAGTCGGCCTCGGCCAGTCCTGTATGGCAGTGATCTTTTCCGGGTCTGGGGCGACGTCTTCCGCGCCCACCACGTGTCCGAGGTACTGTACCCTGGGCTTCAACAGGTGACACTTGGAGGGTTTCAGTTTCATCCCATACTTGGCAAGGGACGCAAACACCTCAGCTAGGTGCTCCAGGTGAGCTTCATATGTCTGTGAGTACACGATTACATCGTCCAGGTACAGCAAGACAGTCTCAAAATTCAGGTGTCCCAGACAGCATTCCATTAGCCGTTGGAAGGTTCCAGGGGCGTTGCACAGCCCAAACGGCATGCTATTGAACTCAGAGTCCCATGGGGGTAGCGAAGGTGGTCTTTTCGCGGTCTTCGGGGGCTACGGCCACCTGCCAGTATTCGCTGGTGAGGTCGAGGGTAGAGAAGTAGTTGGCGGTCCTCAGCGCGGCTAGAGATTCTTCAATACAGGGCAGAGGATAGGCATCTTTATGGGTTATTTGGTTGATTTTCCGGTAATCCACACACATCCGCATTGTGCCATCCTTTTTCTTGACCAGCACCAACGGAGCGGCCCAGGGACTGCAGCTATCCCGAATAACCCCTGCCTCTTTCATGTTTTTCAACATATCTTTGGCGCATTGGTAATGTGCGGGCGGAATAGGCCTATACCTTTCTTTAATAGGGGGGTGCCTGCCGGTGGGTATGTAGTGTTGGACCCCTTTAATCTGCCCAAAGTCCAGCGGGTGTTTGCTGAAAACCTGCTCGTATTCCTGCACTACCCGGTATACCCCGTCCCTGTGATGTGTTGGGGTATCGTCAGTGCCTACATGCAGCTCTCGACACCACTCACCCAACTGGGCAGGGGGCGTGTGGCGAGTGGTGGAGGGCGAGGAGGTTGGGGAGACTGTCTCTTGGATGGCGTGGGGGTCCAGGGTTAGTAGTTTGGCGAGGGTGGCGTACCGTGGGAACCTAACCTCTTCCTCCCCACAATTTAGCACTCTCACGGGCACCCTTCCCTTCTTAATATCCACTACCCCCCTGACGGCCATTACGGTGGGCCAGTGTTCTGAGGGCATGGGCTCTACCATGGCCGGGTAATCATGCCCCTGGGGACCTACCGCTGCCCTACACCAGATCATCATTTCGCTCCGGGGAGGCACAGTTAAAGGGGCCACGTCCATCACTCTCACTCCTCCAATCTCTCCTCCCGCCGAGTCACTTGCTGCTGGTACATCAAGGCCCGAATCTCTCGCTGCACCGCCCTTTGTAGACCTCCCGCTGCAGTGGCGGCCAGCTGTTGTAGTAGGGTCAACACCTCACTCATGCAATGCTCCATTACATTCGTTCCTAGCACCACCTTTGGATCATGATAGCTGGGGTTATTCCTTATCTCGACCATCCCTTGGTGTTGTAGCTCGGTTCGCCCCACAGTCATAGCCACATGTTTGTACCCCACTTGGGTCAAAGGGAGGCCATCAGCGGCAATCAATGTCATGCTGCTATCTGGAGGGGCAAGTTCATCCTCCCCCCAATAACGTTGATACAGTGTATACGGTATCGTGGTTACCTGAGATCCAGTGTCCAGGAGCGCCATCAGCGGGACGCCGTCCACAGCCAGAGGGATGATGGGGCGGGCCCCGATGAACCGGTCCCACCAGTCGGGGGGCCACTGGGTTCTACTCCTGAGGATTGGCCCTTGGCCCCAGGGGTTGTTCGTTTAATGGACACCGTCGGGAGTAGTGACCGGGCTTACTGCACTTGTAGCAGATCAGAGGTCCATACCGTGGGTCAGTAGCCCTTCTCCGCTGCATCCAGGGAACATCTTCGGGACGATCGGCGAGCTGTAACCCCCCCCAGGGGCCTGGATCTTGTTGGAGGCTGCAGTGCGGCGAGGATCTTGGCGAGGTCCCCATCCATACGACGGACCTGGGCAGCCAGCTCCTCCATCATTCCGCCAGAATTCACAGGCGCTGCCGGCGTTGGGGGAGAAGGAGCTACCACGCTTGGAGCCATCTCAGCCGGCCACGGGGCCGCTTCCGGGACTTCGTATGCCAGGGGCTGCAGAGCCTTAATGGCCCGTTCTTTCAGCACGGCAAAGTCCACATCAGGGTGTTCTAAGGCCCACAGATGCAGCTGTTTACGGTCCTCCGGGGATCTCATCCGCTGCACGAATTGCTCCACCAGCATTTTGTTACAATCAGCATCATTGATGGGGTCCACCCGCTTCAGCGTCCGGAGAGAAGTTTGTAGACGCAGGGCATAGTCTCTGATGCTGTCGGTAGGCCACTGTCGGCATTGGTAAAACTGCATTCGCAGTTCAGCCCCGGTGCGGATTTCAAAGGCAACCTGTAGCTTCTTGAAGATAGTGGCCACAGAGGACCGGTCCCCCTCGGCCCAGGTCTCCGTCTCCTGCTCAGCTGCGCCGGTTAGCTGCCCCAGCACCACCGCTGCACGCTGCTTCTCAGTCAGGGGGTACAGTTCTAAAAGCGGGCTAAGCTTTTTCCGGAAGACCTGCAAGGTATCAGGTTTCCCGTTGTACTGCGGCAGCCAGGTAGCTCCGGGCACATAGGGCAAGGAGAACGGCATCACCTGAGCAAGGGCGGGGGCCGCGGCTCCCCCCGCTCCTGCGGCCAGAGCACGGCCGGGCCCATTCCCATCTGCCGGCACGTCTGCGGCTACGTCCACCGCTCCCCCAGCGGCTTCGTCGGGCGCCGACATCTTGTTTCCGTCCCCCTTGGTGTCTTTTCGGCACCTCCTCTTCAGGGGCGGAGCTTCGGCTTTCGCGCCTCCACTGCTCGGGAAGACGCTCGAGCGGGGACTTTTCGCGCCCAATATGGCGGCTTCCGAAAATTTTCGGCCGGACACCTCCGGCGGGACACAAGGCGCACCTCTACCAGACGGCAGAGCGATAAGATCCTGTTCGTGACGCCAAGTTGTCGCGGGCGGGGAGGGCGCTGCGCTCACCCACTGCTCGGGTCCGGCTGCTGCTGCTGCTCGCTCGGTCGGTGGCTCAAGCGGTGGGCCGGATCCCGGGGACTCGAGCGGCGCTTCTCGCACGTGAGTGAAAAGGGTGGTTTGGTTTAGGGATATTGTCCGTGACGCCACCCACGGTTTGTGGTGAGGTTGGGGCACCACCGCTGCTCTGTACGGGATCCCGGGAGCGTTGACAGGGAGCATCTGAGATGTTTTCTCCCCTCCATGGGTAGGGGGTTTTGGTGATCCCGGGGCCCGGTGGCGGAGGTCGAAAGGTGGGTTGCGGGGCTGGGCCAGGTGCAGGGTCGCGGGGCAGCGCAGTGCCAGACGGCACGGTGGTACTCACTCAGCCAGTAACGCACACTGAGTCTCTGGTAAAACAAACGCCTGGATGGACGAGTCCCACAGACGGCTGCGGCGGTCACTCCCGGTAGGTTGGCGGTAACTGTCTCTCCCTGCACCGGTGTTCTGTACTCGGCCCCAATGGCTTCCCACTGATAGCCCGCTCCCCAGCGGTATGTTGGCTAAGGGAGCCCTTCCTTTGCCCGCAGGCTCTGGCCCTGGGAGCTCTAGCTCTGGCGGTAGCTTTATCTCCCTCACGGTTTGGACGGTTGCCTTCAGTCGGGTCTTTACTGCTGGGAAACCCCGGAGGTTCCCGTCGCTGACGGATTTGACCAGTTTTACGGCGACTCCTAGCCTGGTCGGAGTCCGTAGGCCCTGCCGGATGGTGCTGGCTTCTCTTCGCTCCCGGTTCGGTACCGGCGAGCCACCGCCCGTCCCCGGTCCTCACGGTTGTGCGTCAATCGGCCTCTCCTGCAGACGGTCACCACCGTCTGCCAACCTTGCTGTCAGGTGCCCGGGCCACGTACCCGGACACGGCCAGTCAGTTCCTCCACTACTACTTCCTCACTCTACAACTCCTAAACTCAACTGCTTTCCTTTTCCCGCCTCCAGGACTGTGAACTCCTCGGTGGGTGGAGCCAACCGCCTGGCTCCGCCCCACCTGGTGTGGACATCAGCCCCTGGAGGGAGGCAACAAGGATTTGTGTCTGACCTTGATGTTCCTAACCGGGGTGTGGGGTGTGTTGTTGCAGTACCTGTGACGTCCTGGCTTGTCCAGGGCGCCACACATGCGAAGACGGATGTCCTTTATGGAACTACGACTGTGAGCTAGAGTCCCTCACAAAGAGCAGACCTTGCTCTGAAGGACCTAGTATCTCTATGTGTTACATGCTCGGCTTTTCATTTGAACGGCTGACATATAATATAACATTACTTCCACAGAAGCTTCAGCAAGGGCAATGTACGGCAATAACTAGTTGATTGCATTAATCAGTGTTCCCCAACTCCATTCCTCAGGAGCCACCAACATTGCATTGCATGTTGTCAGGATTTCCTTACTATTGCACAAGTGATTGTCATGTGCTGTCCGTCCGCACATTGCATCATGATCTGTTCACATTGCAGAGTCCGACAGGCAACCTGGTCTCTCTTAAGTGCTCAGCTCGGCTGGGCATCGGCTGAGATGTTTCACTGCTCCCAGCCCCATGTAGGGGTTAATCCTTGTTGTAGCAGCGTGCTGAGAGCCAGGTTCCTGATTTCCTTCCACTGCCGGTCTCCTCATATTTAAGGCTGGGGTGTGTAGTAGTAGACCACTAAAAATAGTTTCTGCTTGCAGTTACGATATCCCGGTGTCCGTGGTGATCCTCCATTTGGTGATCAGCGATTTGATGTCCACGCTGTATGATAGCTCCCTGGTGCGACTTTCTCATTACCCTTTGGTTTATTCCCTCCGTTGTCTTTTTGTCTCTCCTCTGTGGATATTTGCGGTGAGGACGCAGGAGAGGTTTTCTTCTGTTGACTCTTCCATGAAGGCCATATTTGTGCAGGTGTCTCTGAACAGTAGAACAATGTGCCACAGCTCCAGAGTCTGCTAAATATTCCTGAAGGTCTTTTGCAGTCAAACGGGGGGTTCTGACTTGCCTCTCTAGCAATCCTACAAGCAGATCTCACAGATTTTTTTCTTGGTCTTCCAGACCTTATGTTGGCCTCCACTGTTCCTGTAACTGCCATTTCTTAATTACATTTCAAACTGAAGAAAGGGCAACTTGAAAACACTTTGCTATCTTCTTATAACCTTCTCCTGCTTTGTGGGCCACCATCATTTTCATTTTCAGAGTGCTAGGCAGCTATTTAGAAGAACCCATGACTGCTGTTTTTTGGCACAAGGTTAGAGGAGGCAGGGTTTTTATAAAGCTATGCAATTTTCATCACCTGGCCTTGCCTAATGATGATAGTCAACAAGCCATAACCCTAACAGGCTTATTAGGGTCTAAAACCTTGGTCAAAGTTATATGAGCTCACAAATCTCTAAGGGTGTTCAAATTTTTGCAACGGCCCATTTTCATTTTTGTCATTTTGTGCGTAAAATACAAAGAAAATGAGTCATCTTTAACGTTATGCCTTTTAGAGGCACCGGGCCAAGGAGACTCTGTGTGGTGACATGGCTTTGGACTGGGTGCATGATACTTGCTACTTCAGGCTCATGTTCAGCACCCCTGCTGTCAGTCCTCGATGCCATTTTATGTGTAAGATATGCAACACCAGCGTTCACTTGGTCAACTAGTTTTTGTTTACTTTTATTCTTCACACCATTATGACAGACATGGCCTTCCTTTCTCTCTCTGTGGGGTGCTACTCTTCATTCTGTCCTTGCTATTTCAGATCTAGTCCTTCATACCATGGAGTCTGCTCTTTCTTCCCACTAATACCACACACCTTTATCCAGTTCTGGACCCCGATTTTCTAGCCGTACGACTCTTTAAGCCCGCCAGGGTGAGTCTTAAGCCCGCTACACACGCTTCAATATATCTCACAATCCGTCGTTGGGGTCAAGTTGTAAGTGACGCACATCCGGCATTGTTTGTGAGGTATCTGCTTGTGACATCTACTTGCGATCAGGATTGAACGCAAAACCGTTGATCGCAAACACATCGTATCATTCTCTAGAATTGAGCGTTTTGTTGCACGAACCTAGTGAATTGTAACGTGTGACATCCCTCATACGATTTTGATGTCTGAGGCTATGTGCGCAGGTGTGCGCTCTGCACCGCAGCTTAAAAAAGGTCCGCTTCAGAGCGCAGCTGAAAAGCTGCGTTCTGAAGCGCCTCACAATGTCTGTCAGTCACTAATCTCTGTCAGTCGGTCACTATCTCTGTCCCTCACTCTCTGTCCATGTCAGTCTATCCCCCTCTCTCATATACTCACCGATCCCCGATCCCCGGCGCTGCACGGCGTTCACACTGCTCCGGCGGCTTTTACTGTTTTGAAAAAGCCGGCCGCCCATTAAACAATCTCGTATTCCCTGCTTTACCCGCCCACCGGCACCTATGATTGGTTGCAGTGAGACACGCCCCCACGCTGAGTGACAGGTGTCACACTGCACCCAATCACAGCAGCCGGTGGGCGTGTCTATACTGTGTAGTGAAATAAATAATTAAATAATTAAAAAAAACGGCGTGCGGTTCCCCCCAATTTTAAAGCCAGCCAGATAAAGCCATACGGCTGAAGGCTGGTATTCTCAGGATGGGGAGCTCCACGTTATGGGGAGCCCCCCAGCCTAACAATATCAGCCAACAGCCGCCCAGAATTGCCGCATACATTATATGCGACAGTTCTGGGACTGTACCCGGCTCTTCCCGATTTGCCCTGGTGCGTTGGCAAATCGGGGTAATAAGGAGTTATTGGCAGCCCATAGCTGCCAATAAGTCCTAGATTAATCATGTCAGGCGTCTATGAGACACCCTCCATGATTAATCTGTAAATTACAGTAAATAAACACACACCCGAAAAAATCCTTTATTAGAAATAAAAACACAAACATATACCCTGGTTCACCACTTTAATCAGCCCCAAAAAGCCCTCCTTGTCCGGCGTACTCCAGGATGCTCCAGCGTCGCTTCCAGCGCTGCTGCATGGAGGTGACCGGAGCTGCAGAAGACACCGCCGCTCCGGTCACCTCCACGCAGGTAATGAAGACAGCCGTGCGATCAGCTGAGCTGTCAGTGAGGTTACCCGCTGTCACTGGATCCAGCGGTGGCCGCGGGTAACCTCAGTGACAGCTCAGCTGATCGCGCTACTCACCGCTGCTCCTATCACCTCCACGCAGCAACTGAGGTGAGTAGCGCGATCAGCTGAGCTGTCACTGAGGTTACCCGCGGCCACCGCTGGATCCAGTGACAGCGGGTAACCTCAGTGACAGCAGCTGATCGCGCGTCTGTCTTCATTAGCTTCTTTAGCTTCTTCATTACCTGCGTGGAGGTGACCGGAGCGGCTGTGTCTGCTGCAGCTCCGGTCACCTCCATGCAGCAGCGCTGGAAGCGACGCTGGACCATCCTGGATTACGCCGGACAAGGAGGGCTTTTTGGGGCTGATTAAAGTGGTGAACCAGGGTATATGTGTGTGTTTTTTATTTCTAATAAAGGATTTTTCGGGTGTGTGTTTATTTACTGTAATTTACAGATTAATCATGGAGGGTGTCTCATAGACGCCTGACATGATTAATCTAGGACTTATTGGCAGCTATGGGCTGCCAATAACTCCTTATTACCCCGATTTGCCAACGCACCAGGGCAAATCGGGAAGAGCCGGGTACAGTCCCAGAACTGTCGCATATAATGTATGCGGCAATTCTGGGCGGCTGTTGGCTGATATTGTTAGGCTGGGGGGCTCCCCATAACGTGGAGCTCCCCATCCTGAGAATACCAGCCTTCAGCCGTATGGCTTTATCTGGCTGGTTTTAAAATTGGGGGGAACCGCACGCCGTTTTTTTTAATTATTTAATTATTTATTTCACTACACAGTATAGACACGCCGACCGGCTGCTGTGATTGGGTGCAGTGTGACACCTGTCACTCAGCGTGGGGGCGTGTCTCACTGTAACCAATCATAGGCGCCGGTGGGCGGGGAAAGCAGGGAATACGAAATTGTTTAATGGGCGGCCGGCTTTTTCAAAACAGTAAAAGCCGCCGGAGCAGTGTGAACGCCGTGCAGTGCCGGGGATCGGGGATTGGTGAGTATGAGAGAGGGCTGCTAACTTCAGTAATTTAGGAGATTAGCGGTCACCGGTGAGTCCTTCACTGGTGACCGCTAATCAGGACGCGACACAGACAGAGCCGCAGCATGACAATGAAGTCGGGTGAAGTTCACCCGAGTTCATTCTGACAGTGCGGCTCTGTCTGTGTCTGCTGTCATCTGCCATTCAGCTCTGCTACATGGCTGTCTGAGTCTGCTGTTAGCGGCCATGTAGCAGAGCTGAATGGCAGATGACATAGTAAAAACACATCCCTACACATTACACACGCTTGGCAAGTCAATAAATAAAAAAAAAAAAAAGGTGCCCAATGCATACGTCACAGAACACATGATCTAAAGGATCGCACATAACATTGATCAATTTAACATAGACTACTAACGCACGTGTGACAGCAAATGAACGACCAACGTGAAATCTCATAAGATCCCGTATGCAACCTGGGCGTGTCACATCGCAAATGCGATTGTACAACTAATTGCAACGTGTAAAGTGGGCTTTAGGCTCCGGACTTCCATAGGCTACCTCACTGGTCCTATCACTGAGGCCACGTCTTCTTACTATTATTATTATTATTATTATTATTTATTATTATAGCGCCATTTATTCCATGGCGCTTTACAAGTGAAAGAGGGTATACGTACAACAATCATTAACAGTACAAGACAGACTGGTATAGGAGGAGAGAGGACCCTGCCCGCGAGGGCTCACAGTCTACAGGGAATGGGTGATGGTACAATAGGTGAGGACAGGCGTGATATCAGCCAATGGGGAACTAGTAGACAAGTCATGAGTCCTCTCGTTCTGTAGCTAAATTCATAACTGTCACAATGAGAGCGTTGGCGTCTGCCTACGACGCTCCCAGGCCAAGTTATGGCCATATCCCCTGTTGTGGATATTGTCCATAACTCCAGCCAGGGGTGGAGCAGTGCTCCCTCTGAGGTCACTAAGGTAGGAGGGGACCTGGATTTGCCCAGGTTGATAACCCTACTTCGGCCATTTTCCAGTGTTCTTTCGCTGGGGGTCACGTGTAGGAAACATCTGTGGGAAGGATCCTAGAAACCTGGTCTACAGCGCCCCCCTGTGGCCAGACGCACAAGGTAACTGCTGGAACTGTGTATGCCTGTTTGTAAACCATGCTTTATCTGTAACTGTACTCTGACATATGTATATTCTGTAGATTCCCTATTGTATATATTGTAGTTTCTAGTGTGCTTTAGGCTGATTAAATTATATAATTAATCTTGGGCTGCTCTGTTATCTCGATCTTGGATCCCACGTCTGTGTGTTCGGCTAATAGTTACCGTGAAGCGGTTGGTGGCAGCGAGTTGTGCCAAGGATTATTGTGGGGAGGCCAGTGAGATTCGGGGAGGTTTTATATATTCCGCCCGCGGAGGTCGGGGGAATATATACCCTACTCTCACCGGGGACCCTTCAATAATCGGCATAAGTAGTATAGCGGCCTCCTTGCTTATTGTCGGGCAATTCCATAATTGGCCTGACTATAAGAGGGGCGCTAGAGAGCGCATCACGTGCTCTGTCTGTCGGTCGGGAGGTATAAAGGAGGGGTGACCCCCACTTGTTACCCCCCGATTGTGACGTACTGGTAGCCAGCGCGGGGGATTTCTGAGTGACCCCCCCCCGGTGGTTCGTGACATATCACGCCTACTATGAAACCACTTCTCGACTGACTTTCTCCGGAGCTCCCTCTCCTAACCATACACCCTGTCATCTGTCAGTTCTTTCTTTTACTACTTTAACCCTATCATATCTAACATCTCTTCTAAAACTCACTCTACCGCCGGCTCACCTGACTTCTAGATGTCAGCATTTGTTAACCTGATAAACAGTCCTAACTCTGCTACATCTGGAACATGTTCTTCTCTAAAACAGTAAACTATCAACACATACATTTATAATATTCAACAGTAAATGGTAAATGCATAATATATAGCACAATTACATCAGGGGGCTAGTCTATTACACACCAGCGCTATCATCCTTAAAGAACCATGCGGTCTACAGAACAGAGATCCGCAGTGCAGGGAAATCCTGTTTCCCTTCTTTACCATGGAGATTAAAGAGGTGGTACACTCCTTTTCATTACTAACCACATCAATATTGTGCTTTGCTCATCCCCTTCATGTGACCCATGACCTCTGTTGTCCGGTGATGTCACGTTAACTTCTTGTTGACCTGACATCACCGCATATGGCCCCAGTCTTCCTGAGTAACTGGGCTGTGGGTGGCGTTTCACCACTCATCACTGCCCAGCATAGCTTCTGCTTGCGGACAGAGCAGGGAGATGCTGGGCTGTGAGGAGCGGTGAAATGCCACCCACAGCCCAGTCACTCAGGAAGACTGGGGCCCGCCTCAGTTGACGTGACATGACCGGATCCCAGAGGTCACGGAGCCTGGGGGTTGTCACGGGCGGAGGGGACGTGCTCGCCATGCTCGGGTCCGGGGCTTCTGCTGCTGCTGCTGCTCGGTGGCTCAAGCGGTGGGCCGGACCCGAGGACTCGAGCAGCGCTCCTCACCCGTGAGTGAAAAGGAATGGTTTGTTTGGGGAAAGAGTTCGTGACGCCACCCACGGGACGTGGTGATGAGGGCACCAACCTTGTTGTCACTGCCTGGGCTCCGACCCAGACACTTGCAGTTCGTGTCCTCCTACTTTCACCTCCAAAAACTATCTCCTGCTTTTCCCGCCTCCAGGCCTGTGAACTCCTTGGTGGGTGGGGCCAACCGCCTGGCTCTGCCCCACCTGGTGTGGACCTCAGACCCTGGAGGGAGGCAACAAAGGTTTTTGTCTGACTGTTGTAACTGTCTAGGGTGGGGGTCTGTATGTTGTTATGTATGTGACTACCTGGCTAGTCCTGGGCGTCACACTCCCCCTTGGTAGAATGCAGACCGTCCGCGGGCTGCCCGTCCACCCGCTTCAGCGTACGGAGGGCTGTTTGCAGGCGCAGGGCATAGTCTCTTATATTATTCGCAGGCCGCTGTCGATGTGGCGCCCTGGGCAAGCCAGGGGTCACAGGTCATAACACCATCACACCCTACACCCCAGTTAGGAACACCTAGGCTACCAAAATCCTTGTTGCCTTCCTCCAGGGGCTGATGTTCACACCAGGGGGTGGGCCAGGTGGTTGGCTCCGCCCACCGAGGAGTACACAGCCCTGGAGGCGGGAAAACCAGGCAGAGACGTGAGGGAAGTGAAGGCGTAAACAGTAAGAGTAGGGACAGTGCAAAAGGACAGTTAAGAAAGCCTGAAGCTGGTCCGGGTGTGTGCCCCGGACAATGACAGCAAGGTCAGCAGACGGCGGTGATAGTCTGCAGGGGGACTGCTCGGAGGTTGCTGGAAGGACCGCGTTCGGGTGGTGACCCGGCGGTCTGGAGCAGTATACGAAGAACAGTCAGCACCAGGGCAGGGGCCTTTCGGATCCCGGCAAGGCTAGGAGTCGCCATAATTTGCCAAATCCGTCAGTGAAGGGGACGTCTGTCTCCTAACAACCAAGTCCCGATTGAAGGCAACAGTCCAACCGTAACAGAGAGACACCGCCACCGCCAGGGCACCAGTTTCTCAGGGCCAGCGCCTGCGGGCAAAGTAGGGCTCCTCCGGCCCATATCCAAGCCGGGGAGCGGGTTACCGGTGGGAACCCATCGCAACCATCATCATCTTAGGTGCAGGAAAAAGGGACCGTCACCGTCACCTATTGGGGAAAGCAAGTGCAGCCGTCCGTGGGAACCGTCTTTCCAGCCGTGTGTTTTACCGAGAACTGTGTCATCGTCTCAGGCTGAGTGAGTACCACAGTGCCGCAAGGCACAGAGCTGCCCCCGCGTCCCTGCACCCCACCAAGCCCTGCATCACCCACCTCATCACTGGGCCCCGGGACAACCAACCCCCTACCCACGGAGGGGAGGATTAACATCTGGCTGCTCCATACCACCACTCCCGGGATTCCCATACAGAGCAGCGGTGGTGTCAACAAATCACCACAACCGTGGGTGGCGTCACGGACAATAAACAATCCCAAAATCCCAATCCCCTTTCACTCACGGGCGAGGAGCGCCGCTCGAGTCCCCGGGATCCGGCCCATCGCTCGAGCCGCCGAGCAGCGGCAGCAGCAGACCGCAGTGCCAGCCGGACCCGAGCAGTTGGAGAGCGCGGCGTCCCCTCCTCCGCCCGCGACAACTTGGCGTCACGAACAGGATGTTACCGCTCTGCCGTTGGGTAGAGGTGCGCCTTGTGACCGCCGGAGGTATCCGGCCGGAAAATTTCAGAAGTCGCCATCTTTGGCGCGAAAAGTTCCCGCTCGAGCGTCTTCTCGAGTAGCAGAGGCGCGAAGGCCAAAACCCCGCCCCAATAGAGGAGGGACCGGAAAGAAGCTAAGGGGGACGCGATGGCGGCTGGCTGCATGTGAACGCAGCTATAAAAGCAGGGACGCCAGGACTCTGCAGACATCTTGTTCCTGGGAAAAGCTGCCAGCAGCATGTGGATGCCGTCCCGTGACACCGTAGCCCCCGCGCCTGGAACCGCGGCATGGGTGGAGATCCGGACCGCGCAGCTCTACCAACGGCTGCACGTCAGGATGCAGCTCCTCATGGAGGAGTGGGAGACCGACATGGCGGACGTTATAGCAGCCGTGCGGAGACGCGAGGAGGAGGCGGAGGAAGGGAGGGTGAGTGACCCACGCCCCGATGCCCTTGAAGGGCCGGTCATCGCGGCTGCGGGACCCGGTCCAAGCCCTCTCCCCCCGCTGCCTCCCTCGCCACCCGTCTCGGAGGCCGTGACCCCGCCACTAGGCCCGCTACCACCGCAACCGGTAGCAATACCCAGCATCCCCGCCCAGGCGGGCCGACCTGTAGCCGGAGCCCGTAGTCGACCGGAGGTGTTGCCCTGGAAGGCCCTGAAAACCGCACCGGAGGCGTCTCCAGAGAAAGTCCCCGAGCCGGAGCTGATGAACCGTTCCGAGCCGGAGGCCCAGCTGCGGAAAGCCCCTGTGCCCATCCCCCACACCTCGGCTGAGGTAGCGCCGGGTTGTCGCTACAAGGTGGCGCCCAAGGCCAAGGCACCGCGGGACTTGCCGCCCAGATCCCTGACAGTGGGCAACGTTCAGGATGTCCCGCGGGGCTCGACCCGTTTGCCGGAGCTCGCAGCAGCACCGTATTGGGACAGGGAGCCGGTACCGCTGGGCCTGGAGATCGGTGAGAGAGAGAGGAAGAAGGCGGAGCTGGTGGCCCGAGCAATTAGAGAGAAAGAGAGCCTCCGTCAAGCAACGTTCCGGGTTCGGGGCCCGCTGTACGAAGGGCAGGTGAGGCGGTTTGATGTCCGCCGGGGCTATGGGTTTATATATGAACCGGGCCTGGAGGCCGAAGTGTTTGTAGCCCGGCGGGATGTGAATGCCCACCTGCCTGAGGAGCATCCCGGCCGTAACCTAATGCCGGGCGACATTGTGCAGTACACCCGGCACTGTGGGGAGAGGGGGTGGTTTGCGCTGGACGCTAAGCTACGGGGCAGCCAGGAGTCCCGAGTGAGCGCCGCTCCCCCTCCCTCAGGTGATGTTGAGGACTCGGAGTAAGGGCAGCGGATGCCCGCTGCAGCAGTCCCCGTTGGGACCACCACTGAGTTGTGTTTGTTTAAAAGTTTGTTGAAGAATGATGATAAGTAAAATGAAACCGTGAAGTTCATCTGATTAACCGTGATTGGAAACCGGCCGTAGCCGGCACCGTTTTCCCCGTAGGGACCGTTTAAAAAGTTGCATGGAGAACTTTCCATGGACAAGCCCGTGAACTTGCAGGGCAACCACAAACGTTAAGTGGCATGTAAATAAGTTGTTTTACCGTTACCGTTTCCGCAGTTGCCGCCTCCGGAGAGGCAGGTTGGAGGGAGGGCCCTCAGCAGAGCAGGCTGGGGCCCAGCCACCACAGGAACCGGTGGCTACCCTCTGGAGGGGAAGGACAGATCCCGCTTGGGTGACTTGTGCTGGACTGGGGTCAAGGGGTGCTGCCTGGGCTTTAGGGGCAGCATCAGGGCCAGGTTGCTTGGGTGGGATAGAGCGGAGACCGTAACCGTAAACCGTTTCCAACGTTTAAGAAATGTGCCTCCCGATGTGGGATGATGTCATGAATTGTTATGTTACCGTTTTACCTTTTTATATATTTTTCAGAAAATAAAACCGGTGTTGGACGGGCAGCCCGCGGACGGTCTGCATTTTGCTAAGGGGTATGTGACGCCCTGGGCAAGCCAGGGGTCACAGGTCATAACACCACCACACCCTACACCCCAGTTAGGAACACCTAGGCTACCAAAATCCTTGTTGCCTTCCTCCAGGGGCTGATGTTCACACCAGGGGGTGGGCCAGGCGGTTGGCTCCGCCCACCGAGGAGTACACAGCCCTGGAGGCGGGAAAACCAGGCAGAGAAGTGAGGGAAGTAAAGGAGTAAACAGTAAGAGTAGGGACAGTGCAAAAGGACAGTTAAGAAAGCCTGAAGCAGGTCCGGGTGTGTGCCCCGGACAGTGACAGCAAGGTCAGCAGACGGCGGTGATAGTCTGCAGGGGGACTGCTCGGAGGTTGCTAGAAGGACCGCGGACGGGTGGTGACCCGGCGGTCTGGAGCAGTATACGAAGAACAGTCAGCACCAGGGCAGGGGAGCTGCCCCCGCGTCCCTGCACCCAAGTTGTCGCGGGCGGAGGGGACGCGCTCGCCACTCTTGGGTCCGGGGCTTCTGCTGCTGCTGCTCGGTGGCTCGAGCGGTGGGCCGGACCCGGGGACTCGAGCAGCGCTCCTCACCCGTGAGTGAAAAGGGATGGTTTGTTTGGGGAGAGAGTTCGTGACGCCACCCACAGGACGTGGTGATGAGGGCACCACCACTGCTGGTGACGGGGATCCCGGGAGAGATGGTAGGGAGCAGCTAGGATGTTGTCCCCTCCGTGGGTAGGGGTTGGTGATCCCAGGGCCCGATGGTGTAACAGGGAGGCTGGATGGCTGGGGTGCAGGGATGCAGGGACAGCGCAGCGCGGTGCCGAACGGCACTGGTGTACTCACTCAGACAATCAATGACAGAGTCTCTGGTAAACCAAAACGGCCGGATCCCGCAGCCGGCTGCAGTGTTGTTGTGCTCTCCCCGGACGGCTGATGGTGGCTGTCTTTCCCTGCACCTTTTAGAATGTTTTGACTCCTGTGGTTGCCCACCAGTAGTCTGCTCCTCGGCGTATGGGTGCCGTAGGAGCCCGTTTTGCCCGCAGGCACTGGCCCTTGGATCTCTAGCCTGTGGCAGTGGCTGTATATCCTCTCGGTGTGGACTGTTGCCTTCTGTCGGGTCTTGGTTGTTGGGAAACCCCTGGGGTTCCTGTCACACTCGGATTTGACTATTATCGGCGACTCCAAGCCTGGTCGGGGTCCAATGGCCCTGCCTTGTGTGCTTAGCTTCACTCCGCTGCCCGGTTCGGTACCGGTGGGCCACCGCCCAACCCCGGTCCTACGGCTCTGCAGAGTTCCACTAACTCCTGCAGACAGCCACCACTGTCTGCCAACCTTGTTGTCAGTGCCTGGGCTCCGACCCAGACACTTGCAGTTCGTGTCCTCCTACTTTCACCTCCAAAAACTATCTCCTGCTTTTCCCGCCTCCAGGCCTGTGAACTCCTCGGTGGGTGGGGCTAACCGCCTGGCTCCACCCCACCTGGTGTGGACCTCAGACCCTGGAGGGAGGCAACAAGGGTTTTTGTCTGACTGTTGTAACTGTCTAGGGTGGAGGTGTGTATGTTGTTATGTATGTGACTACCTGGCTAGTCCAGGGCGTCACAGGGGTCACAAGAAGGGGATGAGTGGAGCACAACAGCACCACTCACAGACACTATTGTCAACACAAGGTATTTCAGAGAAACCTTGTTTCTCAACATATCGATGTGGTCAGTAATGAAAAGAGGTGAACCACCCCTTTACCTATAGCTATCAGTGGCAGTAGCTCTGGGTGGGCCTCTGGGATCGTTGGACTTGGGACGATCGCACAATCTGCCCACCGGTAGCTATGCTACTGCCACAATCGTTTACAGGACAAGAAAGATGATGTTTACATCCTGCTCTTCTCCGCCCCTCCGCCGCTATTGGCCGCCTGCCGTGTGACGTCGCTATGACGCCGCACGACCCGCCCCCTTAGGAAGGAGGCGGGTCGCCGGCCAGAGCGACGGTCGCAGGGCAGGTGAGTGCATGTGAAGCTGGCGTAGCGATGTCGCAACGTGCAAAGCCCGCCTTAGTCTCAGGCACATCATGAGCCACCATATGCTTTATTATGGCAATAGGTTAAGGAATTATTACGGAAGGATACTCATTGCAGGGAAACATCGGAACACCTCAAACACATTAGATGGTTGACTAGTCCCACTGAAATCACTTGATTCATCCACCATTCATATAATGGCCAATCTCTCTATCAATATTTGCTGCTAGGAAGGTGGAAACACCTCTTTACATATAATATGATCTGTTAGCCCCGATAAACTTTTGACGGTTTATTGGTCTCACTGAAATTGGTGGTTTTAGCCAACATCCATCTTAACTGCAATATATGCCATCAGGAGAAACCACAATATATATTAAGGTAGATGGTTGTCCTGATGAAATGGATGATTTTGGCCGACATTCATCCAATATGTCCAATCCTTCTTTCTCTTCACATCTGCTGCCATGGAAAATCAAATCAGATGGTTAGCTGGTCCCCTCCGTACAGTATATTTAAATTGTAGCATTCCAGCTAAAATCAGTGGTTTGCCCATCATTCATCTACTGCGTATGGCCAGTCATAGGAAGGAACATCATGTGTCACCATATGTTGTCTCCATACAGCACTATGTGATGGAGATATACCTCCCAGAGAGACAACATCAATAATACTGAACCATTGGTCTCATAGCTATCTGCTAGGTCCTCAAGGACAAGAGGCAATCAGTTTAAGATCACTGTTCTATCCAAATAACAAGTGTTGTGCAGGGGGCAGGTGCACATCTTAGGCAAGGTATTTGTCCTGGGCACAGCTGTCAAGGGGTGCTGTTGAGCCGCCTGCATTTTGCCGTTCCCCGTAGTGGGAGTCAGCCGTTTTCTGATCCGGCTGGCGAGATGCCAGATGGCTCAGTGAAGGGGCAGGCTCACAGCGATCAACTGTACTCATGTCTTTCAGGCACAAGTACAAGTGAAGCCCTGACCATCAGCACTTCCGGGTCAGGGTGACTTCAGCAGCATGATCAAGCCATCTGATCACACTGCTGACGTCACTGCTCGAAACCACATAAGAGTTAGAAATTTGGTGTGGTGAGTGCTCCAACGTAGCTGAAGACACAGAAGACTTATTTCATTTAAAGGCAGTGTGAATGAAATTTGAGTACACAGTATGGGGAGAGAGGGTGGGGAAAATGTGTAGAAACACAGTATGAGGAGTGAGGGGGGATGTATGCGGACAGTATGGGAAGCAAACAGGAGGGATGAAATTGAGGACACAGTTTTGTGAGCGAGAGGGTAAATTAGAGGACATAGTATGGAGAGTAATGGGAAAATTTGAATACATAGTATGGAGAGAGATGGTGGCGGGAATGTATATGGACAGTATGAGGAAAAAACGTTTGAAGAAATTTGAGGATACAGTATGGGGAGCGAGGGGGGAATTTGAGGACAGTATGAGGAGTGAGGAAGGAGAATTTGAAGACACAGTATGAGGAGCGAGGGGGGTGATGGGTGCGGACACAGTATGGGGAGAGGGGAGATGGATACAGACAGTATGGGGAGCAAGGGGTTGTACGTAATCAAATATAGTATGAGGAGTAAGGTGACATAAGTGCAGAGGAAGTGAGGAGACAGTATGGGATGAGAAAAATATGAGGGGGCACAGAATAGTTCTGGGTAGTGTTGGAATGGGAGGTATGGAGAGGGTGTAGCATGAGGGCCAGTTTGAGGTCATAGCAAGGAGGGGACAGTATGCCAAGGAGTGAGAGTATGATGAGTGAGGGGGCACAGTATAGCTACTGGGCAGTATAGGGGGACACTGTGAGAGGACAGTTTGAAAAGTGAGCCCATTATGGAAAGGAGAGAACAGTGTGGATGGCATGTACCATAAGAGGGAATGTACAGAAATGATTTTTTTCAGGGGCACAGCGTAGGGTAGGTATTTTTATTCAGGAGCATTATAATGACACTGCTATTTTTAATGCCATTGTGTCTGGATGTGCTGCAGAAAAACGGTGAAGATGGAAGTCTGCAGATGTAGGCGGTGGACTTGCCCGTGTACTGGTTATCCTATGTATTCCCTGTGTTATACCAATTGTATTGTAGAAGTTAATATGTAATGCTGCTACGGTAGCTAGGTGCAGGTTCCAGATGCAGTAGAGTGGGACTGTTGCCAATAAGCGCCACCTTGTGGTTGGGCTAGGATAGCAGGGGAGTGGAAAAGATGGGATCAAGGGGGAAGTGACAGATGCGAGAATGAGGACAGTAGGGAGGTCTCGAGAGGGAACAGTAGAGAATATGGTAATCAAGGGAAAATGCTAGTCCAGCGATGCAAACAGAACGACCCAATTTGAGGATATCCATAAAACTTCACGGAGGAGCACCCAACTGAATTCCCATTCAGTATATCTGAATTCTTATATCTTGATTATGACTAAAGCCCCAGTGTCTGAAACGCGTCAATCATAGGAAATTTTATCCTCACCATGTATTTTATCTATTAGGAATTAAAGATGTTTTTTTAATCTTCAACAATTTCTGTCTGCATGGATGTTTTGTGCCGGAGCACCTCCTCACTTTGATTGTCTACAGCCTCCCTTGTTCTACTGAGCACCTTACAGGAGCTTTCATCCAGCTGAATTCACAACAAACTGGTGAGCTGAAAACCCTTTTTTTCTACTAAACTGAATTCTTACCCTGGGTGCCGAAAAATCTAGATTCTCTTCTTCAGGAGTCATATTAGTTTAGAACTCCTTCACATGTCACTTCAAATCCCAATCTATCCTGGTCTAAAAGTGACCATACACATTATATACTTGGCTGAACACTCATATAGCTGGCAGCTATTCCTCCAGACAGCACCAATACATCTGAATGCTTAGCTGGGAGGGAAAGTGGTGTAAGCCCCTACTAGAAATCTGTGACCACAATTAATCTTCGATAAATGCCAAGATTTGGGCATGTAATAAAATCAATCCTTCATTCCCCAAACATTTCTTCTCACAATTTCTATCCGGTCTCACTCAAATTATTGGATCCAATCAATGTTCATTTAATGTGTATGACCCCCTTAACAGCCGAGCAATGTACCAGTCTACCTTTTAAAGGTGTCTATACATATAAAATTTGATTTCAACCTAAACCAACCATAGTTGGCTGCTTTGGTACAACAAACTACTGTTCGTTTAGACAGATTACTGGACAATGAATATTTGTTGGTTTTCGAAACACTGTTTTGGCATGAAAGAATTTTTCATCCAATGATAAGCACTGGCTGGCTTTAAATGTTTTTTTGGCTATCCATGAACGATTGTTCGTCCGACTAATTAATATTCTTAGAAGGCCCAAGTTCACCTGACTGTGACGTCTGCTCGGGACCTAAGACTCAGGATGGCTGTCACGGACAGAATAGAGGCTAGCCGCAAACACAGAGCGGGATCCCGAGAATACCGAAAACCCCTTCACCGCTATACAGGTGATGCGCCCACGGGGTCTTGGGGGTTACTTGTCACCGGGCCGGTGTCAATTCGGGATGTCACAGTGGCCAGGCCTGGTTTCGTGATCTCGGCGGTGTTAATAAAGATGGGGATCTTCTATGAATACGGGAACAAGTGCAGCAGGACTTTAGCGAGAGCACTCAGACAACAACAGGCGACAACCTTTATATCAAAAATATCCCCATCACATCCCCAGGGTTCAATATTACACTCTTCGGTAGAAATAGCGGAGGCGTTCCAAAAATTCTATGAGTCCTTATATAATCTAGAGACAAATGACCCTGCGAAGTCAAAATCATCTTTTGAAAGAAAAATTTCAGAGTACCTCAGAGAAGCAAAAATGCCGAGGTTGGAAGATTCTGACATAGCTATGTTAGAAACTCCAATCTCAAAGCAAGAACTGGTGGACGCAATTACGTCATCAAAACCGGGAAAAGCTCCAGGGCCGGATGGCCTTCCCCTGATTTACTATAAAAAATTTACAGAGATGATATCTCCACACCTCCTGTCAGCATTAAATTCCAGGGCCTCAGAGGGCTCAACCCCTAATGCAGATTCGTTGAGAGCACATATTACGGTATTACCAAAAATAGGGAAAGATCCAACACAATGCGCCAGTTATCGCCCGATATCCCTGCTGAATGTGGACACAAAATTATTTGCCAAGATCTTAGCGAACAGGTTGGCTCCTTTTCTTTCTTCAATAATTCATCCAGATCAGGCGGGCTTCATGGCGGGCCGTGAGGCACGGGATAATACTGTTAAGGCCATTAATCTGATACATAAAGCTAAAATGGGGGGTCTACCGTCTATGCTTCTGTCAACAGATGCCGAAAAGGCTTTCGACAGAGTAGACTGGACCTTTATGGAAGCCACGCTCGGTTGTCTTGGGTTGGGACGCGGCATGATGAATTGGATCATGTCTTTATACTCGGTACCCTCGGCAAGAGTCCGGGTAAATGGGATTCTGTCCGACCCATTTAAAATATCTAACGGCACCCGGCAAGGATGCCCATTGTCTCCGCTAATCTTCATCCTGACGCTAGAACCCTTCCTCAGACATGTACGAGCCAATTCTGATATTACAGGCATTGGGGTTGGCCAGGCAACACATAAAGTAGCTGCATATGCGGATGATCTTCTGTTTTTCGTTTCGGCACCAAGGATTTCGCTCCCAAACTTAATGAGGGAGTTTCAGAAATTCTCCAGCCTATCAAACTTTAAGATAAATTTCACAAAATCTGAGGCTCTCAACATAAATCTTACTTTTAAAGAAGTGGAAGAGTTGAAAACATCGTTTAGTTTTCGATGGGCAGCCCAATCCCTAAATTACCTGGGGGTACGTCTGACCAGTGACTTGGGTCTACTTTACTCACAGAACTTCCCATCTCTGTTATCTAGTATCAGGAAAGACTGTGACAGATGGGGGAAATTATTATTCTCCTGGTTTGGCAGATGCCAGATATATAAAATGAATGTCCTACCCAGAATTCTTTACCTGTTACAGGCGCTCCCAATCAAAATACCGTCTGGATTCTTCAAATCTCTGGAATCCATTCAGTCTTCGTTCATTTGGGGAGGTAAATCGGCACGCATAAAAAGAGCTATCTTACACAGGACCAAGGGGGGTGGGGGGATTGGGTTGCCAGATATAAGAAGATATCACTTAGCTGGGCATCTTACTAGAATGATTGACTGGTGCAGGAACGGGTCTCAGAAGGCGTGGGTACAGATAGAGCAGTCCTTTTCCCCAATACCCCTCAACAAATTACCGTGGGTACTCTCTGAGGTCCCTGCAAGATTGAAATCACATCCAACTATCGGACCAACCGTGACATACTGCAATACTGGGAAGGTGCAATCGGAGTTGATACCCAGACACTCGAGCCTGACACCGATCTTGAGCCATCCTGCTTTTGAACCAGGTAGAACAGACCCAGTATTTCAGGCATGGGTTCGGGGCGGGGTGGACCGGGTGGAAGACTTTGGGATTCGGGACAACTGGCCGCAGGTGGAGGGTTTGGGGGTTAGACAGGATCCCATCCCACTGGGTCTATGGAGATGCTTACAATTGACGCATTTTTTCAGTAGTCTCCCAGCTAGGACCCACTTTCAACGTCCTAAGACACAGTTTGAAAAATTGTGTATGGGTTCAGGCACAATACGACATTCGCTTTCAGTGGTTTATTCACTTTTGTCTTCGTCCCCTGACCAACAACTTCCCCCGTTTGCTTCACAATGGGAATGTGATTTGGGTATTCAGCTGACACCAATACAGTGGGAACGGATCTTCAGATTGGCACACACATCTTCCATCAGCTCCAGGTTCCAGGAGGCTAGCTATAAACTGTTATCCAGATGGTACAGAGTACCCTCCAGGTTACATGTCATGTTTCCAACAGTAGACCCCACATGTTGGAGATGTGGCACAGCAGAGGGTAACATTTTACATGTGTTTTGGGGGTGTGAGGCGATCCGGCCCTTCTGGAAGGGAGTGTCCGACACCATTCGCCAGGTTACTGGCAATGACGAGGAGCTGGGACCTGCTGCTGCCCTATTGCATCACTGTGGGGTCCCTGAAAAAACCTATAAGAATTCTTTGAGGAAATTCCTTATTATGGCTGCGAGAGTATGCATACCTGAAAGATGGAGGAGCACGACCCCTCCCACGTTGGTCCAATGGATCAATAAGGTCAATGACCTCATGTACATGGAGGATTTAACCTCCTCGCTGCATGATACATATGAGAAATTCTGGTCCACTTGGCGAGAATGGTTGGACTTCCAACATTCAGAGGAATATAGCGTCCTGGTGGGGGGCGATGTGGCTGCCGATGGAACCGCAGTTTGCAACACTTAGCTGAATTCCCCTCCCTACCCCCCCCCGATTTCCTCCCTCTCTCCCCCCCCTCTCTTCCCCTCCCCCTCCCATTTTTCTTCCTACTTTTCTATTCTTCTCACACTGATTGCCTAATAACTTCTCTTTCTTCTCTAGCCTTTCTATCTTTCTTGTTTCACATGTATTTGTGAGTCACCTTCGTTATCTGTTTTAATGTGAATCTGTATTAAAGCAAAAATGTGGTGGAACCTAGACTTATCAGGAACCCGGGAGGAGATATATGAAGGAACGTGATTCAGCAAGATACAAATATATATTTCCCGTTTGGCATCTTGTTAATGATATATGTATTGTAGTGCAAATTGGCCTGATTGGTCATAAGAACTGTATTATGTTATGTTGAAGGTTTTCACTTAAAAATAAAGAATTTAAAAAAATAAAGATGGGGATGGGGATGATGGGAGTAGTTATTCGTGACGCCACCTGTGGTTTGCGGCTAATATGGGAGCCTCCGCTGTGGGAGGTCTTCTCTGGGGCGGATGATAACACAGCTCGGAGGGTACAGCTCTTCACAGGCAGAGCTCAGGCCCCAGGGCAGCTGTTGGGTGTAGGAGTCGCCTATGGTGCAGGGGCGCAATGATGGGAGCTCCGGCAATGATGGGATGACACAGAGGGTGCAGTTCAAGTTTTTCACTCACTGAGATTACACCACCTTTGGAGTGCTGTGTTCCGCTATGATGGGCTCCAACCGATCCCGGACTGTGCAGAGGTCAAGGCCGATGTTTCCTTTTGTATGTCCTTTCCAGTGATCTTCCCTCCACCCCAGTTCCTGGGCCATTGAACGGGTCACGGGTGCCTGCTGCACTCCACGCAAACCCTGGGTCCCCCCTTCTTCTTAAGAACCCAGGTCGAGCTTCCAGCTCCTGACCATGGGCCCTTTTCTGTGCAGTGTCTTCCGACATCTCTTCCTGAGGCTGACCTGGCACTTGCTGCGCCTGGAACTAACTGAATGCTGTGTGAGATGGCTCTACACTTCCCCTGCAGGTTCCCCGCCTCCCGGGTTGCTGACATAGTGGGCAAGAGGTCCCATACCTCGTGATGGCCACCCCCGACTCCTACCCTGACCCAGTCTCAGTGACAGAGCTCCCAAGTTGTGTGTTGGATATGTTGTGGTGGTTTAGCGGCAATGACCTCCTCCAAATCCGAGATGAATACTGCACCCCGGATGAGGTGCAGTACCCTGTGACGCCTGAAGCTGAAGGGGCGCCACACAGGGATCTGGAATTACTACAGGGTCAAGGAGGTCGCTGCCTATGGACTGCTGCAATCCAGAGAAGAGTAGTCGTCAGGCAAGGTCAAATCCAGGAGGTACAAATAGGGACAAAATCGGCAGGCAAGAGAGTAGTCAGGAAATCAGGCAGAGGTCAAACTGGAAATGGCAGCAAAGTACAAACACGGCAGGCAGGAGAGTCGTCAGGGAGCAGGCAGAGGTCAAAACACAGGGATCAATAATATGAACAGAGACAAGCAGTCATACCTAGACTATATCTGGCAGCAACCAGAAGACTGGAGGAGGAATAAGAAAGGTTGGTGCCTTCCCATTGGCTCTGGCTGAAAGGTGGCAATTTCAGCTGGAAGGCACACGCCATCACAGTCAGCCAGTGGTACTGCAGGTCGCTGGGAAACCCAGCTTAGTGGAGCCTGCGCCCTCGAGAGCTACTGGTGCTGACTCCCACCATCACTACTGCCCACGGAGGCAATACTGCGGCGTCTGGTGACCGAAGCAGAAGTCGCAGGAGCAGACTCTAGTGGAGATGTGACACTGACGTGTATAGGGGCCTCAAGACAGAAAAAATTGGGCATCAGGGTAATGTTTTCTCTAATCCAGTGATATAACTCTAAAGGGGCTTTACACGCTGCAACATTGCTAGCGATTGCTAGCGATGTCGAGCGCGATAGCACCCGCCCCCGTCGTATGTGCGACATTTTGTGATCGCTGCCGTAGCGAACATTATTGCTACGGGAGCGTCACACGCACATACCTTGTCAGTGACATCGCTGTGACCGTCGAACAATCCCTCCCTCAACGGGGAGGTGCGTTCGGTGTCATAGCAACGTCACTGCGGCGTCACTAAGCGGCCGGCCAATAGAAGCGGAGGGACGGAGATGAGCGGGACGTAACATCCCGCCCACCTCCTTTCTGCCATATTGCCGGTGGAGGCAGGTAAGAAGATGTTCCTCGTTCCTTGTAGCGATGTGTGATGCAGCAGGAACGACGAACAACATCGTACCGGTGGCAGCAGCGATATGAAGGAAAGGAGTGACGTGTCAACGATCCCCGTTTTTGAACGATTTTGCGATCGTTGATCATCGCTCCTTGGTGTCACACGCTGCGATGTCGCTACCGGCGCCGGATGTGCGTCACTAACGACATGACCCGACGATATATCGGTAGCGATGTTGCAGCGTGTAAAGCCCCCTTAAGTGTTAACTGAAACCTATTATCCTGAGAGTAATCAACCAATCACTTAATCTATTGGATTAAACTGTATGTAAAGCAGCTAATTAATCTACACAGAAACTCAGTTATTGGTCAACATTCATCTGCTTTGTTTGAAGTATGGTCTTGAGTATCTCCCAAAATGAACCAATGCAGTAGGAGAGTTAAGACATTGGGCATTAGCATGAGTGAAGAAAGTGGTCTAGGCTTGCTTATGGGACATTATATTGAATAGGTTGAGTGTGTGAAGTGTTTTTAAAGTGTGAACAGTCATCTTTGCTATATAAGTCAGTCTCTCCCATCAGACTGAGACCTCTACAAAAGAAGATCAGAGTAGACATGACCTTACTGAGCACCCTTATCTGCCTAGCACTTATTTATGTAGTTCTGGCCAACACTCCAAGATGGCACAAAGGATTACATGATTCATTTGATAACAGAAAACACACTCAGAGAACAAAATACCCATTGTATATGATGAAGCTTTACCAGTCACTCAGTACGGGGAATACAACGGATCTATCTGGATTGGAATATCCAGCCATCCAAGAATCTGACACTGTCCTGAGTCTCAGTGCAAGGAGTAAGTACTGTTATTTATATTCTTATACCTTAACTTTCATCAAAATATCCTTGTTAGAACTGTATTTTATATTATATGAGCATTTGAAGGACATATAAGGTCAAGCTTTGATTCATGAAGTCCAATACGCACATCACTGGATCGATTGGTCAACTAAGCAAGAACATTTAGCCGGTATGCTCTTAAGAGGAATTCACATCTCAATACATTTGTGAACGCTCACTCTTAAAAATGCCTGTTTCACAACTATCTTGAAAGTGTAAACAGGCTTCCAATCACCCAATGAACGCGCAAAATGCTCATTTATCAGGTGAAATGATGTTTTGTGCAGCACAAAGGAACATTATTCTCAGCGGTGCATCTTCCTGAACCATGGCAGCCTATGTGCACTGAGCGATCTAGTATAGATCTACTGTAGTATAGATCTCGCTCAAGGCACTTCATTTGCTTTGGTCCGACAAACACAGATCGGTAAAAAATTACAAATTGGAGGTCATATAGTGTCACTGGTTGATCTGTGTAATTGGATCTCAAATTCAGTGGTTGGTACAGTTTGCTTGACCGGAGATTTCAAAATATATTCAGATTTTTTTTGTCTTAAGGCCTACCTACATATTAGATAGCTGTTTAGTGAATTAACATTTATTGCTCCCTACTCCCCCGTACATAAGAACGCTCGGCTAATCTCACCGTCAAACAAGAAGTTCAGCCATTGAAATTCAATAGGTTGGAACCTTCCCTCTCCCAACATCATGTGTAGGGGGACAATTAGGAGGTCCCCATGTATATTAGATGATCATCTGATTCCGAATAAACTGCTCAGATTGACCAACTTTTATCTAAAGTATATGATAGCCTTTATCTCTCCAAAGATAGAAATGTAAGTTGCATTATTATAAGATTTACATTTTTAACATCAAAGGGAACCTGTCACTAGATATTTCCCTTAGAATCTGAGCTCTTATATACATCATTCTAGAATATAGCATATAAGAGCCCAGGCCGCTCTGTATAACGTAAAAAAAGACATTTATTATACTTACCTGGGGGGAGGTTGGGTCCAAGGGGTGTCACTGGTCTCGGCTCTGGTGCCTTCTCTATCCTGTGCAGTTGCCGTCCTCCCTCCCAGCTCCGCGTGAATAACGCATCCTATGTCATCCACACAGAGGCCACCATTGCGCTCCTCCACATGCGCACTTTGATCTGTCCTGCTGAGGGCAGATCAAAGAATTGTAGTGTGCACATGCGAGGGTCTTTGACCTTTTCCCACTCCTGCGCATTAAAGTACTTTGCTCTGCCCTCAGAAAGGCAGCTCAAAGTGCGCATGTGGACAAGCGCAATGGAGGCCTCTGTGTGGATGATATAGGATGCGTCATCCACACAGAGCTGGGAAGGAGGAAATTACCTGCACTGGATTGAGGAGGCACCGGACCCGAGACCAGCGACACCCATTGGACCAGACTGCCCTGTGGGTGAGTATAATAAAGGTATTTTTATGTTATACAGATCAGCCTGGGCTCTTATATACTGTATTCTGTAATGCTGTATATAAAGGCTAACTCGTGGTGGCCAAAGTGGAAAAACCTGGTGTCAGGTTCCCTTTAATATCCATGATTATACAGAGAGTCCCTATTTTCTATTAAGTTCAGCAATAGATGATGGATATAGCATTAGGTTTAGGTACTGTACTTCTCTCACATGTTAGATAGGAATGGGAAGGTCCTTATCAGTCTGGTCTTCCATCTGTTTATTTATACTCTTCCTCCTCTGGTGATGGATGACAGACTTCAAAATGAAGCTAATGGTCATTAAGTCATTAGATTTTGTGTATTCGGGTTAGGTCTTGTACCAGAACAACAAAAAACGAAGCATACAGTCTCAATACACATCTCATGTTGTGACAATTGGCCAAATTGTTTTTGTTTTGTCTATCAGTAGCTGACAGGACTTACATGAGGAAAAAAGGGAAAAATAAATACATAAAACTGTTTGCTGTTTGACCGTCTGGATTCCAATATCTCTTCTTTGTGTATTCTCTAGGTTGCACTGAAGAAGGAGATCGCTGGATGATATCTTTTGATATGTCTTCTATCTCGAGCAGCACAGAACTAAAGTTGCTGGAGCTCAGAATTTTTTTCCCTCCCTTTCCTTTGACTCGTAACATCACGGTGGAGATCTACCATTGGAAGAAAAGTCACAACAAGCTCTTCATGGGATCCTTCAATACTAACTCTGCCACAAAAATGGATGAAAGCTGGAAGATCTTTAACCTGACCAGAATTCTTCAAAATTCCATCTACCCGGGAGAGCCAGATGGAAGTGTAGAATATCTTCCAGCAGAAGAACCAGTACAAAGCAGTGGTATAGATTCTGGCCAAACTCTACAACACGACACCAAACTTCTCACTGAGAATTCTTTACCATCAGATAGAGCCATGCTTGTTGTCTTTGCCAGAGAAAAATCAAACGCAAGATATTCTAGCAATTATAGCTTAATTCAGACTGTAGACTCCTTAAACTACAATAAGAAAGGAAGAACAACCAATAGTGGTCATCTAAAGAGACAAAGGAGGAACCACCAGCCAAAGTACAACACAATGGTCAACAGTACACCAGCCAGAGCCATAGAAGTGGGAGCACCTTTTTGTAGAAGAGTGGACATGTGGGTTGATTTTGATAAGATTGAATGGGGCGACCTAATTGTCCACCCAAAAAAGTACAACGCCTATAGGTGTGAAGGAGCATGTCCAATTCCACTCAATGAAAGTTTTCAGCCAACAAACCATGCTTTTCTAAAAGTAAGTATCAAACATGTATACCTGAATATTTGCATTCTTGAATTTGGTAGAAAAGTATAAATAATATGATGATTCTTTGTGATTAATGCAGATAAAATAGTTTTATGTATGTTGACACTTCTACATACAGTACATGCTTAAAGGGGTTAACTATGTGCTTAAGACCTAAGAGGCAGTAGTTGCTAATTGCCTGCCTACTGTGGCCGGCACCGATCTCTGCCGACACAGAGCAGTCACAGTTCACTACTTCCGGCTATTCAGTACCTTCCGCTGACGTCACATTGACAGAGCAGCAGCTTCTCTTCCACTTTGCTGACGGGGTGTGTGCTGATGTCATGATAATTGACAGCTGGCTTTCCGCTGCCTAACTTCAGGGAGTTGGCTGTCAATCAGCATGACATCGATAATCACCCCACCTTCAACAGAGCATCCCAGAAGAGGAAGAAATGCTCTGTTGACATTGAGCAGCAGAATTGCCACCATGAGTGGTCAGTAACCACTGAGCCGGCGCTGTGTAGAACAAGCAATTACCGGTAATAACTGAGCTCATTGGTAAAAAAAAAAGTCCTGGACAACCACTTTAGGGTTTAAGGAATTTTTAAACATGGGCATTTATAACAAATTATTTTTTTCTGGAATTCATATCTATAATGAAGTTGAGGTAACCCATGTACGTGGCTCCATTTCAACCCGAGCTGCACGATTAGTGACTTTCATTGGGGTTCAGGTCAAGTCTGGGTCCCTAACCAAACTTTTTCTAAATTCCAACTGAATCTGCCAAACCAAACTTGCACGGGTCTGATCATCTCAATTCATGATAGGCAAAAATAACATGAGATGTAGCACTGCTTTTTCTGTTAAAGGGGTAGTTCACTACTCAGCATTAGTGGCCACATCAATGTAACACTGATAGGGAAGTGTCGCGGGCGGAGGAGGGGACGCTGCGCTCTCCCACTGCTCGGGTCCGGCTGCTGCTGCTGCTGCTCGGTGGTGGCTCGAGCGGTGGGCCGGATCCTGGGGACTCGAGCGGCGTTCCTCGCCCGTGAGTGAAAAGGGGGTTTTGATTGTGGGGATTTGATATTGTCCGTGATGCCACCCACGGTTGTGGTGAAGTTGTGACACCACCGCTGCTCTGGACGGGGATCCCGGGAGCAGTGACAGGGAGCAGCTTTAATTTTAGTTCTCCATTCCGTGGGTAGGGGGGTTGGTTGTCCCGGGGCCCGGTGATGGGGTAGGGATGGATGGCAGGCGGGTTACGGGGCCTGGTGAGGTGCAGGGTCGCGGGGGCAGCGCTGTGCCGCACGGCACGGTAGTACTCACTCAGCCAATGATGAGGACACAGTTCTCGGTAAAACACACGGCTGGATGGACGGGTCCCACAGACGGCTGCGGTGTTGTCTCTCCCGGCAGGTTGATGGTGACTGCCTTTTCCTGCACCTTTGTAGTGTAAACGGTTCCGATGGGTTCCCACCGGTAACCCGCTCCCCAGCTTGGATATGGGCTGGAGGAGCCCCTTTTGCCTGCAGGCTCTGGCCCTGGGAACTTTAGCCTTGGCGGTGACTGTGTTTCCCTCTCTCGGTTGGACTGTTGCCTTCTGTCGGGGCTTGGCTGCTGGGAAACCCAGGAGGTTCCCTTCGCTAACGGATTTGGCAAATTCACGGCGACTCCTAGCCTTGCCGGGGTCCGTAAGCCCCTGCCGGATGGTGCTGGCTTCTCTTTGCGTACCGGTCCGGTACTGCCGGGCCACCGTCCGTCAACGGTCCTTACGGTAAACTCCGATAGGCCACTCCTGCAGACGGTCACCACCGTCTGCCAACCTTGCTGATCCGTCCGGGCCACACACCCGGACCAACTTCAGTCTGCTCCTTTACCACTTTTCTTCCTTCCACCTCCACTTCCCTAACTGATCTGTTTCTTTTCCCACCTCCAGGACTGTGAACTCCTTGATGGGCGGGACCAACCGCCTGGCCCACCCCCTGGTGTGATCATCAGCCCCTGGAGGAAGGCAACAAGGGTTTTGTCTGACTTAGGTGTGCCTGACCGGGAGTGTGGGGTGTGTAGGTGTTGTTCTCTGTGGCCCCTGGCTTGTCCAGGGCGCCACATTCCCCCTTAGTAAAATGCAGACCGTCCGCGGGCTGCCCGTCCATCACCGGTTTTATTTTCACAACTGGAAAAGATAAAACGGTAAACACATTACAATTAAAATAACATCTTCCCACATCGGGAGGTACTCTTACTTAAAACGTTGCGTAACGGTTATGGCTTCCGCTCTCTCCCACCCAAGCAACCTGGCCCTGATGGTGCCCCTAAGCAAACAGGCAGCACCCCTTGACCCCAGTCCAGCACAAGTTGCCCGAGCGGGTTCTGTCCTTTTCAGTGGACCCACGTCCATGGGGAACCCCTGAAACCCCCAGAGGATCGCCACTGGTTCCGGTGGTGGCTGGGCCCCAGCCTTCTCCACTGCGGGCCCTACCTCCAATCTGCCTCTCCGGAGGCGGTAACGGTGAAAGCCACAACAACATTATTTACATGCCACTAAGTTTGTGGTTGCCCTGCTAGTTCTCGGGCCTGTTCGTAGTAGTTTCTACACATAAATTGAAAAGGGGGTCCCAACGGGGACCAGTTGCCGACAACGACCGGTTCTAATCAAGCAGCAAATCAGATGAATCTTCTTGGTAATCATTCACTTATCATTTAAACTTTTAAAACTTTAAACGGTACTCTGGTGGTCCCAACGAGGACTACTGCAACGGGACTCCGCTGCCCTTACTCCGACTCTTCGGTGTCGGCTGGGGGAGGGGACGCGGTGGACACCCGGGCCTCCTGGCTGCCCCTCAGCTTGGCATCCAGCGCAAACCACCCCCTCTCCCCACAGTGCCGGGTGTACTGCACCAGGTCGCCCGGCATCAGGTTACGGCCTGGGTGCTCCTCCGGCAGGTGGGCATTAACATCCCGCCGGGCTATGAAGACTTCGGCCTCCAGGCCCGGTTCATATATAAAGCCATAGCCCCGGCGGACATCGAACCGCCTCACCTGCCCTTCATACAGGGGGCCCCGGACACGGAAGTTCGCTTGGCAGAGGCTCTCCTTCTCCCGGATCGTACGGGCCACCAACTCCGCCTTCTTCCTTTCCCTTTCTGCGATCTCCGGGCCCAGCGGTGTCGGCTCCCTGTCCCAATACGGTGCTGCTGTGAGCTCCGGCGCACGGGTCGGGCCCCGCGAGACCTTCTGGACACTTCCCACCACTGGCAATCTGGGTGGAAGGTCCTGCGGTGACTTGGCCTGGGGTGCTGCTTTGCAGCGGCAACCCAGCGCAACCTCAGCCGAGGTGTGGGGGATGGGCACAGGGGCTTTCCTCCGCTGGGCCTTCTGCACGGAGCGGCCTGTCGGCTCCGGCTCGGGGGAAGTCTCTGTAAATGCCTCCGGCTCGGGCTTCTGTACTTTCCAGGGCAGCACTTCCGGTCGGTCACGGGCTCCGGCTACAGGTCGATCCGCCTGGGCGGACATGCAGGGTACCACTACCGGTTGCGGGGGTAGCGGGCCTAGTGGCGGGGTCACGGCAGCCGATACGGGTAGCGAGGGAGGTAGCAGGGCGAGCGGGTTCAGACCGGGTTCCGCAGCCACGATGACCGACCCACTAGGGGTACCGGGGCGTGGGTCACTCACCCTCCCTTCCGAAGCTCCCTCCTCTTTGCGTCTCCGCACGGTCACTATAACCTCCGCCATGTCGGCCTCCCACTCCTCCAAGAGGAGCTTCATCTTGACCTGCAGCCGTTGTTGGAGCTGCGCGGTCCGGATCTCCACCCACGCCGCGGTTCCAGGCGCGGGGGCTACGGTGCTACGGGACGGCATATACATCTTACTGGCGGCCTCTCCCAGGAACAAGATAGCCGCAGGGTCCTGGCGTCCCTGCTTTTATAGCCGCGGGCTACATGCGGCCAAACGCCATCAGTCCCCCTTAGTCTCTCTCCGGCTCCTCCTCTACAGGGGCGGGGTTTTGGCCTTTGCGCCTCCACTACTCGAGGAGACGCTCGAGCGGGAATTTTTCGCGCCCAAGATGGCGTCTTCGGCAAATTTTCAGCCGGACACCTCCGGCAATAACAAGGCGCACCTCTACCCAACGGCAGAGCGGTAGGATCCTGTTCGTGACGCCAAGTTGTCGCGGGCGGAGGAGGGGACGCTGCGCTCTCCCACTGCTCGGGTCCAGCTGCTGCTGCTCGGTGGTGGCTCGAGCGGTGGGCCGGATCCCGGGGACTTGAGCGGCGTTCCTCGCCCGTGAGTGAAAAGGGGGTTTTGATTGTGGGGATTTGATATTGTCCGTGACGCCACCCACGGTTGTGGTGAAGTTGTGACACCACCGCTGCTCTGGACGGGGATCCCGGGAGCGGTGACAAGGAGCAGCTTTGATGTTAGTTCTCCCCTCCGTGGGTAGGGGGGTTGGTTGTCCCGGGGCCCGGTGATGGGGTAGGGATGGATGGCAGGCGGGTTACGGGGCCTGGTGAGGTGCAGGGTCGCGGGGGCAGCGCTGTGCCGCACGGCACGGTGGTACTCACTCAGCCAATGATGAGGACACAGTTCTCGGTAAAACACACGGCTGGATGGACGGGTCCCACAGACGGCTGCGGTGTTGTCTCTCCCGGCAGGTTGATGGTGACTGCCTTTCCCTGCACCTTTGTAGTGTAAACGGTTCCAATGGGTTCCCACCGGTAACCCGCTCCCCACCTTGGATATGGGCTGGAGGAGCCCCTTTTGCCTGCAGGCTCTGGCCCTGGAAACTTTAGCCTTGGCGGTGACTGTGTTTCCCTCTCTCGGTTGGACTGTTGCCTTCTGTCGGGGCTTGGCTGCTGGGAAACCCAGGAGGTTCCCTTCGCTAACGGATTTTACAAATTCACGGCGACTCCTAGCCTTGCCGGGGTCCGTAAGCCCCTGCCGGATGGTGCTGGCTTCTCTTTGCGTACCAGTCCGGTACCGCCGGGCCACCGCCCATCAACGGTCCTTACGGTAAACTCCGATAAGCCACTCCTGCAGACGGTCACCACCGTCTGCCAACCTTGCTGATCCGTCCGGGCCACACACCCGGACCAACTTCAGTCTGCTCCTTTACCACTTTTCTTCCTTCCACCTCCACTTTCCTAACTGATCTGTTTCTTTTCCCACCTCCAGGACTGTGAACTCCTCGGTGGGCGGGACCAACCACCTGGCCCACCCCCTGGTGTGATCATCAGCCCCTGGAGGAAGGCAACAAGGGTTTTTGTCTGACTTAGGTGTGCCTGACCGGGAGTGTGGGGTGTGTAGGTGTTGTTCTCTGTGGCCCCTGGCTTGTCCAGGGCGCCACAGAAGGCTTCTCTCAAATACCTTGTGTAGTAAATTCTGACTCTGAGCGGCACTATTGCGGCCCACTCATCCCCATCATGTGACCCCCGGACTCCATGACCTCTGAGATCCAGTGAAGTCAAGGTAACTTCTAGTTGACCTACTGTAACATCACTGTGGGTGGCCCCTGTCTCTCTAAATGACTGGGCTGTGGGAAGAATTTCACTGCACATCCCAGCCCAGCATCGCTCCTGCTTGCGGCGCTCCGCAGCGAAGGAGCGAGTGTGCGCAGGGGCGTAATGACCACGGTCACAGAGATTGCCACTGCGGGTGCAGGAGGCCCGCTTGCCCCAGCCCCTGATTCAGATGGATTTGTGTCCGGGGGCATCCAGCTGAAATGCATTGCAGCACAGAGACCTGTCAGTTCCCTGCACTGTGATGGGATGGCTACCGATTAAGGCCATGAATATTTATTGCTCCCCACGCACACGATCTTGCGCATGGGGAGCAGAGAATATGCTGACAGCTGACAGCATTGTAAGTGGCTGTGCATGACACTGACGTCATGTGCTGCGTCGCTTACATGCTGGTCAGTTTCCAGCATGCCATCATCGCAGGAGGTCCCTGGGGGACACAGGGACATAGGATAGTAAGTACAATTGTTTTGTTGTTTTCTTTACTGTGGGGGGCTATATAGCATGATAGGGGCTATACACCAAGATGAAGGGTAATACACCAGCATGAGGGGGCTATATACCAGAATGAGGAGGGTATATACTAGGGTGAATGGCTATATACCCCAATGGATGTCTATATACCAGGATGGGGGGCTATATATCAGGATGGGGGGGGCTATATATCAGGATGGGGGGGCTATATACTAGGATGGAGGGCTATATACCAGGATGGGGGCTATATACCAGGATGGAGGACTATATACCAGGATGGGGGCTATATATTAGGATGGGGGCTACATATCAGGATGGGGACATGCTTGGGACATATACCAGGATGATGCTATATACCAAGATGGGGACATGATAGAACCATATAAACCAGGATGAGCACATTATGGGAGCATATATACCAGGATGGGGCTATGATGAGAACATATATACCAGGATAGGGCCATGATGGGAACATGTATACCAGGATGGGGCCATATATACCAGGATGAGACCATGGTGGGTCTATACATACCATGATGGAGCCATATGTACCAGGATGGTGCCATTATGGGGCCATATATACCAGGATGAGGCCATGAATACCATGATGATGGCATGGTGGGGCCATATATACCAGGATGGGGCCATATATACCAGGATGGGGCCATATATACCAGGCTATATCCATGATCATTTTCATACACCAGGATGGGGCCATGATGGAGACATATACCAGGCTGGGGGCCATATATACCAGGATATAGGCATGATGGGGGTCATATACAAGGATGGGGCCATGATGTGGACATATGCCAGGATGGGAGGATGGGGGACATATTTATCAGCATGGGGGACATATTTGCCAGGAAGTAGCCCAGGATGGGGGACATTAGTACAGGATGTGGGACATTACTACACAATGAAGAGGGAGGGGGGCAACTTGTATGTCTTTATAGGTTTTAGAATGCTACAATGGCCCATATATCTGATAAACATATAGGGGGCCCAGGCTCAAACTCTGCACCGGGGCCCATCAAACTCTAGTTACGCCACTGAGCGTGCGAGATGCTGGGCCGTGAGGAGTGGCGAAACTCCACGCACAGCTCAGTCACTCAGAAAGACTGGGCTGCCTCAGTCATATTGGGTCAACTGGAAGTTGACCTGACATCACAGGATCTCATAGGTCACGGAACCCGGCGGTAACGTGATAGGAATGAGCTGACAGCAATAGTGCGCCTCAGTCAGACTTTACTACACAAGGTGTTTGAGAGAAGCCTTCCTGATCAATTTTACATTGATGTGGCCACTAATAATGAGTAGGGAACCACAGCTTTAACCTTGATGGAACCTGGACAGTCCACAATATAAATTAATAGGTAAATGTGAATATTCTCAAATGGGTTTTACTGAACTCTAATACTGACAACCTAACTTTAGGATAGGTCATCAATATGAGATTAGTAGGAGTCCAACTTCTGACACCTCCACCGATCAACTGGTGTAGTGGCCATAACTGGTATTGCAAGCTCTCTCCCATATAAGCGAATAGAAGGATTCCAGGCAATCACAAAGTGTACTGATCTGTACAATATATGTGTTAAAAAACACACAATGGAGTATCAATAATCCCAAATATTTTATTAAACAATCACACCATTAAAAGGAGTACACCAAAGTCTACTTCCTATACCCTGTAACAAAATTAAAGGACATAACGAGAAAATACCTCACTAAGTGGGGACCGAGATTGAAAACGAGTTACATAATGTTCATGCCATAGTCAGAGGGAGGTAAAGTGCAGAAATATCCACCATCTGTTCTATATGTCTCACAAAAGCTTCCCACAAGACATTTACATTAAATCCCCGACAGTATTTAGTCCGGGAAACCACATAGGTGAAGCCCTTCCCTCTACATACTGGAGCTTAACAGCACATAAAATGTACAATAAATGGGGAGGCAAACCTACATAGGTCTAAGTACATACCCAGGGACTATGACTGGTAGGGAGATGATCCGCGGTCCAAGCCCGACGTACGTTTCGGGTACCTTATTCAAGGGCCACCACTTGTTGTGGCCCGTTGTACTGAGCTGTGCCATTTTTGATGCTCCACGGAATCGTCAATCTGCTGACTACTGGAGGTACCAAGATTTAGACTCTCACCATCTGATATCCACCTAATCTGTCAAAAATTAAAGTCCTTGAAAACCCCTTTGAATGAATATATGTGACAAAGGAACACTGACTATTGTAAATTATATTATTGGACCAACATGATTCTAATGAACATGTACAAAAAATAAGGTTACCACTAGTGTGTTGAGGACTCACCGCTACTATTGTGTTTCCCTTACTTTTTCAGAGTTTGGTCAAGCTGTACGATTTTGAAAAAGTGGAGTGCTCCTCCTGTGTCCCTGTGAAGATGAGTGCAATGTCAATGCTCCTATATGAAGATGATATTGTTGCCTTGAAGCACCATGAGGACATGGTCGTAGAACAGTGTGGATGTAACTAAGGAATTCTGAAGCTTTGATGAATTTGCTTATCTATGTACATAGTGTAAACAAGATATGTAATTATATATTATTCAGTGGTGAAAAAAGCATTGAGCATGTCACCAATTTTATAAGTAAATATATTTCTAAAGCTGTTACACATTTACTTAAATGTATTTAATACTTTGAACAAAAGCCTTTGTTGGTGATGACAGCATCAAGACACCTCCTGTATGAACAAATTAGTGGCATGCATTCCTTAGGTGTGATTTTGGACCATTCTTCCACACAATCACTCTTCAAATCCTGAAGGTCCTGTAGGCTCTTTCTACAAACTCTGAGTTTAGTTCCTTCCATAGATGTTATATTGGACTCAGGGCAGGTGAACGGTTCAGCCATTCTAGCAGCTTTATTTTCTTTCTCTGACACCAGTTGACGTTGTGTGTTTGGGATCATGTCTTGCTGAAATGTCCAACCTCGTTTCATCTTCATCATCCTGGTCGACGGCAGCAGATTTTTATCAAGAATGTCTCTGTACATTTGTCCATTCAACCTTCCTTCAATTATATGAAGTTTGCCAATATCCAGCCGCACACCATGATGTTCCCACCTTCACACTTCACTATTGACATGGTGTTTTAGGTGTGCAGTGCTTCTTCAGTTTCAAATATGGTGTGTATTATGACATCCCAAGAGATCAATTTTGACCTCATCTGACCAGACTATATTCTCCCAATATTTCACAGGCTTGTCTGAATGCTGTTGAACAAACTTTAAAAGCACTTAAACATACTTTTTGTTCAGCAATGGAGTCTTGAGTGTTGAGCGTGTATAAAGACCATGGGGATTGAGTGCATTACTTATTGTTTTCTTTGAAACCATTGTTCCTGCTGATTCCAGGTCTTCTGTAGCTCTCAACAGGTGATCCTTGCCTCTTGGACAATTGTTTTGATATTCTATTCACTCATCTGTCTGAAATCTTACGGAGACCACCAGGTCATGGCTAGTTTATAGTGAAATGATGTTCTTTTCACTTTCAGATTATGGTCCCATCAGTGCTTACTGGAACCTTCAGTAGTTTGGAAATTCTTCTGTAATCAACGCCATCAGTTTGTTTTGCAACATATAAGGATACGAACGTCTTGAGACAGCTCACTGGTTTTACTTATTGTGACGCCCCTGGACTATTCAGGTTGTCACAGGGTACTGCACGCTCTTTACCTCTTAGTGCAGGACTCAACCCCCCCATGGTTCTGGGTTCCCAACTTGTAGTACTGCCTCCATCAGCATCCAAAACCCCAACCACACCTCACACCACACCGTCAGACACACCAGTGGGCTGCTGAGCTGAAATAGGGCCGCCCACCTAGGGGTCAGGCAGACTGGTGGGAGGGAGGTAGTGGAGTGCAGAGTTTAGAGTCAGTGAAGAGTTAGCCCTCGAGTAGTGATAAGCTGGGGGAGTTTGTGGCTCCCTGGGTGTTAGAGGTTGGGTCGGACACGGTGGTCTGGGCCTGGAGGAGTCGGAGACCCGGTCACAGGGTATTGGGACTGGGTGCCTGGACCTAGTCTTGGAGGACGGTCAGCAGCTCGAGTTCAATAACTGGTCCAGGACCAAAAGCACGGCAGGGTACTGGACCCTAGGTCGGGGAGTAGCTTTAGGCATCCCGGCAATTAACCTGCGGAGGATAGTCACTTTATGGACTGTCCCCAAGAAGCTCAGAGATCAGGGGCACTAGCGCAACGAGAGGGATAGGGCTTTCCAACCCAAGCAGCCCACAGAAATTCCACGCATGAGCCCTTGAGAGCACAGCTCCTTTATCCCAAAAAGGAGGGAGCGGGGCCCGGACAGCTTTATGCCTACGGGCCACAAGGACACTTTACAATTTGCGCACGTACTACAGGAGACGGATACCTGGACAGGCTCCCCCAAGAGGGCAGCAGCATCCAGAGACGTGATTCACCTTGTTGTCAGCGTCTTCTTTGCGGCTGCATCATCACCAAAGTTGCCTGAGTGAGTACATGGTCCTCCCCTGCATCCAGCTGGCCTTGCGCATCCCCGCTCCACCATCACACAGAGTCCTAGGTCTCCCCTACCCGTGGAGGGAACGTCATCTGGTTGCCCCACTCCATCTCCCCCGGGTACTCCCATCGGCAGCGGCGGTATTCCTTTACCACGAACCACTGATGGCGTCACAAACTCTTATCCACTGTAAATAGCCCCCCTTTACGGATTTGAGTGGCCGCAAGCCCCCAGGTCCGGAGACCCTCAAGCCACAGCAGCACACCCCGGAACCGAGCGGTTCGACCGCTGCAGGGGCGGCACACTTATTATGAGATGTTTTTTGTGTGGCACTTTTGTAATGACACCTTTTTTTATAGGCCATTAGTTATACAAGCTAATTTTATTTTTCACTAAGTAGAAGGGTTGCTTTCTAATTATTGATAGATTTCAGCTGGTGTTATGACTTTCCATGGCTTTTTGCACCTTTCTTCATGTGTTCAATACTTTTTGCCTATGTAATTTCTCATTATTTCACTTAACTTAATTTATGGACATATACTATATGGTTTTATTTCTTTGTCTGTGTGGATTGTATGAGTTCTTACCGACATCTGGTAAGAAATTACTGTCAGCAGCACCTTTAGAAATGTGTTCAATACTTATTTCACCCGCTGTATATTAAGTGCTTCATATAGTGGACATTTTTTATTATGCCTTTGTATATGTAATAATATAGAACATCCATTTATTTAACCCCTACAGTGAACACTGTAAAGAAGAAAAATTGCAAAAACATTGTTTTTTTTCATCATACTGCTGAACAAAACATGGGGTAAAATACAATCAAAAAAGTTATTAAAATAAAAATGGTATCCTAATTCTTGATTCTGACTCCGGAAGATCGCAATAATGCTCATTCCACATATATCCTGTGCTTAAGGTTTTTGTCTGAATCGTGTATTTTTAGAGATTTATACAAAGATGGAAGATTTTCTATAATGAGGCACATGGGAGCCACCTTGGACTTCATCTGCAGGTGTCCAACTTTTTAGGCTTACAGAAATGTGAGATTGAAGAGTTTTGTACACCTCTGAAAGATGGAAATCGATGAACAGAGGCCAGACAGAATACAGAGTAACTCATTAGTGAATGATTTCCTTGGGGGTTTCAACTGAATTACGTATTTTGGAGAGTAAAGGGGGCTTTACACGCTACGACATCGCTAATGCGAACTCGTTGGGGTCACGGAATTGGTGACGCACAGCCGTTGCGTGTGACACCTATGAGCGATTTTGCATTGTTGCAAAAACGTGCAAAATCGCTCATCAGTGACATGGGGGTCCATTCTCAAAAATCGTTACTGCAGCAGTAATGAGGTTGTTCCTCGTTCCTGCGGCAGCACACATCGCTCCGTGTGACGCCGTAGGAACGAGGAAGCTCTCCTTACCTGCCTCCCGGCCGCTATGCAGAAGGAAGGAGGTGGGCGGGATGTTCGTCCCGCTCATCTCCGCCCCTCCGCTTCTATTGGGCGGCGGTTCAGTGACGCAACTGTGATGTCGCTGTGACGCTGAACGAACCGCCCCCTTAGAAAGGAGGCGGTTCACCGGTCACAGCGACGTCGCCGAGCAGGTAAGTAGTGTGACATGTCTGGGCGATGTTGTGCGGCACGGGCAGCGATTTGCCCGTGTCGCACAACAGATGGGGGCGGGTACCCACGCTAGCGATATCGGTACCGATATCGCAGCGTGTAAAGTAGCCTTTAGATGGAAACCCCAATGTAAAAGCTAAGTGAAGAGCACAGGATAAATGTGAACCAAGCCTTAAAATGATCCAAAATGTTCTGTACCCCCAAATGGCACCAATAAAAGCTTCAATTCAATTCATTAAAAACAAGTCCCCACTGAGGTCCATTATCTGTTAATGAAATCTAGGGGGTTTCCAATTTACTAGTAGCACAAAGGTTCAGGAAGAGTGGCATGTCTCAACCCCCAACAAAAATTCAGTGAAATCTGTGTTCCCAAACCCAAATGCCCCCCACCTTTCTTTTGAGCCCACAGCATGCCTAAACCCCAGTTAGCGTCCATGTGTATGAAACCCACTTAAACTTCAGGGTGCATGTCTCCAGAGGCAAAAGCTGGGCACAATATATGGGGACTTGTTAGGGCCAGGTGGACGGGCAGACCCAGGAGGTGGATCCACTGGGCCGAACTCCTTGATGAAGGTAAGGGGTCCGGTAGCTGGAGCACTATGGGTAGCAGGACAGACCGTGCACAAGAGTAGAATGGAGAAGTCCCTGGGACCACGGAGTCACTGATGATAGTCCGGGTGACGGAGCTCAGGTTCGGAAGCCGAGATGTTGTCAGGCGGAGTCCGGAACCGATGGAGTGAGAGGACGGGTCACCACAGGGATCAGAGATGGAACGGACTGTCAGGATGGCAGATAGTCAGCGTTCGGGGTTCGAGATTCGGCAGGACCGGATGGCGAGGCAGGATCGGCTCTAGAAGAGAGAGAGGTGAGTATATCACAGGAACACAAGGAGACCTGACTCCTAGCTTGGGAAACATGAAGAACAGGCCCCGCCCACTTGGACACTAACCCCTTTTATACCCTGTACCTGTGTGCTCAATTTCCTGTCAGTGGACGCTGGCCCTTTAAGAAAGGGTCAATGACCGCGCGCCCTAACACGCATGCGCGAGGCCCGGGTGCCAGAAGCCAGGGCAGGAAGCGGTGAGGAGGAAGCAGGAGAGCCGGGCTGGGGCTGAGTAGCCGACGGGCGCCGGGAGCGGGGACCAGGACGCCTGGGGACCGCAGGCAATGGAGGCTGGAGACCGGGGAGCGGCGGACGCCGGACAGAGGAACCGGGGAGCGACGCAGGGAAGCCGGGGAGCGTGGCAGGTGAGCCGGGGAGCAGAGCAGGGGACCCGGGGAGCGTGACAGTACCCCCCCACGCCCCCCCTCCCCGCAACCGGGACAGGAAGGCACGTATCAGGGGAGTACCCACGTTCTCCCGGGGTTCCCAGGACCTATCCTCAGGACCTTACCCTGCCCAGTCCACCAGGAAGAACTGACGGCCCCGTACGGTTTTCATGGCCACGATATCCCTTACCGCATAGATGTCGTCATCGGCAAGAGGAGGAGGAGCCGAACTGGCAGCAGCGGAGAAGGGACCAAGGACAACCGGCTTGAGCAGGGAGACGTGGAAGGAGTTGGGTATCCTCATCGTGGCCGGGAGCTGCAGCTTGTAGGAGACCTCATTGATCTTGCTGAGGACTTTAAACGGCCCGATGTAGCGAGGTCCCAGCTTGTAGGATGGTAGCTTCAATCGGACGTACTTGGAAGCAAGCCAGACGAGATCTCCTGGAGAGAAACACGGAGGGTCCAGAAGCCTCTTGTCTGCGTGTCTCTTCATCCGCAGGGAAGCACGTCCAAGGGACGCCTTGACAGAGTCCCAAATCGTTGCAAAGTCACGGGCTACAGCATCAGCAGCAGGGACATCCGAGGAAGAGGATACAGGCAATGGGACGGAAGGCTGAAGTCCGTAAACGACATGGAAGGGAGAGCTGGAGGAGGACTCACTGACGTGGTGGTTATGGGAGAATTCAGCCCAAGGAAGAAGCGTGGACCAGTCGTCATGATGGGCGTTGACGTAGTGACGTAAGAAGGAGGTCAAGATCTGATTGACCCGTTCCACTTGGCCGTTCGACTGAGGATGGTAGGCTGAAGAAAAGTCCAGAGTCACTCCCAGATGTTTGCAGAGAGCCCTCCAGAAGCGGGAGGTAAACTGAGTTCCTCTGTCGGACACAATGTGTGATGGAAAGCCATGCAAGCGGAAGATGTGTTGTATATAGGCGTCAGCGAGTTCCTGGGCAGAGGGCAGTCCAGCCATAGGGACGAAATGAGCCATTTTAGAGAACCGATCCACCACGACCCATATGAATGTGTGTCCGGAGGACAGTGGCAAGTCCGTAATAAAGTCCATCGCAATGTGTTGCCACGGGACTGAGGGTATAGGCAGAGGCAGAAGACGGCCATATGGCAGGTGTTTGGGCGTTTTGTTCCTGGCACAAGAGGAGCAGGCTGAGACAAAAGAAGCGACATCCGTCCGAAGGGATGGCCACCAGTAATGACGTACAATCGTACTCCATGTTCTCTTCTAACTAGCATGACCGGCTATTTTTGAGGCATGGCCCCAGTGTAACACTTTTCGCCTGTCAGTCTCAGAGACATAGGTCTTCCCGGGCGGTATCTGGGCCAGGGTGACAGGAGTCACCGGAATGATTTTACTAGGGCAGATGATGGGCTGGGATGTCTCCTCCTCCTGCTCCATGGGCATGAATGACCTGGACAAGGCATCTGCGCGTACATTCTTGTCCGCGGGTCGGAAATGGAGCTGGAAATCGAATCTGGCAAAGAACAAGGACCACCTGGCTTGCCGTGGGTTCAGTCGCTGAGCAGACCGCAGGTATTCCAGGTTCTTGTGGTCCGTGTAAATAATAACGGGGTACACTGCTCCTTCCAGAAGGTAGCGCCATTCCTCCAGAGCCAGTTTGACTGCCAATAGCTCTCGGTCACCGATGGTGTAGTTGCGTTCAGGCGCTGAGAAGCTCTTGGAGAAGAAACCGCAAGTCACCATCTTCCCGGAGGAGGACTTCTGCATGAGCACTGCTCCGGCTCCCGAGGAGGAGGCATCCACCTCCAAGGTGAACTGTCGGTTTAACTCCGGACGGTGGAGCACAGGAGAGGAGGCAAATGCCCGCTTCAGGGAGCCAAACGCGGCGTCGGCCGCAGGTGACCAGTCCTTTGGATTAGCCCCCTTCTTGGTCAAGGCGGAGAGAGGAGCAGTCAGAGCCGAGAAGTGAGGAATGAACTGGCGGTAATAGTTGGCGAATCCCAGAAAGCGTTGGATTGCCTTTAGTCCAGAAGGAGGAGGCCAGTTGAGAATGGAAGAGACCTTCTTCGGATCCATCTGCAGTCCGGTATCAGAGATGACGTAACCCAGGAAGGGAAGAGAAGACTGCTCGAAGACACACTTCTCGTACTTGGCGTACAGACGATTCTCCCTCAGTCGTCGTCGTACCAGCTGCACGTTCTCTCTGTGGGTCTGGAGGTCCGGAGAAAAGACCAGGATGTCATCAAGATACACCACCACACAGACGTAGAGAAGGTCTCGGAACACGTCGTTCACCAATTCCTGAAAGACTGCTGGTGCGTTACACAGGCCGAAGGGCATCACACAGTATTCATAGTGCCCATCGCGAGTATTGAACGCGGTCTTCCATTCGTCCCCAGAGCGGATGCGGACCAGGTTGTAGGCACCCCGAAGATCCAACTTGGTGAACACACGAGCTCCTCTAAGCCGATCAAACAATTCGGGGATGAGCGGCAGGGGGTACTTGTTTTTCACGGTGATTTGGTTCAATCCCCGGTAGTCTATGCATGGGCGTAGGTCACCTTCTTTCTTCTTAACGAAGAAGAAGCCTGCTCCAGTAGGAGAGGAGGATCTCCGAATGAATCCCCTTGCCAGGCTCTCTGTGATGTAAGTAGACATGGCCCTTGTTTCGGCAGGAGACAGCGGATATATCCGTCCTCGAGGTGGTGTAGTTCCCGGGAGCAGGTCGATGGCACAATCGTAAGGACGATGTGGCGGAAGTACCTCTGATTCCTTTTTGTCAAAGACGTCCGCGAAGGACCAATAGGCCGAGGGCAGTCCCGGTAGGGACTCTGGAACCGGAGGTCGTCGGATGGGTTGTATGGTCTTCAGACAGTTCTCATGGCAAGAAGAGCCCCATCGGGTGATTTCACCAGTGCCCCAGCTGACTGACGGTTCGTGTGTCCTTAACCAGGGGAGTCCCAGCAGGATTTGATGGGACATGTGTGGGAGGACGTAGAGAGCGATGTTCTCGGTGTGCAGGGCACCGATACGCAGTTCGATCGGCCTGGTGATCCACAAGATGGTGTCAGAGAGGGGTCTCCCATCCACAGAGGCAATCACGAGGGGTTTGTCGAGTGGAGTAACAGGCACCTGGTACTTGTCCACCGTGGCCTGCTGGATGAAATTGCCTGCTGCCCCGGAATCGAGGTACGCCTCGGCCGTGAACCGCGTCTCTCCCGTTGTCACTTGAACAGTCCACGTAACCGGGTCTGAGAGAGTCCCAGCACCTAGGGTGGCCTCTCCTACCAACCCTAGGCTTTGGAGTTTCCCGGCCTCTCTGGACAGGAGCGTAGAAGGTGTGTGCCCTCTCCGCAGTAGAAGCAGAGGCCCTTGGCGAGCCGCTCTGCTCGGCGTTGTTCAGACTGCCGCACACGGTCGATCTGCATGGGCTCGTGGACGGAGACACCAGATGCCGTTGACTGAAGTACGGCGGGCTTCTGCGGAGGAGAGGAATGCCGTACCGGTCGTCTCTCATGGGACACCTCTTTGGATCGCTCCTGAAAGCGAATGTCCACTCGAGTCGCTAGGGTAATCAGGGCATCCAGGGTGGACGGTACGTCACGACCAGCCAGCTCATCCTTAATTCGACCCGAGAGTCCTTCCCAGAAGGCGGCGGTTAGAGCCTCGTTGTTCCACCCGAGTTCCGAAGCCAAGGTGCGAAAACGGATGGCATATTGACCCACCGTCAGAGTCCCCTGACGTAACCGGAGAAGAGATGAGGCAGACGCGGAGGCGCGTCCGGGCTCGTCAAAGGTGCCACGGAATGCCTGCAGGAACTCCTGGATGTTCGTGGTCACAGGGTCCTCCTTCTCCCACAAGGGGTTCATCCACGCCAATGCCTCACCCTCTAGATGGGACATCATGAAGGCGACCTTGGCTTGGTCGGAGGCAAACAAATGCGGCAGCTGCGTGAAATGGAGGGAGCATTGGTTTATGAATCCCCTGCAGGTCTTGGGATCACCGGCGTACCGGGGTGGTGAGGCCAAACGAAGCCTGGAAGCATCCGAGGAGGCTGCCACGGGAGCTGGAGCCGTGGATTGTCTAGTGGAAGCCCGAGATGCTGAAGATGTAACCGACGCTTGTAGCGTGTTCAGGCGGGCGTCCACAGAAGACATAAAGTTCAGCATGCGGGTCTGAGTCTCACGCTGGCGTGTGAGTTCTTCCTGCAAGGCCGCTAGTGCTTCGGCGGGATCCATGGCCTGTTCTTACTGTTAGGGCCAGGTGGACGGGCAGACCCAGGAGGTGGATCCACTGGGCCGAACTCCTTGATGAAGGTAAGGGGTCCGGTAGCTAGAGCACTATGGGTAGCAGGACAGACCGTGCACAAGAGTAGAATGGAGAAGTCCCTGGGACCACGGAGTCACTGATGATAGTCCGGGTGACGGAGCTCAGGTTCGGAAGCCGAGATGTTGTCAGGCGGAGTCCGGAACCGATGGAGCGAGAGGACGGGTCACCACAGGGATCAGAGATGGAACGGACTGTCAGGATGGCAGATAGTCAGCGTTCGGGGTTCGAGATTCGGCAGGACCGGATGGCGAGGCAGGATCGGCTCTAGAAGAGAGAGAGGTGAGTATATCACAGGAACACAAGGAGACCTGACTCCTAGCTTGGGAAACACGAAGAACAGGCCCCGCCCACTTGGACACTAACCCCTTTTATACCCTGTACCTGTGTGCTCAATTTCCTGTCAGTGGACGCTGGCCCTTTAAGAAAGGGTCAATGACCGCGCGCGCGCCCTAACGCCCATGCGCGAGGCCCGGGTGCCAGAAGCCAGGGCAGGAAGCGGTGAGGAGGAAGCAGGAGAGCCGGGCTGGGGCTGAGTAGCCGACGGGCGCCGGGAGCGGGGACCTGGACGCCTGGGGACCGCAGGCAATGGAGGCTGGAGACCGGGGAGCGGCGGACGCCGGACAGAGGAACCGGGGAGCGACGCAGGGAAGCCGGGGAGCGTGGCAGGTGAGCCGGGGAGCAGAGCAGGGGACCCGGGGAGCGTGACAGGACTACAATAAACTGGTCACTAAGCTGGAATATTTGCAAATTTGACTCAGCAGCATCCATTGCCGACTTGTTTCTGGAAAACACCCATGGAGCCAAAATTGTCCCTACACCTGTAGCGGAATTCCCAGACATTATTTACAGTTTCCAAAATGATCTTCTGATCTTCTGGTACTAGGAGATTGCGAAGGAAGTCCACAAACTACTGTACTAAATAATAAGTCATAGTTAAGTAGTGCTCCTTCCCTTCCAAGCCCTCCTGTGTTGTTCGAACAGTCTTGTACAGCCATGTATGGGTTATTGCCACATTCAGGAGAAATTGTATAACACATTCCATTTTTACCTATTTCCCCTTGGGGATAAAGCACAGTTGGCATGATATTTCTCTAAAGTCCTTCCACTTCGATGGAACTGTAAGACGCTGCATTTTTTGCACACTGAAAATACAGTGTCAGATACTCACCAAAAGCTCATAGTGATAACTTAATGGGAACTGGAGTAGGTGTAATCACTTAGTGTGTAGTAAGTGGCAGCTTTAACCGTACCACAGGCACTGACTGAGCCCGCGCCGGCGCCGCCCCTATGACTAGAAGCTGAATGATGTCATGAGGAATAAAGGGAATTTCCTCCAGGCAGTGGGTCTCGAATATCTGCTAATTAATAGGATCTTTTCACATGACAGGTTCTTTTTAACTTAAAAAGTTCACCTAAACTTTTCTACTTATTAGAGTTTAGCAGGAAATATCTGCTTGTGAAATAGATACATGTACCGCCCGCCGAGTCGCTCAGATCCGTGCTCGTCGGTGGGTGGCTCGAGCTCCTCCCGGACCCGGGGGTCCCGTCGCTCTGAAGGGAAGCTGGCGCTACGTGTAGGGATTTCGGTGGGGAAGGTTCACGGCCGAGGCCGTGGCGTTTAGGGATGTAAGTTCGTGACGCCACCCACGGCGGGTTGTGGTGAATGTGGACACCACCGCTGCAGTTAACTAGGCTCCCGGAGATGGTGTTATGCAGCCTGGTGTTGACCCCTCCGTGGGCAGGGGGGTGATGCTCCCGGGGTCCGGTGGTTGTGAGGTGCGGACAAGATGGTGTGGTGCAGTGCGCGGCCCGAGGGCACTGTTGTACTCGCTATGACAGATACACCGGAGTCTCTGGTAAACCAAAAAGGATGGTGGTCGGTGCCCGCAGCCGGGTGCGCTATGCCCCTTTCTCAGGTTGGTGATTCCTGCCTTTCTCCTGCACCTCTGTGGTAGAGCTTGACTGCCTATGCTTCAGCAACAGTAGTCCGCTCCCCGGCTTGATGTGTGTCGGGGAACCCATTTGCCCGCAGGCGCTGGCCCGTGGGATCTCTCTGCCTGTGCGGTGGCTTTCTATCCCCCTCGGTGGGCTGTTGCCGTCTTTCTGGTCTTGGGACGGGAAAGGACCTAAGGTCCAGACCTCAATCAGTGAATTTGACGTAGTCCAGTGGCTTCTGGACCTCGTTCTGGGTCTGAGTACCCCTCCTGGTGCTCCGGTTTCCAGTTGGCTCCCCGGTACACTACCGGCGGGCCACTACCCTGTCCCGGTCCCTTACAGTTCCACCAGCCGTCTTCCCGGCTCCTGCAGGCGGCAACCACCGTCTGCCTCCTGGTCACACGGTATCTGGGCTCCTACCCAGATCCCTGACAGACGTTGACACAGTGCTACTACTCTCCTCTCCTCCCTAACTCATCTGTTTGTGTTTTTCCCGCCTCAGGCTATCCGAACTCCTCGGAGGGCATGGCCAACCACCTGGTTCCACCCCCGGGTGTGAACATCAAGACCTGAGAGGGTTTTTAGGTTGGCTGGTTACACTTTTTTTGGGGCTAGTGTTTGTGCAGGGGGTCTACCTGTGACTACCTGGCTAGTCCAGGTCGTCACATACACTACTAAAACAAACTAGAGATTACTAGTGATGGGTGAACGAGCTCAACACTGCTTGGTACTCGATCGAGCATCGTGGGTGTTCTGGTACTCGCAGAGCTCGGCCAAGTATCGCGGTACTCAGATATTTCATCCATGAAAAACAACGACCACAACTCTCAGGCTTGCTTCACTGCATGATGTGTGGCGGTTGTAGCTTCTGAATGGCTCTCCTAACGGATAAAACAATATTCTTGGACGTAGTGTGACCAACAAAGCAAAAACCCTGCTTTCTCCTGCTGAAAATGCTCTGTTTCTGGCTGGCTGTATGAGGGCGGAAACCCGGACAGGCCAATCATTGACTTTCCATAATGCTCGTTACTCACGTTGAGCTTGTCTGAGTGTTTGACCAGCTCGAATCGAGTAACGAGCATTTGAGCATTTTAGTGCTCACCCATCACTAGATATTACCAATAGTAATCTCCAAAAGTTCTCTTCACCATCAATATTACAATATGCAAATTTAATTTGTAGCAAAATTGCATGGTGGCTCAGTACTTAGCACTATTGCTTTGCAGCGTTAAGGTCCTGGGTTCAAATTCCACCAAGAACAACATCTGCAAGGAGTTTGTATGTTCTCCTTGTGCTCGTGAGTTTCCTCTCATACTCCAATGACATGCTGATAGAGAATGTAGATTGTGAGCCCCAATAGGGACAGAGATGATTATGTCTGTAAAGCATTGTGGAATTAATGTTGCTATGTATATACTCCCTTATAAATATATAACTAATGCCTGTTAATAGAAATACTACCAATTATACTTATGACTTTTATCATGTATTTAAAGAAGTTATTGTGGTAAGAATGTAGCGCCCCCGAGCCACTCAGGGCACTACTAGGAACTGCATCCTCACGGGGATGCAGGGCCTACCCCCAGGGACCTGGAACACCAGTGCCAGCAACACCTAGACACACCAAAATCCTAGGTACCACTCCACACCAGGGGTAATTGGCTAGTCGGACACAAGGGGATGGCCACCTAGAGGGCGGAGCCAGACCAGGGGACTAGACAACCTGGTGGGAGGGGACAGCATAAGTCAGTAGTAGTGAGTGAAAGTGGAAAGATGTGCCTAGAGCTGGGCCATGTAATGGTGGCCCGGGGGCACAGGAGAGTGGTCGCCAGGGCAGGTACACCCGAGTACCGCTGGGACCAGAGCACCGATGGGGCACAGGGCGCTAGGTCAGATGCCAGTTTCATACGGTCTGTCAAATACCTGCACAGTGAGGGGACCTTCACGGACCTCACTGACCCACAAATCCGGGGGCACCAGCAGAGAAGCAAGGATCAGGGTTCGGGACACAGACCAGCCCTACAGGGTCCACACTGCCCGCCGTACGGACAAGGAGACTGCCACAAAAAGGGACAGTCGGGCCCCAAACTGCTCCACGCTACGGGGACTCAACCACACTGAGGGGACAGAGCAACCGAGTCATCAACTGGCACTGGAACTACAGGGACCTGAACCAGCCATCCGAGGGTCAAGAATGAGTAGAGACTGTTAACTACAACCCACGGTGTAGCCTTCCTTATTAACAGTGAAAGCTTCCATTATACAACTCCCTGGGCTCAGCCCTGCCTGCGGAGGGCCTACCACCATAGCTGCATTACCACCAGCCCTAGGAGTAACCAACTCAGCAGCGGCGGTTCCCCCATATTAACCTCAACCCGCAGGTGGCATCACACAAATTACTTTAATCTCCATTGTAAATACTCCCCATTAAAAAAGCACCCAGGGCACGGAACCGGGCAACGCCCACCAAAGTGACATTCCCCAGTTATACACCGCCCGGGAACTAGTACCCCATAAAACACAAGAAAACTCAAGTTTATGTGCTCTAATAAGTAATTCTGAGTTGAGTGTGTGTATTCTTTTCCTTGTTTGTAGGAAGCAATGATCTCTTATCTTAACTTTTTGGATTACTCTCTTAATAAACCAATAATATTAGGGAACAGGCGTCCTGTCACACGGAGTTTTGCACAAACTTTGTCAACTGTCAAGGCGGCGTTGGACTCTGTTCAGATTGCAGATTCGGACACTCCGCCTAATGGTTTCTCTGGTGTCTGGGATCAACACAGGCAGACTTGGGTGTCGACCTGTTGTGTGCTGATTCATAGGCAGGTTAGCAAGAGTTCATCTCTGCTGGTACGCTTGCTCCTTTAATCACATGTTGTGGAGATGCCTATCACATCTGCTCCCCTCCTATTTATACTGTTGGAATCTTTCTACCCATGCCAGCTATAGTTTATTCTTTGTTGGTCTGTAAGGTGTGGGGTCCCAAACGCCATCTGGTGAAAATTGTGCTTTTTGCTTGGTGTTGTTGTCTAGTTTTCCCCTGTTGTTTTTTACTTCCTTCCTACTCTTGTTTTCCTCTTGAATCTCGTATTGTCTTATCCTGTGTTTGTGCATGCTGTATGATAGACTTTTGTTTTTTCCTTGTCTGTCTTTATATGTGGTTTCTACACACTCCTGTCCCGTCCTTCCCTGGAAGAGAGGGAATTAAATCAGGACTGGTCAGGAACAGGGCCAGGAAGGAGAGTCAGGCCTCTCCACTATTAGGGATATCCCTGAGATTAGGGATAGCGTAGGGTTCCCTAGCTTAAGAGACAGCTTAGGAGCCCTGGTTCCCCACTATCCCAAAGTCAACTGGACACATCCATTACCCATGAGAACTGGGGTAGGATTCCTCAGGACGCCACCAGAAGCTGGTGTCTGGTTATGCATGATGTCTGCAGAGCAAAGGGCTCTACTAAATACTAAAGACACTTTTCATGAAGGGATTGTGTAAATTTGTAACTTGCTAATAATCTACTGATTGCATCTGTAACTGTATTTTATTAAACCCATGTTCATCATCAGAGAAGAACTGTGATCAGATGAGCACTTGGGACCCATCATTTTAAAGATCAGCAGTGGTCTCAGCTTCCAGACACCCACCAACTTTTTGACATGTCTAAAGTTATTAAAAATGATGGTTACAACTGAAAGTTCGAAAATAGAAATGTTGCCCTTTTTCTCAAGAGTGGTAAAAATCATAAAAAAATGAATGTTTCATCTTCGGACACAAATGTAGACAACCGTTTGAACATCATAATATGATGGCGTATATAAATATATACAATATTACAATATATACAATATATACACCGTGGCCCTGATCCACTCCTGCCTTGACTACTGTAACTTATTATTAATTGGTCTCCCCCTAAGTAGACTCTCTCCTCTACAGTCAATCCTTAATGCAGCAGCCAGGGTCACCTATCTGGCTAACCATTACTCGGATGCTTCCTCTCTGTGCCAGTCATTGCACTGGCTGACCATATATCACAGGATCCAATTCAAATTTCTTGTTCTCACCCACAAAGCTCTCTACAGTGCGGCACCCCCCTACATTTCCACCCTCATCTCTGTCTATCACCCCACCCGTTCTCTACGCTCTGCAAAGATGTTCGAATAACATCCAAAATAATCCAAACCTCCCACTCCCAAGATTTCTCCTGAGCTGCACCAATTCTCTGGAATGCTCTACCCCAAGAAACTAGGACGAATCACAACTTACTCAGCTTCAGACGCTCCCTAAAAACACATCTTTTTAGGGTGGCCTATCACACTCCCTAATAATATTCAATTCACACAGCGTCCCTCCACGACTTCTCAGAACATATCTCTCCGTCAAACTCCATCGCACCCGAAAGCATCTCAAAGATTGGCTGACTGGTTCAGGCAGACTTTATCTATCCCCCATTTCTCTGAGATAGTTGGATTGTCATTGTAAATAAGCACTTGTACCTTGTCCACCTACCGCACCTCATTGTAGATGTAAGCTCTCATGAGCAAGGTTGTCGTTTTGCTCTAATTATTGTATTTTCTATAACTGTTACTTGTTTGTATATGGCCCTCCTGAATTGTGAAGCGCTGCGGAATATGTTGGCGTGATAGAAATAAAGATTTAATATTATTATTACTATAAAGAAAATATTGATGATGTAACTGAAACTTAGGAGGAACCTCAAGACCCACCTCTTCTACCAAGCCTACAGCCTACAATAGCCCTCAGTCCAGTAGACCACTGCGCAACCAGCTCTGTCCTCACCTATTGTACCATCACCCATTCCCTATAGACTGTGAGCCCTCGCGGGCAGGGTCCTCTCTCCTCCTATACCAGTCTGTTTTGTACTGTTAATGATTGTTGTACGTATACCCTCTTTACTTGTAAAGCCCCATGGAATAAATGGCACTATAATAATAAATAATAATAATAATAATAATAATAATAAACTTACTAAGTAAGCAAAGTAACCAATTAATGCGAGACCACAATCCAAAAAAACACTTTATTCATAAATATGGTTTTCCGTAGCACAACTAAATGAAGCTGGCATGGAAATGTCTATGACACAGGACAAGATCCCCACTGTGTCGTCATTAGTATAACAGTGGGGAGCCATTAGGTTGACATCTCCCTTGAACCTATTGGCTTTTGACGCTGAGGTCATTTAGATCAAAAGGTCATTAGGTGTGAAGAGTAAAGCATTGGCTTGGGCTTCCCTGCTATATATACAGAGGGAGAAACCAGTGCTAAATCAGAAAGGCAGAAGACAAAGTCACATCTCGAGTTTAGAAAGCAGCATAAGCCCAAGAGCAGAGATGGCCTTATTGAGCGTTGTCTTCTACTTCCTATTCTCTATGGTCCAGGCTATGAACAGTCATCCAGAAGCATCGGCCAGGGTTGTTTTACCAGGAACTAACATGGGATTAAAAGTTTCATCCTTCCTTTTTGGAAAGCACCACTCATTGGACATAAAATATCCTCAGTATATGATGCAGCTCTACCATACTCTAAGGAAGAATGACACCGACCTCGCCAACTCACAGCGTCCCGACTATGACTCCGTGCTAAGCCTCGTCCCAAAGAGTAAGTACCATGATCCTTTCTTAATCGAATCTATAAACCCTTTCACAACACGGCTATTTTCCTTTTTTTTTTCATTTCAGCTTTTTTCCTCCACTTTTTCCAAGAGCCATACGGTTTTTATTTTTCTGTCCCCATAACTGTATGAGGGATTGTTTTTTTTGCGGGATAAGTTGTACTTTTGAACTAAACTATTCATTTTATCGCGGGAAAAAAATACCAAGTGCATTGAAATGGTAAAAAAGTGTAATATATTTTTTAGTTTTATTTACTATTTAACTATACGGTAAAGCTGACCTACTAATGTAATTCTTTAGGTCAGTACAATCACACAAATAACAAACATGCATATTTTGCTTTTATTTTTAATGGTGGAAACCCCCCAGAAATGTGTTAAAAAAAAAATAAATAATAATTTATTTGTTTTGCCATCTTTAGAGACCCGTAACATTTTTGATTTTTCGAAATGTGAGGCTGTGTGAGAACTTTTTTTTTTTTTTTTTTTTGTGCCCCGAGCTAAAATATTTACTGAAACCATTTTAAGTTAGATAGGATGTTTTGATCGCCTCTTATTACAATGTTGCCGTGGCCAAAAACTGTCTGGCCTTTTGATTTTTTTCTCATAACGACGTTTAGCGATCTGACTAATTTATTTTATATTTTGATAGATCAGACTTTTACAAATGCAGCGATACCAAATATGTGCATTTTTATTTTTTTTTAAATTATTTTTGATGGGGCAGGATGGGGGAGATTTGAACTTTTATATTTTTGTATTTTCTTTTCATATTTTTAAAACATTTTTTTAACTTTTTACTATATATTTTTAGTCTTAAACTTGCATTTATTCGATTTGTACTATACACAGCAATGCATCAGCACTACTATGTATAGCAAATATTATGGTCTCCTATGAACACCAGCTAAATATGGGGATAAATCTGTGGATACATTTTTCTTATATAACCCTAATTCCATCATTTTTATTACAATTTTTTTTTATAATTCTTAGTAAAGCTTAGGGTATGTGTTCATGGTTCGGAGACACTGCATCCTGGATGCAGGGGCAGGAGGTGGGAGATTTGAACTTTTATATTTTTGTATTTTCTTTTCATATTTTGAAAACTTTTTTTTAACTTTTTACTATACATTTTTAGTCCCCACAGGGGTCTTAAACTTGCGATCATTCGATCGATTGTACTATACATAGCAGTGTATCAGCACTACTATATATCGAACATTATGGTCTCCTATGAACACCAGCTAAATATGGGGAAAAAATCTGTGGATACATTTTTCTTATTTAACCCTAATTTCATCATTTTTATTACAATTTTTTTTTTAAATTCTAAGTAAAGCTTTAGGATATGTTTACACGATCCAGACACATAGTGTCAGCCCTCCTGTGGAGTTGCCAGTGCCCACAATTAGGGATCATGCCGCTGTGGTCTTTCTCTCTGTTCTTCCTGTGAAAAACGCTAGTGGCTCTGCAGCAATGAATTGACATGCTGTGGCTCGGGAAGGCGCACCGCATGTCAGTTTACGCTGTGGGAAAAACAAGCACAGTGGGCAGGAGATTTCTAGAAATCCAATCCACTGTGCTTGTACTCTACAATGCAGAGTTTTGCACACAGCAAAAATACGCTGCGTCCAAAATGCTGTGAGCCCTGATCATGGGCACACAGCCTTAAATGTGTACAAGTTGACATTGATCTTTTTGGGTGGGTTGAGTTGAATTTCTGACAACCAGTATCATTGTTGCTAAGAATACGTATTAAACCATTCATTATCCAATTAGGTTTTATGTATTCAGCTTTTAAAACTATCCCCCTACTGGATGTAATACATTTTCAGAGTTATATCGATGTTTATGTTCCCCATACTTGGCCTCTTCAGCTTACAAACCAGTTCTCTTTTTTTCAGATTGTACCATGGTCAATAATCGTGTCATGTTGTCTTTCGACATGTCTTCAGTCTCTTCCAGCAGTGAGGTGAAGTTGGCACAACTAAGGATCCATATTCCTTCATTTGAGATATCCCATAATTTTAACCTGGACATTTATCACAGTAGAAAAGCTAACAATCTCTTCCTTGGGTCTTTCAAAATCAATCCATCTAACTTGAAAGAGTCCCCTTGGCAAAATTTTGACCTCACAAAAATTCTTCACTACTTCCTCCAACAAGGACAGAAATACATAGATACGGTCATGAAGACTAAATATGTGACAGAGGGGAACCTGGATACTAACCTACATGTAGTCTCAGAAGATACACAACATACTCCGAATAAAATCTATGTATCCATGGCAGAGAGAGTCGTGCTGGTAGTATATACAAAGGACAAGTCTCTTGACAGCATCTCTGGTTCTCCCAGTCTCATAAAAGCAGTAGAGTCCTCCAAACATGTCTCACTGGACAAAGGCCCAAGACTGCCAGGCATTAGGAGGCATAGAAGAAACAGGAATGAAAACCATCATTTGTTCATGAATAGTGCTCAATTCAAACCTATAGAAAATGGAAAACCCCTTTGTCGTAGAGTTGACATGACGGTGGACTTTGGTGAAATTGGGTGGAAAAGCTGGATTGTCTACCCTATAAAATTTAATGCCTACAGATGCGAGGGTGCTTGTCCGATCCCACTGAATGAAACCTTCAAGCCAACAAACCATGCTTATATGACGGTAAGGCGGATTGCTCAGTACTAATGATGGGCGAGTAGTAAAATATTTGGGTTTGGCTGATACGTACAGAATACTTATTACTATTACAGGATTCGTCACAGATAACAAATCTAATGTAATCCGCACGGTTTGAGAGCCCGATCCGAGTCCGACCAGTACCAGGGATTCGGGGTGCACGATCCGGATCCGTTTTGTTTTTTTTCTTTCTCTCTTTTTCTTTCTCTCTTTTCTTTTTTCTTTCTTTTTTTTTTCTCTCTCTGTCTCTCTCTCTATCTCTTTCTCTCTATCTCTCTCTATCTCTATCTCTCTCGTCCCGGATCCAGCTCCCCATTGATTTACATGGCCGCGGATTCCGGATCTGATCCGGACTTCAGCGGCAACCCGATCCGGATCCGCCGGACCCGGATTATGGCCGGTCCGCTCAACTCTATTCATGACGAATACTGGAATAGTTAGGTATTTGGTACAAAGAATCCAAACCTGAATATTTTACTAATTGTCCATCACTACTCAGTACCAATCATTTTACAAATTAAAGTCAAAACCTTACGTAGTCTTTCTTAGTTCACAGTATCCCAATTTTTTTCAGAAAAGGTCATAAACATTAGATTAAATTTAGATTGATCGAACAAATGACCGTTTGGTGAATGATTGCCATTCCAAAGAGGCCAGATACATTTTAGTCCATATTGGACAATACAGTCTCTTAAATGATGCTCTATGATACCTGGCGAAGGAAGAGACATCTTTCTGGGAATGATCTGTCACAGAAACTATTGGAACAAAAATGATGATGGCATCCTGTCCTTAGTTGATAACTTTCACCTTACGAATGATTGCTTTGTTTAACATTGTCTATTTTAGTCAATCTTAGAATAATGTCTATGGCCACCTTAAAGAGTAGAGATGAGCAAACCCATGGAAGTCCGCTTCGGCGGGTGCAGGTAAACCGTACCTCCATGGGTTCAGACTTGGCCCGAACCCCAATGGACATCACTGATTGGCAGTCCAGGTCTCCGCCCAGATATAGCCAGTCATACGCAGAACACTTCCAGGATAGGGTGGGCGGAGTTTTTCCATTTTTTGGGGGGGTTCCACACTACATCCGATCACACTGTTGTTACCCCCAATGCGAGCCGTGCAAGCACTGCAAGCGGCTTGCACTCGGCTGAGCACTGGGCGTATCCGAGCACAGCAATGCTCATGCAAGTGGTAAGCACATGTAAAGCACCTAAACCCCGAACCCGAACTCTGGGGTTTTTTGTTGTTTTTTTTTCAAATTAGGTGTTTGGCCCAAAAACTGAACACCAAACTTTGGGTTCACGCATCTCTATTAAAGAGGACCTATCATCAGATCAAAAGTAGTCATTTTATGCTCCTATTTTATTACTTCTGCCCCTGAGTATACTTTTTGTTTTTGTTTTTTAAATCTGCTGTACATTTCCATAGAGATGGGCCTTTCTATTTAGTACTAACTGTTATGCTTTTGCAGAGGAAGTGTGGCTCATTCCCCCCTTGGTAAAACCATAAAAACATAAAAAGGCCAATATTTATGGAACCATATGGCAGACCGTATAACAAAAAATGTAAAAAAAAAACCTCATAAAGAAACAAAATTCTCAGAGGAGCAGGAGAAATAAAATTAGAGCAAAACCTTAGCACTTTTGACCTGATGACAGGTTCTCTTTAAATGGTGGTTCACATCCTAGTAAGTGATGGTATGTCACTAGGATATGTAATTATTTAATAATTGCCATGGGGCCAACCTCTGAGACTACCACTAAGGTTGGAGTCACACTTGCGTGTGACTCACGCAAGGATCGCATCGCACTGCTCAGACCAGCTGCCGGCTCTCCTGACAGGAGCTTCATGAAATTCTATGCAGCTGACCCACTCCTGTCAGGAGAGCCACCTGCCGGTCCGCGCGATGTGGTCCTCACGCAAGTGTGACCCCAGCCTGATCTGAGCTGCATCTTTTTATCTGTTTCTTTTTTTTGGTGGGGCATTCCCAGCCATCCAAAGCAGTGCACACTCTTCAATTGAGTCACGATGGTAGAGATCCAAGAGATTAACTTCCTCCCCGTTGCGATCATAACGTGATGTATCTGTTCAGCATGTCCTCACTCACTAAAGTGGAAATAACCCTTTAGGTCTAATAAAAAATATTTAATCTGACTTTCGATAGCTTGGTTAGGAAGCAGGGAGGCAAGTTAAACTCAGATAAAAATAAGTCATCAATATAAAGCGACTACCAATAAGAATGACTACAGTGTGTACAAATCACGTGTAACATGGTGGCCATTGCTAACTAATTTCTCTATTGCAGAGCGTGTTGAAGGTCTACCAGCCGGAGAGGGTGGAGTGTCCGTCCTGTGTTCCAATTAGGATGAGCCCATTGTCCATGATGTATAAAGAAGGCGATAACATAGTTGTAAAACATCATGAAGAAATGGTTGTAGAAGAGTGCGGCTGCAGCTAATCATTTCCACCCACCAAATAATCTGATATAGTGTAAATATTGTGAATATGTTTTATATTTATTTATAAAAAAAAATACTTTATGTTTTTAGGTGGTTTTATTCATTGTTTTGTTATGTTTATTAATTTTTTAATAAAATTTTAAGGAAAATAATAAAAATAACATGTCATTATTTGTGCAAATTACTAAATATGGGAAATAGTTTATGATTGATACTTTTTTTTTGTGATAACAGTCCCCCTTATACACAAAGAAAGGTGCCTAGTGGTCATAAGTTGCTTTCTTTTCCCGACTAATAAAATATTAACTATGCATTTAAAAGACGTTGAATAGGATTAGAAAAGCCTCTAAAAAGGTTGTGTGTGCTATTGCAATATGTTTAAAAGACTCTTCCTATTTATTTCTTTTGTAAAACTATTTTGCTATTTGTATGTTCAGTCTTTTGAGCGTTGTTTTCCGCATCAGGTTTTGAAAAAAACTGATACTGAAATAGAAAATATGTCATTTTTTTTTTACGCAGCTCCTGATGTCCAATCAGAAGGTTGCATAAAACACTTCAGGAAAAAAAACCTCTTCCAAAATACTTCAAAAACTCTTTAAAGGGAGTCTGTCACCAGGTTTTTACTACCTAATCTGAGAGCAGCATAAGATATTGGGTATGTCCCCAGCTTTCGTTCACTACAAACTTCCTCAACGCATCCACCCCTGCAGTATCTTATCCTCCTCCCTATCGCCTAGATGTCTAGTCCAGGCACCAAGGACTGAACCTGGACTAAAGGCCGCTTTACACGCAACGACATCGCTATTGAGATGTCGTTGGGGTCACGGAATTCGTGACGCACATCCGGCCTCGTTAGCGACATCGTTGCATGTGACACATACGAGCGACCGCTAACGATCAAAAATACTCACCTTATTGTTGATCGTTGACATGCTGTCCAGTTCCCAAATATCGTTGCTGTTGCAGGACGCAGGTTGTTCGTCATTCCTGCGGCAGCACACATCGCTATGTGTGACACCGCAGGAATGAGAAACCTCACCTTACCTGCGGCCGACCGCAATGAGGATGGAAGGAGGTGGGCGGGATGTTCGTCCCGCTCATCGCCGCCCCACCGCTTCGATTGGGCGGCCGCTTAGTGACGTCGCTGTGACGCTGAACGAACCACCCCCTTAGAAAGGAGGCAGTTCACCGGTCACAGCAACGTCGCTAGGCAGGTAAGTAGTGTGACGGGTCCGAGCGATGTTGTGTGCCACGGGCAGCGATTTGCCCATGATGCACAACCGACGGGGGCGGGTAATCGCAGCGTGTAAAGCGGCCTTAAGAGGTTCTAAGATTTCCCTCAGATCCCCATATAACGTAGAAATATTCCCTGATGTCTCTCATTATAATCATGTCCATTTTGTTGGCCCTGACTTCCTTTGCTATGTCCCGAATATTTTGCATTACTACCTGCTTGACCTGCCAGTATTGGATAGTTTGGAAAGGTCCTAAGGCATACTTGGCTTTTATTTCATCGCATGTCAGCCACCTTGATTCCGTCTCATGCTTTAGGTCCCTTATTGTTTTTATCCCTTTCTCCCACCACTCCTGAAAAAGCTTGTTTTCTACACCTGCGTGAAGTCTGGATATGGCCATATATTCAAGTATTTGGAGACCCTCCACGCCAATCCAAATTTCTTCCTAACCGCCTTCCATGGCATCACCGTGTCTCTACATACCAATGAGTTCCTGATCTTGCCTGGCAGCCTCGCTAGGGAGATATGAAAAATAGATCCCAGGTCCCATGGCTTGCGGAATTCTGACTCCACCCTAGAGTCTGACCTCCTCAGCCAGTCCACTACATGGTGCATTAACCTTTTCGTATCCAATAAAATTTCCTGTTCTGGCCATTGAAATCCTATTATAATTGGGAAAAAACATCAAAACAGAATTTTGCAATATGAATGAATTTTAGTAAAATAACATCAACAGGAAATCAATTTATTCACATGTGAATGATAAACAAGGACTGCGTTTGGGTTTTCCTCAGTCGGAGTTGAATTTTTGGAATCCCCCCCCCCGGGGGGACTCAGGATAGGAAAAGGTTAAGAAAGCTAAATTGCATCCGCTGATATTCGGTAGTTTAATCCTCCCTTTTCCAATGGCAGCATTAGTTTCTTGCATTAATTCTTGGATGTCTACCCTTCCAAAAAAAAGTCGAAAATGCCTTAGTCAACCTGTTTAAATCCATATATCACAATAATAAAGGTATAGTTTGTAGGGGGTTGAGTATCTTTGAAAAGCTGTCATGGATGTGTCAGGGCCGGATGACAATCCTGTGGCAGGGAGTGTAAGAAAATCCCAAAGATTGGCAGCACGTGTTATCTGACAGTTCCCTGTTTCTGCAGCTGCGGTCTCTAGGACCCTGGGAATCTGTCAGTTTTACCTCTCTGTTGCCAGCCTCTGATTCCCTTTATAAACCTCACTCTGAGGATATTTGGGTGCGGTTTATAGTTTGTTCCTGACTGAGCTATGGAGAAGTCATGTTCTGGTACTCCAGACTCCTGTGGTTACTGCAGCTCAGATAAGTGTTTGTCTTTGCTATCTACCAGGGCTCTGGTGATTGCTGTTATGTTTACCCTGTATTGTTCCCTTGTGTCCCCCTTTCGTGATAGTGGTATTGACGAAGAGCTCATACCCTCCATCCATACTTAAGATCCATTTGCTATGATGAAATAGGGCCACAGGTAATTCAGCTCGACGACAGGTGCGGAACCTGTATAGGGTCTGTTAGGACTGTGAGGGTGAGCTCTAGGTTGTAGTCAGGGGTAACCACTTCCCCCATTTCCTAGCTATAAGGCATTCCTTCCTTCTTCCTGTGTATTATCCTTTATGACCAGTATAGGTTCTATCCCCGGCAGTGACAAAAGCTCACCATTTTGATTAAATGATTTCTCCCTAACAATGACAATGGCAGATTGGACCACGCCTGTACTTCCTGTTCTATTTTCCCAATTAATGGAGTGTAGTTGAGGGTGTAAGTTTCCTCCAGGTGCTTCCCTACTTTAATGCCCAATTATTTAATGACAGATTTAGCTATAGGTATCCCGCAGACACTATCCCCCAAATTAGAGATGATTGTTAAATTCCTCCCTCCCAGGAATAGCATTTTACATTTTGACTTATTAAGCTTGACACCAGCGTGGCTGCAAAATACCACTATCTGCTGGAGTACGCTATGTAGCTGAGCCTGAGGTTTACTCATAAACAGCACAATATCATCCGCAAAGAGTGCTGAGTATGGCTTGCTCATATTAATCTCTTTCTCTCGCTATCAGTTCCCTCCATTCAAATACCTGAACAATGGTTGAATGGCTAGGCTAAATAGTAGGGGTGACTTTGGACACCACTGTCTAGTTACCTCCCTTCATTACCGGGAAGGCCTTTGACAAAAACCCGGGGGTGTACACTCTCGCTGTAATGCAAGCCACTACTTACGGGTAGTAGACGCAAGAGTAGTAAGGAAAGCTGGGGTCTGGTAACAGGAGGACATGTATAGACACAGGGAGAATTCAGGGGTAGTCAGATCACGATATGGGGTCAGTATTCCAGGAAGACAAGTAATAACTTCAAGGAGAAAACTGAAACGTAGTCAGATAACCGTCCGGGGTCAAAAGCCAAGAAGTCACGACAGGAACAGGGAGCAGGCAAAAAGAAGTCAAGCAACAGTCCACGGTCAGAAAACAGAGATCAGAACAAAGCAAAGACACAGGATAACAGCTCAACTACCAAACCAGAGGGTACGACTGGCAAGGTTCTGGGGGAGCATGCTTAGTAAAGAAACTGGGCAAATACCAGAAAGATGAAACACCTGAGCACACACCTCCCAGAACCAGAATGGAATCCTGCACAATGCATCAACCTGCCAGCTCAGCAGTCCAGAAAGCACAGCAGAGCATCTCCAGTGCAAGATCCTCTGCACAGAGGAATCGTGACACTCGCCTGCAGATTAGAATACAAAACCCTCACAAACTCCCTGAATAAGCCCTGAAGGCCTATAAAGTCCAGGACTTTTTCCAACCATGACCGCTTAACATAGTCAAATGCTTTTTCGCCATCTAACGTGATCATGGCAGGAACCTCCCCTCTGCCGTCCTCCCCTTAACCCCTTCACTCCAGGGCGATTATCTGTTTTTGTCTTTCTGTTCTCCTTCTTTCAATAGGCGTAACTTTTTTTTATTTTTCCATCAATCTTGCCATATGGGGCTTATTTTTTTGCGGGACTAGTTGTACTTTTGAATTAAACCATTAGTTTTACCATATAATGTACTGAAAAATGGAAAAAAAATTCAAGTGAAATTGATAAAACAGTGCAATTGCATGATAGTTTTTGGGATATTTTATTGCATTGCAATAAATCTGTTATTGCATTTAAAAAAAAAATTACAGTGACTAAAAAATGTAATTTTGGCGTTTGGAATTTTTTAATTGCCGTGTCATGTACCGTTCAGATTAATTAATTCTATATTTTGATATATTGAGCATTTCTGAACGCGGCGATACCAAATAAGTTTATATTTTTTATTTTTTTAACTGTTTTATTTATTTAAATGGGGGGTGATTTGAACTTTTATTTTTTTTATATATTTTTAAAAACTTTTTTTAACTTTTTTATTTTACTAGTCCCTCTAGGGAACTTTATGGATCAGCAGTCTGATCGATTGTGCATTTCTGTTGATCAGAGCTGCACAGCTCTGGTCAGCAGAAATGCAGCGTTCCTATGAGTGCCGCGCTCTGTCAGCTCTAACAGGAAATACATCATGATAGCAACAGGGGTCATTACATGACCTGTCGCTAACATGGCAACCATCTGCTCCCTGTTAACGCATCACAGGGCCATATAAATCGCCCTGTCACATTTTGACAGCGTGATCTAAGTGGCAAGCAGGCGCCGGTGGATTATGGATCCACTCGCACCTGCTAGCCCCACATGTCTGCTGTTCAAATTAGCAGACATGTGGGGGGATCACCGCCGGCTCACCACAGCAGCCGGCACTCATTACCGCTACATGACTGATGACGTACTAGCACGTCATCGGTCGTGAATGGGTTAATGGCATCTATTACCGGCATTACCTTTAGAACATTGGTCACTGCAGACCTTCTTTTTACAAATCTGCTTGAGGGGAAGCTATAATTTTAGGTAGGACCTGTGCCAGTCTATTTGTCATCAATTTGGATAGGATCTTAAGGTCTTGAGTTATTAATGAGATTGGTCGGTAGTTAGAAGGATCATCTAAATTGTTATCCACTTTTGGCAAAAGTTTAGGCTTTTATATTTTAATGGGTGCACATTTGGAATGAGAAAGGCCGCTTTAGGCCATGTGCCCATGGGAGATCGTACCTGTGGACTTTTCTGCAGGTATTTCAGCAGGTTCACGTAGCAACTCCCCAGAATCCGCAGCTATCCATTGCTGCGGTATATCTGCGGAGTTGTTGCGGTAAACCTGCGGAATTCCCGCCCTGAATCTCCATAGTGGAGGAGCAGGAATTCCGCAGATAATTCCGCATGAATAATGGACATGCAGTTACGTGCAGCTACGGGAAATCCGCAGCATTTTCCGCAGCCGCAAATACTGCAGCATTGATACAGCACTCCCCAAATCCCATAGGATAACATAGGGAGTGTCTGTCCTTGCGTAAACCCACGGATTTATCTGGAAAATCTAGAAAATCCGCGGGTTTTCCACTGCAAAATCCGCGGTTACTCTCTCTCCTGTGAGCACATGGCCTTAATGTTCCCAAGTTTACTGAGCAAGGAGTCAGTTCTACTGGAACTTCCTCTAGTCATATTCTAAAGGAGTTGTGCTACATGAATTTGTGTATACAACAGCTTCCCAAATTCAGGCCTGTCCTGCTGGATCCAGGACGGTGCTATATTTTATGGTTTATGAACAAAAACGTTTAAATCATACGGTATTAACCAAGTATGGAACATATAGAAAGTTTAGACATTGTGAATTGATGCGACGTGCCCCTGTCCAATACACAACGCTGCTACATCTAGATTTTAATCCAATTGTCTTTTTATTGAAGAGATGGTGACATTAAGCTGGGTGGTATAACAAGTGTGACCTCGGTAGACTGTGCTATGTGGATTGACTGGTACATGAACCAGCAAGAATAACAAGAGACAGGCCTCAGGTCTGAAGACAAAACACATGTCTGAATAGGCTGAATCCACATCCTACACATCAGCACCCTTCACGCCTTTTCCTCCTGTCTGAAGACTCTTAATTACTTTACAGTGAGAATTGGGATATCCTCCACAATGTGCAGGTTTATTAAGAATGCTTCAATTACCATAGGACTTTACATGGTGCATAGAGTCTATCTATCTATATTTACTATGTGAACCCCTTCACCCCGGATCAGGCAAAACTTTACAATTCTGACCAGTGTCACTTTATGATGTAATAAGGCTATGAACGCACGTTGCGTCGGAGTACCTGCAGTTTATTCTGCACGTTTTATTTCCCTTGGTTTTTGACCAAATGGCTTTTGACCATTTTTTAGCGCTAAAAACGCATGCGTTTTTACCGCGTTTTTAGTGCGTTTTTTGCGCTTTTTACCTGCGTTTTCACCTGCGTTTCTGCAGATGCGTTTTTGAGATCAAGACACTGAGAAATAAAGTTGAATTAGTCAAAAAGAATGAAAAAAGAGAAAAAAAGTATAAAATTAACTTTTAATAAAACTATATGGGAAATTATCATTTTTAATGAAAAAATAGTGGTTATGCACATTTTATCAGAAAAATAGGTGAAGTTTCTAATTTTTGAACATTTAAATTTTCGGTTATTGTGTGTGTGTAAAGGAACATTAGAACCCATTCAATTTTGTCCAGAAAAGCATGCGTTTTTGGAGCCAAAAACGTAGTGGAAAAGCAGGTAAAAAGCATGAAAAACGCAGGAATTGTGATTTTGGTTGCGTTTTGCCATTTCTCATTGACTCCAATGTTAAGGAAACACTGCAGAAATGGCAAAAACAACTGACATGCTGCTTCTTTTTCAGCATGGTTTTTGACCACAAATATGCAAATTAAACGCTGTAGAAAAAAAAGCAAAGTGCAGACAGGATTTCTGCTTTTCCCATAGACTTTGCTGGCAATCAAAAACGCATGCGTTTTAGCGCAAAAACGCTGCTGCTAAAAACGCTGCAGAAACGCAGAAAAAAACGCAACGTGCGAACATAGCCTTAAGGAAAACTCGGACCCTCTTAAGGAATTCCGCACCCGTGGTAAAAAAAAAACGCACCAAAACCACAGCGAAATCCGCATGCGGCTTTACCGCGGTTTACTGATGGATTTTCCGCAGGTTGGTCCCTGCGGATTTTTACCATTATCTATGGCAAAAACCGCAGGTACCTGCGGAAAAGAAGTGACATGCTCATTAATTTCGCAGTGGAAAATCCGCGGGTATATCCGTGGGTATAAAAAAAACCGCAGTGTGCGCACACAGCATTTTTTAAAACCCATAGGATTTGCTGGGGAATGATTGCAGCAATGTTAGACATATTTTGTGCAGCAATTCCGTGGCAAATCTGCGGTAAATTTGCAACGTGCGCACAGGGCCTTAGGGCTGCTTCTCACTTGCGAGTTTCTCGCAGTAGAGCAATGTGAGAAAAACTCGCATTGAAATCGGACACGTTAGTCAATGATTCAGCTCTCATCTGCCATTTTTTTTCTCAGTCCAAATCGGACCGAGAAAAAAATCGCAGCATGCTGCTTTTTTGCGAGTTTCTCGCACCATTTGTCCCAATGATTTCCTATGGAAGGGGATTAAAAGTAGCATCACACACACGCGCACAACCGTTCACATTTGCCAGTGTGGCAGTAACTTCGCTCATTAGATGAATGTGACAGCACATTCCCATAGGTTAATTAAATGACACATGTGTAATAGCTTTTATCTAATTAAGATGTTGCATGAAACTAGCATCGCAATCGCAACACACACGCGAGCAAAAAGCATCGCACTTGTGTTGCACTCGCACCTAACGTGAACTAAAATCAGCCGAGTTTTTTTCAGCCCAGTCGGACCGATTTTACTCGCATAGATGTGTTTCCACCCTTAGTACGTTTTGTTTCTGCAGCAAAACCTTATCTTGTGACAGAAGTCTCCTGATGGTTTTCTGCAGTTTTGGTGTGATTTTTACGGCGTTTTTTGCACTTCCTCAATGACTCGAAGGGTGAAAAATTGTGGTTAAAAACGCCGAAAAGGTTTGTAATACTCATTCTTTCAAAAATGCAGCAAAACCAAGGAGGGTAACAAAAAATCAGAAAAAAATCCTATGTGTTTTGTGTGTGTCTTTGTGTGCGTGTGTGCCTGTGCGTGTGCGTGTGCCTGTGCCTGTGCGTGTGCGTATGTACTGTATATGTGCATGAGAGTTCTGGAATCTCATAGATTTTGCTAGGACTGTGAAGGAAGAGTTTTATTACCATGGATTTGCATAATGCCAAGGCAAAAACCCATGCTAAAAAAATGCAGCAAAAACGCCTTGTGTGAACAAAGCCTTATTCCCCAGTGAGTCTGAGATAGTTTTTTGTGACATATTGTACTTCATGTTAGTGGTAAATTTTGGGCAATATGATTTGCTTTTATTTATTAACATATCCAAAATTTGACAAACAATGTGAAAATTTCAGAATTTTCAATCTTTTAATTTTTATGTCCTTAAACAAGATAGTTAGATAGTTAGTCTACACTCATCAAAGCGCTACACAGCGCGAAACAGGCTGTCATCCGTTCCTTGCCCCCGCACCCCCCTCTCTCCTCACTGCTCCTGTACATGTCTGCAACCGCAGAATAAAAGTTTTGTGCAACTGACGGAGTGAGCTGCCGCCTCATTCTTCTTTATGCTGGATACAATTTGTTGTGCAATTTCTGAATACGCTGATACCCCATATGTTGTGAAAAGTTACTGTTTGTGTGCACTGCAGGGCTCCGAACGGAAGAAGCATGACTTGAATTTTTAAGTGCAAAATGGGTAGCGGATGCCATGTCACGTTTGAAGAAGAGCTCTTGACATGCCAAACCCCCCACAAGTGACCCCATTCTGGAAACTACACCACTCAAGGAGTTCATCTAAGAGTGTAGTTTGCAATTCTAACTCACAGGCAATTCACAGAATTGTAAAACTGTGAAAATAACTAATTACCATTTTCCACTAAAATGTGGCTTTGGCCCCAAAGTTTTAATTTTCAAAAAAGGTAATCGGAGAAAATTGACCATATAATTTGTTACATAATTTCTCCTGAGTTCGCCAATGGGGACATAATAATATAGTAATATGTAATGGGGGAACAAGGGTGTTAAAACAACAACAAAAAAATGTTTGCCAGAACTTGTTGCTGGAAATCTTTTTACATCAATTAAGAAATGCTCAGACCATCTGGGGGTCATCACAACTCTGGACCAGACCCCAATCAGAGGTCAATAAAACTTTCACACTCCTTATCTATGAACTGCTGCAATATTTATGGCCACAACTGTTTGTCCTCTTGCCATAGTGATATTTCTGCCTCACATAACTTGTCTTATTTACTGCACTATTCTATGTCCTGTTGTGTATAAATATGTGACTCTTCAGATTTTGTGTTATACTGAGCCTGATGAAGAGACCTGAGTAGTCTCGAAACCTTGCTATATATTACCATCTTTTCAGTTAGCCATTAAAAGGTATCAACCACTGAGGACTCTTAGGCGGGCTTTGCACATTGCGACATCGCAAGCCGATGCTGCGATGTCGCACGCGATAGTCCCCGCCCCCGTCGCAGCAGCGATATCTTGTGATTCCTGGCATAGCGAACATTATCGCTACGCCAGCTTCACATGCACTTACCTGTCCTGCGACGTCGCTCTGGCTGGCGTCCCGCCTCCTTCCTAAGGGGGCGGGTCGTACAACGTCACAGTGACATCACACGGCAGGCGGCCAATCAAAGTGGAGGGGTGGAGATGAGCAGGATATAAACATCCCGCCCACCTTCTTTCTTCTGTATAGCCGCTGGCGGCAGGTAAGGGGATGTTCCTCGCTCCTGCGGCTTTACACACAGCGATGTGTGCTGCCGCAGGAACGAGGAACTTCATCGTACCTGTCGCGGCAGCGTAATTATGAAAAAGTCGGAGCCTACACCGATGATACGATAACGACGCTTTTGCGCTCGTTAATCGTATCATCTAGGATTTAGACACTACGATGTCGAAAGTGACGCCGGATGTGCGTCACTTTCGATTTGATCCCACCGACATCGCATGTGTGATGTTGCAACGTGCAAAGCCGCCCTCAGTTCTTTTAAACAATTTTTTTTTATCTTTAGTGGCTAACACGGTACAAAGATATATTTTACCTGTACTGGAAATCTGACTTAAAAGGAAACTCTCTAATACATACGGCACTGAGTGAGCACTGGCAAAAGGTTGTGAACCTGGGAAAATGGTTAATTTAAGGCCGGGGCCACATGGCGACTACTGCGATCCTCACATGACACTCGGCTCACGCTGGCAGCACAGCGGGAGCCGAGTGTCATGCGAGTGTCACTGCGACTGAGGTCCGATCATACGATTGGACCTCAGCTGCGGGCGGTGGGCCGGCACTGAGGAGGGGCGGGGTGGCTCTGAGGAGGGGAGGGAGGGATTTATCTCCCTCTCTCCTCCGTAGCCGGCTATAGCCATTCTCGCACTGCACTTGCGGCACACTATGTGCTGCAAGTGCAGTGCGATTTTTCTCTCGCCCCATGGACTTGAATGGGTGCAAGAGAAACCAGGAACGCATTACACCCGCAGTATGCTGCAATTATTTTCTCGGTCCAATTAGGGCTAAGAAAATAATCGCTTATGGGTGCTGACACACAGGCTAATATTGGTCCAAGTGGAATGCGATGTTTTATCGCATTCCACTCGCTCCGATTTTCATGCCGTGTGCCTTAGGCCTAATTGAAAGTCTAGGTTCACAAAATACCATAGGTGCTGAGCAATCAGATCCCCAAAATACCTGAATGCTAAAGAATCCACATCCCTATGGTGTTGACCTGTCACAACCAGTATAGGTAAACTAAGGGTCTGGTACAAGTAACGACCAGCTGACAAGGTTGCACGGTCATTTTTCTGCACAGTAAATGCAATTTTTTCCCCCTTTTTAAATACATTATATGGTAAAGTAAATGATGTCATTCAAAGCTACAACTCATCCGGCAAAACTGCAAGCGCTCTGCAGCTCTGTGTACGGAAAAATAAAAAAGTTCTTTGCGTAAGGAAAGGAAAAAGCTGAAAAAGCCCAACAAAAGGGGTAGAATCCATCCTAGCATATTGCTCATTTATGCCGTAGTATAAGTTGACCTTCATATTCATTTTCAATTTCTACACCTATAAATATGAAAAAAAGAAAAGAGGTAAAAGTTTAACACTATGAAAAAGTTTTCCCAAAACGTATTTGTTGGACTTCAACTGAATTTTAGAGCAGTCAGTATCTATGACCCTGCATGTAGTGAAACCAAAATGTTTAGATAGAACTTGGCTCCATCTCAGCTGTTCTATGAAGTAGTTGTGCGATGTCCATGTGGTGTTAATAGACAGGTGGGCAAATATACCGGCAGTGATATATACCATGCTCTCCCTTCCGGGCAGCTGTGTCAGTCTCAGAAATATATGTTATGGACACATACAGCCAGGTGGAAATGTGTGGATAGCTCAGTGTAACCGAGAAGACTCTCACCACCTGATACAATGGAAACTTGGACCATTGTGATTGAATCACCTGCTCAGTGCTGAGCTCGCACATATCAGGCTGCTCTGTGTATTTTATCACCTTCCTACATGATAGGAATGAACTTCCAATGAAATCATTGTAATTTAAGGAGTTTTCACATCTGAAACGTTTGCCATACAGTTACAAACGTCTAAAAAAACCGTTTTGTTTTGTGTGTTTTTGTTTTAATAATCCTACACTGGAGATCAAAATTTAAGAACAATGTTTGCTTTATTTCAGAAATAATGTAATCTACATTGATGAACATGTGAAGGTTTCTGTACCGGGTGCAGCAAGACACTAGAACAGGGTTTTACAGAAGATCCAAAGTTTATCAACATAAAACCTTTATTTTGCCCAAAATGTGATGATCATAATTAGAGAGAAATGACTGTAACACAGAGGAAGATTAGTACATTTTCTGAAGGTAACAGTCACCAATCAGTAGGACGTGCACCGGCCGTCGCTGTGAATGACTTCAGCACATCTGTGGCAACAGGACATCACTAGTCACTCACACTGCTCTGGTGTGATTTTGGTCCACTCTTCTTCCAGTCTCTTCCACAGTTCTTTGACTGTTGTGGGTTTCTTGGCCATAACTTTGTCACCAAGGATTTTCCAGAGGTTTTCTATTGGGTTTAGATCAGGACTGTGGGCGGCCATTTCATTGTTTCACTGTTTTCTTTTTCAAGGAACTGCTTTACCAGTTTTGCTGTGTGACGGGGGCATTGTCCTGCATGAAAATTGCTGCTGATTGAGTGATGAACACAAGTAAGGAACCACGTGTTTTTGTAGAAGGTTCTGATACACACTTGTATTCACTCTGCCATGTATCTGTATGAGAGGTCCAACTCCTGCTGCAGAAAACATTCCCCAAATCATGACACTTCCTCCACCACCTTCCACTGACTTATTCACACACTTTGGGTTCAGTCTTTAACCAGTTTGTTGATTGATGAACATAATGTTTCCCATCAGACCCAAATAAATTAAACTTGCTTTCATCACTAAAATGAACTGTGGACACTTCTCCTCTGTCCACACAACATGCTCCTCACCAAAGGTGAGTCTAGCCTTTAGATTCTTTCTGCTAATGAGAGGTTTGGTCACTACAGAGTGGGCTTTCAGTCGTCCATTGCTCTTAAACGTAGTGACACTGCATGACGAGACAGATCCTTACCCTGTTCAGTGCTGAACTGGGAGCAATTCCAGATGCAGTGGTGAAACAATTACCCATGGAGATTCTCCACATTATCCTGTCCTCTCTTGCATTTGTCTTTCGAGGGCGATCAGCCTTCTTGGGGGACTTGTAAGAGTTTGTGATGTTGTAAATGTGTCGCCCGGGGACCAGGGGTACTCAGATCCGGGCCACGAGGTCACTTTTGTGGGTATCACGGTGGCGTGACCCGGTCTGTGATCCCAGGCTCCACAGTAAAAGGGGATTTGGTAAGGGATTTATATTGTCCGTGACGCTACCCACGGTTGTGGTGAGATTGGAACACCACCGCTGCTCTGGACGGGGATCCCGGGAGCGATGGTATGGAGCAGCTAGATGTTAGTTCTCCCCTCCGTGGGTAGGGGGTTGGTTGTCCCGGGGCCCGGTGAGGTAGGTGGATGGGTAGCAGGCGGGTTACGGGGCCTGGTGAGGTGCAGGGTCGCAGGGGCAGCGCTGTGCCGCACGGCACGGGGTACTCACTCAGCCGGTAATGATGCACACAGAGTCTCTGCTGAAACAAACGGCTGGATGGACGGGTCCCACAGACGGCTGCGGTTGTTGTTTCTCCCCTGACCCAGTTTGGTGGTGTAAGTCCTTTCTTCCACCTCCGTGCACGCTCCTCCTGCGCTCCGGCTTCCAGCTGGCTCCCCTGTTCGGTACCGGTGGGCCACCGCCCAGCCCCGGCTACCTACGGTTCCACCAACTGTCTCCCCGGCTCCCTGCAGACGGCCACTACCGTCTGCCTGACTCTCTGCTGCACGAGGGCCCTAGGCTCCAATCCTAGGCCCCAGTCTGCGTCTGCCTCTCTGCAGGCCTCCTCTCTCTTCCTCTCCTAGGACTTGACTGGGCTTGTTTCCTGCCTCAGGTCAGCCAAACTCCTGGGTGGGCGTCTCCATCTCCTGACTCCGCCCACCTGGTGTGTCTGTCTGAGCCCGAGGAAGAAAGCAGGTCACTTTGGGATGTCTGCTGTGAACTGCTGGGGGTGGAGGTGTGTGTGTGTTGTTATCTGTGGCCCCTGGCTTGTCCAGGGCGCCACATTCCCCCTTAGCAAAATGCAGACCGTCCGCGAGCTGCCCGTCCATCACCGGTTTTATTTTTCTTTTAACTGCAAAAAGAATAAAACATCAAAACACAAGCATTACCTTGCAAATCTTCCACAACGGGATGCACATTACTTCAACGTTGCAACAAAAATAAACGCTTTTAATAATGGCAACGGAACGGGTCCTTTAGTCACCCACCCAAACAACCTGGCCCTGATGCTGCCCCTAAGAAAAGGGCAGCACCCCTTGACCCCAGTCCAGAACCAGGCTGCCCAGATAGTTAACGGGATGGGTGCTTCGCTGCCGTTGCGGCCGGGCGGACTGCCGGAGCCGTCGTCATCTCCGTTGCGGCCGGGCGGACTGCCGGGGCCGTCGTCATCGGCGGTGCGGCTGGGATGGAAGCCGGGACCGGTGGCAGGGCGGTGACAATGGTAAGGCCTGGGCCCTCCCTCACAGACGCTGCGAGCTCCGCTACCGGTGACAGGGGTAACGGGTCAGTCGGGGCGTTGGCCGCGGGCACTGAGGTTTCAGCGGTGCCGGACGGACGGGACATCTCGTGCAGCGGTGTTCCAGGAACCAAACACTGGCAGAGTCCTGGTGTCCCTGCTTCCACAGCCGCGGTTCACATGCGGCCGGACGCCATCCCGTCCCCCTTAGCCTCTTTTTAGCACTTCCTTCTTCAGGGGGCGGGGCTCCACTTTCGCGCCTTTCCTGCTCGGGGAAGACGCTCGAGCGGGAAATTTTTTCGCGCCCAAGATGGCGGCTTTGCAAAACTTTCGGCCGGACACCTCCGGCGGTAACAAGGCGCACCTCTACCAAACGGCAGAGCGGTATGATCCTGTTCGTGACGCCAAATGTGTCGCCCGGGGACCAGGGGTACTCAGATCCGGGCCACGAGGTCACTTCTGTGGGTATCACGGTGGCGTGACCCGGTCTGTGATCCCAGGCTCCACAGTAAAAGGGGATTTGGTAAGGGATTTATATTGTCCGTGACGCCACCCACGGTTGTGGTGAGATTGGAACACCACCGCTGCTCTGGATGGGGATCCCGGGAGCGATGGTATGGAGCAGCTAGATGTTAGTTCTCCCCTCCGTGGGTAGGGGGTTGGTTGTTCCGGGGCCCGGTGAGGTAGGTGGATGGGTAGCAGGCAGGTTACGGGGCCTGGTGAGGTGCAGGGTCGCAGGGGCAGCGCTGTGCCGCACGGCACGGGGTACTCACTCAGCCGGTAATGATGCACACAGAGTCTCTGCTGAAACAAACGGCTGGATGGACGGGTCCCACAGACGGCTGCGGTTATTGTTTCTCCCCTGACCCAGTTTGGTGGTGTAAGTCCTTTCTTCCACCTCCGTGCACGCTCCTCCTGCACTCCGGCTTCCAGCTGGCTCCCCGGTTTGGTACCGGTGGGCCACCGCCCAGCCCCGGCTACCTACGGTTCCACCAACTGTCTCCCCGGCTCCCTGCAGATGGCCACTACCGTCTGCCTGACTCTCTGCTGCACAAGGGCCCTAGGCTCCAATCCAAGGCCCCAGTCTGTGTCTGCCTCTCTGCAGGCCTCCTCTCTCTTCCTCTCCTAGGACTTGACTGGGCTTGTTTCCTGCCTCAGGTCAGCCAAACTCCTGGGTGGGCGTCTCCATCTCCTGACTCCGCCCACCTGGTGTGTCTGTCTGAGCTCGAGGAAGAAAGCAGGTCACTTTGGGATGTCTGCTGTGAACTGCTGGGGGTGGAGGTGTGTGTGTGTTGTTATCTGTGGCCCCTGGCTTGTCCAGGGCGCCACATAAAGATGCAATATTCTCAAAATCACAGACTTGGAATGACCAACTTCTCTTGCTATGACTGATAGGGTCACCCCTTTGGCTTTCATCTGGACAACCTGTTGCCGGAGGGTTTCAGTCACTTTGGAACGGCACACCATTTTTGCAAAGTGAGTACAAACTGGAATGTTAGGCTGCCGGTTACATAGGGTTTGTCAGATAATTAAGGAAATTAGCACCAGGTGCCTGATTAACACCAATAACTTACAGGTATCTGAACGTGTTCTCTAATTTTGATCCGTGCTCTTTTACATTTGAAGTGACCAGCCAGGGAGGCCTCTGGCTGTGTAGTCGTGGCAGCACTATATTCAAGGCACATCCCTGACTTCATCACTTCCTTAATGTTGAGAGAGTGTATGTCGGTATCCTCATCGGCCGATGCACAGAGAGGCTGCAGGCAACAGTCCAGATGCAATAAAAACGACATTTATTCACAAAGATAAAGAAAAAAAACACTCCGGTCAGCGGATTTCGGCAATATTAGTGGAGCTGGGGACAACCTGCCCAAACGCACCCTCTGATGGGGATATGCCCAAAGTACTCCTCCCACTCTTCAGCCAAGCATACACCGGACCCACACCGGCAGAATAGGCTTTGAGGTTGCGCCACTGGACTCCCACTCTTCAGCCAAGCATACACCGGACCCACACCGGCAGAATAGGCTTTGAGGTTGCGCCACTGGACTCCCACTCTTCAGCCAAGCATACACCGGACCCACACCGGCAGAATAGGCTTTGAGGTTGCGCCACTGGACTCCCACTCTTCAGCCAAGCATACACCGGACCCACACCGGCAGAATAGGCTTTGAGGTTGCGTCCACCTCCTTATCTCCGGTGTCCCCTGATGTTCCGCTCACACAATCGCACTTGCCGCTGCAGATGTTCACACTCCGCTGACCCGGATCCTCTCTCCCACACACATTCAGACCTTGCCTAGATATCCGGCCGACTCCTCCTCCCCGGTGGCAACAGCCGTCCCACCCGGCCACTAGGGGGTGCCCTAACACATCACATAAAAATATAAAATTCAACATTTTTAATAATCACAATGCCGGGTAACTATGCTAAACTAGTAGGGGGTAGGCCCACCCACTACATGCCTCCCCTCTTAAAATCCGAGCCTCCCGGCAAGGCTCTTTAAACACATAAAAACATAAACACATAAAAACCTTTCGGTTCAGTCCTCAACAGCGGCACCAGTTCAGCGGCGCTCCCGGTTTCGAGGGGCGCTTGATGGCGCAGCAGCGCTCCCGGTCTCTGGATAGCGCCCGGAGGCTCAACAGCGCTCCCGGTCTTAGATGGGCGCCCGGAGGCTTCAAGAGCGCTCCCGGTCTTTGCTGGAGGGCAACAGGCCCGTCAACTTTAAAGAAACTTCTGCCGGCTAAACGGCGCCGGACTTAAACAACAGATCAGCAGTGGTGACTTACTCTGGGGGCCAGGCCCGCTTCCATTCTTCCGCTTGAGCCTGGATGTATGCCCCCAGCGATTGTCCCGGCTGCTGACGGATCCTCTGGAAGGACACAGGGGCGTAGGGTGGCTCCACGGGCGCAGCTGCTGCAGCTCCTCTCGGTGGTGAAGGTGTCCCTGCCCCTGACAATCTTGCTGGTAACGGCGGCGGTGTCAATGCTGAGACTGGGTAGAGTGGAGGCGGGTCCTCGTTTCCCACTCTTAAACAGACTCCACCCCCAGCCCCACGCATCATCTGGACTCCTCCGCTGAGGTACTTCTTTTTCTCCTTCTTCCATTCCCTGGAGCTGGCGCCTCCCCTCTTTGGGCGGAGTACTCCGTACTTTTTCTTCGGCACCGGCCAGCCCCAGGCTCTTCTTTTGGCGCCAATTCTGCGCGCGCTTTCTGTATCTTCACAGACAACGGCCATCTTGCCGCCATCTTGTGCCCGGTCCTTCACCTCAGGCACTGTTTCTTCTTCCCACCATGGGACTGTAAATCTTCGCTGAGAGTCCGGATCAGGGGCCCTTGGCACCACTTGGTCTCCATCTTCTTGGAGCGGGTCCCCTTGCATACGATCCGGATCCTGCCGACTACGCCACATGAAGTGACCAGCCAGGGAGGCCTCTGGCTGTGTAGTCGTGGCAGCACTATATTCAAGGCACATCCCTGACTTCATCACTTCCTTAATGTTGAGAGAGTGTATGTCGGTATCCTCATCGGCCGATGCACAGAGAGGCTGCAGGCAACAGTCCAGATGCAATAAAAACGACATTTATTCACAAAGATAAAGAAAAAAAACACTCCGGTCAGCGGATTTCGGCAATATTAGTGGAGCTGGGGACAACCTGCCCAAACGCACCCTCTGATGGGGATATGCCCAAAGTACTCCTCCCACTCTTCAGCCAAGCATACACCGGACCCACACCGGCAGAATAGGCTTTGAGGTTGCGCCACTGGACTCCCACTCTTCAGCCAAGCATACACCGGACCCACACCGGCAGAATAGGCTTTGAGGTTGCGCCACTGGACTCCCACTCTTCAGCCAAGCATACACCGGACCCACACCGGCAGAATAGGCTTTGAGGTTGCGCCACTGGACTCCCACTCTTCAGCCAAGCATACACCGGACCCACACCGGCAGAATAGGCTTTGAGGTTGCGTCCACCTCCTTATCTCCGGTGTCCCCTGATGTTCCGCTCACACAATCGCACTTGCCGCTGCAGATGTTCACACTCCGCTGACCCGGATCCTCTCTCCCACACACATTCAGACCTTGCCTAGATATCCGGCCGACTCCTCCTCCCTGGTGGCAACAGCCGTCCCACCCGGCCACTAGGGGGTGCCCTAACACATCACATAAAAATATAAAATTCAACATTTTTAATAATCACAATGCCGGGTAACTATGCTAAACTAGTAGGGGGTAGGCCCACCCACTACACATTTATCTCATTTACATTTTTATTTTGTGCTTTACTATAAATTTAATATATGAAATAATCTTAAAATACTGAGAGTTTCCTCATATTAGGATATAATTACATAGAACGCCACAATGACCGCAACATTTAGGAAATTGTGTGTTGTTCTCTAATTTTGATCTCCAGTATACCGTACAGACCAAAAGTTTGGACACACCTTCTCATCTCTAGAACAACTGTTAAGAGGAGACTTTGTGCAGCAGGCCTTCATGGTAAAATAGCTGCTAGGAAACCACTGCTAAGGACAGGCAACAAGCAGAAGAGACTTGTTTGGGCTAAAGAACACAAGGAATGGACATTAGACCAGTGGAAATCTGTGCTTTGGTCTGATGAGTAAAATTTGAGCTGTTTGGATCCAACCACCGTGTCTTTGTAGAAAAGGTGAACGGATGGACTCTACATACCTGGTTCCCACCGTGAAGCATGGAGGAGAAGGTGGGATGGTGTGCGGGTGCTTTGCTGGTGACACTGTTGGGGATTTATTTAAAATTGAAGGCATACAAAACCAGCATGGCTACCACAGCATCTTGCAGCGGCATGCTATTCCATCGGTTTGGGGTTAGATGGACCATCATTTATTTTTCAACAGGACAATGACCCCAAACACACCTCCAGGCTGTGTAAGAGCTATTTGACTAAGAAGGAGAGTGATGGGGTGCTACACCAGATGACCTGACCTCCACAGTCACCAGACCTGAACCCAATCGAGATGGTTTGGGGTGAGCTGGACCGCAGACTGAAGGCAAAAGGGCCAACAAGTGCTAAGCATCTCTGGGAATGTCTTCAAGACTGTTGGAAGATCATTTCCGGTGACTACCTCTTGAAGCTCATCAAGAGAATGCCAAGAGTGTGCAAAGCAGTAATCAAAGCAAAAGGTGGCTACTTTGAAGAACCTAGAATATAAGACATATTATCAGTTGTTTCACACTTTTTTAAGTATTTCATTCCACATGTTTTAATGCCTTCAATGTGAATCAACAATTTTTAGAGTCATGAAAATAAAGAAAACTCTTTGAATGAGGTGTGTCCAAACTTTTGGCCTGTACTGTATGTATGATAAATTCCTATAATTCCCTACTGGATTAGGATGTGCATGACCTGTCATAGTTCTGGACTGTTGAATTACAGAAATGCATCCAGTCCTCCTTGAAATTTTGTAGTGAATCATGTACATCATGTGGCAGAGAACTCCATAATCTCACTGCTCTTAGGGGTGCTTCACACACAGCGAGATCGCTACTGAGATCGCTGCTGAGTCACGGTTTTTGTGACCTCATTAGCGATCTCGCTGTGTGTGACACTGAGCAGCGATCTGGCCCCTGCTGTGAGATCGCTGCTCGTTACACACAGCCCTGGTTCGTTTTTTTATTGTTGCTCTCCCGCTGTGACGCACAGATCACTGTGTGTGACAGCGAGAGAGCGACGAAATGAAGCGAGCAGGAGCCGGCGTCTGACAGCCTGCGGTAAGCTGTAACCAAGGTAAACATTGGGTAACCAAGGTGGTTACCCGATATTTACCTTCGTTACCAGCCTCCGCAGCTCTCACGCTGCCAGTGCCGGCTCCTGCTCCCTGCACACGCTAAACTAAGCGGTGTGCGCTGGTAACTAAGGTAAACATCGGGTAACCATACCCGATGTTTACCTTAGTTACCAGTGTCCGCAGCTTCCAGACACCGGCTCCGTGCAAGCGCAGCGTCGCTTGCACGTCGCTGCTGGATGGGGGCTGGTCACTGGTCGCTGGTGAGATCTGCCTGTTTGACAGCTCACCAGCAACCATGTAGCGACGCAGCAGCGATCCTGACCAGGTCAGATCGCTGGTGGGATCGCTGGAGCGTCGCCAAAGTGTGACGGTACCCTAACAGTAAAGAATCTACATGTCTGATTAGGATTGAACCTTGTTTCCTCTAGATATAGAGGATGCCCCCTTGTCCTCATTGCAGGCCGAGGTGAAAAAGATCATTAGAAATATCTCTATACCGTTCCCTCATATAGTTGTACATTGTAATAAGATCGCTTCTAATTCTACATTTTTACAAGTTAATTTAAAAGGAATATGTTGTCAGAAAATGACCTGTTCTTCAAATCAAGTTTTTGTGTTTCATGTATTTCTAAAATAAAAAAAAAAATTGGCAATATTTTTCTTTTTTTATGTCATAATCATTATTAAAAAAAAATATATAAAATTAGTGATCTGGCAATTTTCACACTGACCACTGGAGCACAAGAGACTTGTGTGTCCGATCCTTCCAGGAAGAGTTTACACTACTTTTAGCACAGGATTTACCAATGACAATAGGTGACATCACAGGTGACCCTCCTCCTCCTCCTCCTCCTCCTCCTCCTCCCTCCACAATGACGTGTGTACACAATCATTTAATGCTTCTAAACAAATGACAGAGTCGGCGTCTGGTCATTGATGCCAATGGAAATGTGGATTTCCTGAAACAACACGAAGTTAAAGGGGTTATCCGGGATTTTTTTTTTTTTTTTGCCTGTGGGACTATTCAGTTATTGGCAGGTATAGTGAAGGAAATAATTAATTTGATCCCTTGCTGATTTTGTAAGCTTGCCCACTGACAAAGACATGAACAGTCTATACATTTAAGGGTAGGTTAATTTAAACAGTGAAAGATAGAATATCCAAAATAAAATCCAGAAAATCACATTGTATAAATTATATACATTTATTTGCATTTTGCAGAGAGAAATAAGTATTTGATCCCTCTGGCAAACAAGACTTAATACTTGGTGGCAAAACCCTTGTTGGCAGCACAGCAGTCACACATTTTTTTTAGTTGATGATGAGGTTTGCGCACATGTCAGGAGGAATTTTGTTCCACTCCTCTTCGCAGAACATCTCTAAATCAATAAGATTTTGAGGCTGTCACTTGGCAACTCAGAGCTTCAGCTCCTCCATAGGTTTTCTATGGGATTAAGGTCTGGGGCCTTGGTAAAGCCACTCATTTGCTGCCTTGGCTGTATGTTTTGGGTTATTATCGTGCTGAAAGACCTAGCCACAACCCATTTGTAATGTCCTGGCGGAGGGAAGGAGGTTGTCACTTCGGATTTACGGTACATGGCTCTATCCGTTGTCCCATTGATGCAATGAAGTAGTCCTGTGTCCTTAGCAGAGAAACACCCCCAAAACATAATGTTTCCACCTCCATGCTTGACAGTGGGAATGGTGTTCTTTGGGTCATTTCTCAATTTTTGTCTCCTCCGACCACAGCACCTTCTCCCAATCACTCTCAGAATCATCCAGGTGTTTACTGGCAAACCTCAAACGGGCCTGCACATGGGCCTTCTTGAGTAGTGGGACTTTTCAGGCACTGCAGGATTATAATCCACTATGGTGTAATGTGTTACCAATGGTTTTCTTGGTGACAGTGGTCCCAGCTGCTTTCAAATCATTAACAAGTCCCCCCCCCCCGGTGTAGTTTTAGGCTCATCTCTCACCTTCCTGATGATCCTGGATACCTTACGAGGTGATATTTTGTATGGATTCCCAGAACGATGTCCATTGACCCTCATTTTAGATTTCTGCCATTTTCTTACTATTGCACCAACAATAGCCTCCTTCTCACCCAGCGTCTTACTTATGGTTTTGTAGCCCATTCCAGCCTTGTGTAGGTCTGTGATCTTGTCCCTGACATCCTTAGAAAGCTCTTTGGTCTTACCCATGTTGTTGTTCCAATTGTTTTCACCACTTTAATAATGTTTTTTTTTTTCACTAGGTTGGAATCTCTGTAATCTTTGCTATATTGTGATTGCATATCAGATAGTGAGAAAAACATGCAGATGTGTCTTTTTAGATAGTATACGTCAACTTCTGGGTTCAACTGTATGTGGTCTGGACATGGTGTGGCGGTACTTATATCTTGTATGTGGCATTATTCAGTCTCTAGGTGGTAGCAATATGTGGTCGGCTCACGGTGTGGCGGTATTTCTCCCTTGTATATAGTATTATTGGTCTTGGTATAGTGGATTGTGTTGTGCATGGAGGTCATTTGTTCTTTCTGATATTAATAAGGGGAAGAGTCTTTATTTCCAATAGAGATTAAATGCTTGAATGTTTAATCTCTCCCTGTCCTGTGACTATTAGGCTATGTGCGCACGTTGCGTCCTGATCATTGCAGAAACAAGTGCACCCGCTGGCAGACGTGACACTGCGTTTTGACAAGAAGAATGCATCCAAAACGCATGTATTTTGGATGCATTTTAGATGCGTTTTGGATGCATTTTTGTCAGTGCGGTCCCCCGGCAATTCAGCTCTGGTACATGCCCGCTGACAGCACACACAGACAGAGCCAGGCGATGACAATGAACTCCGATGAACTTCACCCGACTTTATTGTCATCCAGTGGCTCTGTCTCTGTGTGCTTTTATGAACTCAGATGAACCTCCGAGGTCAGTGCCAGGACACAGGAGTCCGCAGCAGTGACGTCAGAGCTTCACCCGATTTCACTGACATCGCGCGGCTCTCTCCTTGAGTCGCAGCCTCATTTGCGGTCACACGCGAAGGACTCACCTGTGATCGCAAATCCCCACAGTGACTGCAGTGAGCCGTGCGATCAGCTGTGCCGTCAATCAGGTTACTTGGGCTACAGCTCCAGTCCTCCACCTGAGAGCGGTGGGCGCGAGTAACCTCAGTGACAGCACAGCTGATCGCGTGACTCACTTCAGTTGCTGCATGGAGCTCACAGGAGCAGCGGTGTTCTACTGCCGCTCCTGTCAGCTTCCGATGTAGCAGAGCTGAAAGCGTCGTGGGACTGTGCGTGGATTACATCGAACCAGGAGGTGTTTTTGAGGGGTTAATAAAGTGGCGAAAGAGGGTGTTTTTTGTCTTTCATTACAAATAAAGGATTTTTTGGATTTGTGTGTTTATTTTCTTTAACTTACAGGTTAATCATGGAAGGTATCTCGGGGAGACGCCTGCCATGATTAACCTAAGACTTAGTGGCAGCTATGGGCTGTTGCCATTAACTCCTTATTACCCCGTTTGCAACTGTCGCGGGCAGAGGGGCCGCGCTCGCTACGCTTGGGTCCGGGGCTGCTGCTGATCGGTGGCTCGAGCGGTGGGCCGGACCCGGGGACTCGAGCAGCGCTCCTCGCCCGTGAGTGAAAAGGGGTGGTTTGTTTGTTAGGGGATAGTTCGTGACGCCACACACGGGACGTGGTGATGATGGCACAACCGCTGCTGGTAACGGGGATCCCGGGAGAGATGGTAGGGAACAGCTAGGATGTTGTCCCCTCCGTGGGTAGGGGTTGGTGTTCCCCCCCGGGGCCCGGGTGATGATACGGGGAGGCTGGATGGCCGGGGCTGCAGGGTTGCAGGGGCAGCACGGCGCGGTGCCGGATGGCACCGTTGTACTCACTCAGATACAAATGCACAAAGTCCTCGGTAAACCAAACGGCTGGATGGACGGGTCCCGCAGCCAGCTGCTGCGTCTGTGCTCTGCCCGGACAGGTGGTGGCGGCTGTCTTTCCCTGCACCCTGAAACTGGCTTGTCTATGATGGTTTCCCAATGGTAGTCCACTCCCTGGTGTATATACCCTAAGGAGCTCTCGTTGCCCGCAGGTGCTGGCCCTTTGGATCTCTAGCCCTTGGCGGTGGCTCTCTATCCGGACGGTTTGGGCGGTTGCCTTCTGACGGGACTTGGTAGTTAGGGAACCTCGGGGGTTCCGGTCACACTCGGATTTCACCTTTGCCGGCGGCTTCTAGCCTGGTTGGGGTCCGATGGCCCTGCCCTTTCATGCTGATGCAGGTTCTGCTTCCCGGCTCGGTACCGGCGGGTCACTGCCCGTCTCCGGTCCTTCGGTTTCACCGACCTGCACCTACTCCTGCAGAAGGCCACCACCGTCTGCCGACCTTGCTCTCCATGCCCGGGCTCCTTCCCAGACACCGGCAGCTTCACCTCTCCTTTACTTCACTCCACTTCACTCCTGCCCACCCTGGGCTCCTCACTTCACTCCTCTCTCACTGTCACTCTCTGACTAACTACTGCTCTTTTTCCCGCCTCCAGGACTGTGAACTCCTCGGTGGGTGGGGCCAACCGCCTGGATCCACCCGACCTGGTGTGGACATCAGCCCCTGGAGGGGGGCAACAAGGATTTGAGTTTCACTGATGGACCTGTCTAGGGGAGGGGGTGTGGGCGATGTCATGCCTGTGACTACCTGGCTAGTCCAGGGTGTCACACCACAGCACCAGGGCAATTCGGGATGAGCCAGGTAGAGTCCCGGGACTGTTGCATCTAATGGATGTGGCAATTCCGGGTGGCTGCTGGCTGATATTGTTAGGCTGGGGGGCTCCCCATAACGTGGAGCTCCCCATCCTGAGAATACCAGCCTTCAGCCAAGTGGCTTTACCTTGGCTGGTCTCCAAATTGGGAGGGGGGACCGCACGTCATTTTTTTAAATTTTTTTTTTTTAATTGCTCGATATAGACACGCCCACCGGCAGCTGTCATTGGTTGTAGTGAGAGAGCTGTCACTCAGCGTGGGGGCGTGTCTGACTGCAACCAATCATAGGTGCCGGTGGGTGGGAGAAGCAGGGAATACGAGATGGATTAATGAGCGGCCAGCATTTTCAAAAGAGGAGAAGTGTGAACGCCGTGCAGAGCCAAACCGGTGATCGTGGATCGGTGAGTATGAGAGAGGGGGTGGGAGGGAGAGACAGACATGGACAGAGAGAGAGATAGAGACAGAGACAGAGAGAGAGAGAGAAAGGTCTGCGTTTGTTATATCAAATAAACATGCGGATCGCAACAAAAATGCAGTGCAAACGCGCTGCTTAGCATTTTGGTAGCGTTTTTCATCAACTCATTTATTTCAATGGGTGTAGAACGTTGCCAAAAAGCTCAAAAGAAGTGACATGCTGCTTTTTTAAACGCAGTGATTTTGACAAATTTTTGACACTCAAATCACTGCATTCAAAAAAGCAACATGCGTACGGATTATGCACAATCTTCATAGATTGTGCAGGGGACGCAGGACGCATGCATTTACGCTGCAGTTTAAAACACTGTGTAAACACAAGAAATTACGCAACGTGCGCACACAGCATTACACCGTAGCAAATATGCAGTTACAGAGGTTCTCCGGTGAAAACAAGTAATAACCTTTTCTTAGGCTAAGTTCATATGTTGAGAACTTGGTCAGTATTTAACCTCAGTAAAAAAATAAGTAAGAAAAAAAGTTTAAAAAAAATTAAAAAAATAAATGAAAAAACCTAAAAGTTTAAATCAACCCCCATTCGCCCCATTGAAAATTAAAAGGTTAAAAAAATAAAAAATATACACATATTTGGTATCGCTGCGTTCAGAAATGCCCAGTCTATCAAAATATAAAATCAATTTAACTGATTGGTAAACAGTATAGCGGCAAAAAAAATCCAAGCGCCAAAATGATGTGTTTTGGTTGTCGCAAAAATGCAATAACAGGTGATCAAAACGTAGCATCTGTACAAAAATGGTGCCATTAAAAACATCAGCTCAAGACACAAAAAATAAGCCGTCACTGAGTCCAAGATACCGAAAAATGAGAATGCTACGGGTCGTGGAAAATGGCACAAAAATTGTGCTACTTTTTTTGGACAAACTTCTGATTTTTTTTTAACCCCTTAGATAAAAGTAAACCTATACATGTTTGGTATCTACGAACTCGTACTGACTTGAGGCATCATCCCGACACATCAGTCTTACCATATAGTGAACACGGTGACTAAAATACCTTAAAACCCATCGTCCACTCGCACTTTGTAATTTTTCCGCACTTGGGAGCAAAAAAAAAATTAAAAGAAAAATGCAAAAATTGCCGGGGGGTTAAGGAAATGAGCACATCATTGAAGTGCATGAGTCCAATGCTCAATTACTTCGATTCCTGGTTCTGGTGAGGGTTAATTTACCCGAGAGAAGGAGATTTACATACATTGCTTCTGCAATGTGAGGCCACATAGATTTTAAGGTCAGATACACAAAGTCCCTTGGGATTTAATGATAGAAACGACTTGTCAGTGTCTTTATGATGTTAATATTATGAATGTATTGTCCTTAATCATGATGATTCCTTTTTGTGTGTGTGTGTTCATGCTGACCAATTAACATGTTTTCTTAATGATAAATTACCTGAGGCCAGCAAGCAGGTGGAGGCCTGTAGAAGTGTGCTTATTCTGCCTGGGCTGTTGAGGTGTGTGCAATGGAGACTCGGTCTACGGCTGGTGAGTGCAACTTTGTTTTCTTTAAAGCTATGACTGCACTTTGCGTTCTCCTACTTGCAGTTCTAAAAGCATGTTTTTGCCTTAATTGATTTGGCCAAAGTTGCCTTTTCCAGTAACTTAGTGCTAAAAACGCATGCTTATTTACCGCGTTTTTAGTTGCGTTTTCAGCGTTTTTTGGCATGCTTTTTCACCTGCGTTTTGATAGATATGTTTTAACATCTAAACACTGCTAAATAAAGATTACACAGTCAAACAGAATGGGAAAAAACAAACAAATATAATATATTTTGTGAATTAATAAAGAAAAGTTATATTTCATGAAATTATAGCGGTTTTATAATTATAGCGGTTTTTAAAATAGCAATAAAATAATAATAATTTCCTTTTTAATTGTCAGATTGTATGTGTGTAAAGGGACATATGATTCCATTAATTTAATGTTAGAACAGCATGCGTTTTGTTTGTCCAAAACGCATGTTTTCTGCACCTAAAAAGCAGGTAAAACGCAGGAAACTTGAAGTTTCTTGTTTTTTTTTTTGCCATTTCTCATTGACTTCAATGTTAGCAAAACGCTGCAGAAATGGCAAAAACAATTGACATACTGTTTCTTTGAACGCAAGGTTTTTTGCCACAAATTATTCAAATTAAACGCAGCGTTTTAAAATGCAAAGTGCGGTCTAGAAATCTACATTTTTCAGTCTATTATGGAAAAGCAAAACTCATGCCTCTTGGCATGAAAACGCTGCAGCTCGAAACTGACCTAAAAAGCAGCAGAAACGCAGGTGGAAACGCAAAGTGTGGACACAGCCTTATTGTTTTGATTTGTATGGTACATACACTTTGCAATACAATACAATGCAATAAAAATTGGAGAAAAATAAAATCCAAATGTGGTGACTTGGTAATATAATTCTCCAGATGAGCAATGTTACAATGATTCCAATAGTGTATAATATTTTTTTACACTGTTTCATTGATTTGTGATTATATATATATATATATATATATATATATATATATATATATATATATATATATATATATATATATATATATATATATATATATATATATATATATATATATATATATATATATATATATATATATATATATATATATATTTAATTTTTTTTCCACAAATAAATGAAAATTTTTCTAAAAGTTGTAAAATTTTTAATCTCTCATTGATGGCGATGAGTGGGGGCTTGTTTTCTGCATGGCAAACTAGTTTTTATCAGTACCATTTTAGAGCAGACATGTTTCATGTGGTGGTTATCACTGGCACTGGTGTTGGAATGTTAATTATGGTCTTCCACGGCTATCATTTAAGTGATGGCGGCTGTCAGTAGGCCTCCAGTGTTGCCCATAAGGACTGGACTCTTAAATGCCACCGTCAGTGACTGACATTGACATTTAGGCTATGTGCGTACACTGGGGTTTTTTTTTTTTTTTTTTTGTTATGCCTGCGGATTTACCAGTGGATTTTTCCGCTGCGGAATTAATCTGCATGTCACTAATTTTCCTGCGGTTTTTGCCATAGGTAAAAATCCACAGGGACCAACCCGCGGAGAAACCGTGGCAAAGCTGCACTAAACCGCATGCAGATTTCGTTGCTATTTTGGTGCGTGTTTTTACCGTAGGTGCGGTATTCTTTAGGCTGCTTTCACACCAGTTTTTTGCCATCAGGCACAATCCGGCAAAAACATGAAAAAACGGATCCGGCGTCTGCTGCCGCCGGATCCGTCTTCTTTTTTCCCCCATAGACTTTCATTAGCACTGGATTGTGTCGGATGGCCTTGCCTTTCATCCGTGTTTTTTTTACTTGTCCGGTTGTAACGGGGTGCCTCGGGGGTTGTAGTCATGGCCCCTTTTTCTCTCACGCCTACCCCTGGCTCCGCCGTCACTATTGGGACAGGAGATGACTTGGTGGGGCAGAGTGTGGTGGTGCAGATGTCGTCCGACGTACAAACCCTTTCCAGGCATGATTCGGTGCAATCAAAAGGCATTCTTTATTACACAGTTCTTCACACAACCAGCAGTTACAGATGACTTCACACTTCCTTTGGCTGGGGAAAAACCTGTCCTGACGTCTCCTCCAGTGGGGATGTGCCCGGCTAATCCGCTTCACCTGGCTCCCACTACGGCTACCCACAGATCGGACCCACGCCGGTACTGCTTCGCACTTGAGGTTCCGCCTTCTCCTCTTCTCTCCGGCTTTCCTATACACCCAGCTCCCATACTCTGCCCCTTCTCTGCTTCTTCTCTCCCGTCCCGGACACAACTGCCTTCTGATCTAATTTTTTTTCCTTTTCAACTCTCCTTCTCCCTCCCCTTTCTGCTGCCGGCTCCTCCTTTCCTCTGCCCTGTTTCTGTGGTGACAGCCGTCCCACCCGGCCACTAGGGGATCCCCTAAAACAGTAAAAGCATTTAACAATAAAACATTTTTATTAAATCACATTAACATTCCGGGGAAACTGTACCTCCTTGTAAGGGATCTGCCCACCCCTTACACGCTGGCCGGATGAAACGTTGAAGTGAACGTTTTGTGTCTGGCAAATTAAACGGATGGCGCCGGATCTGGCGCCGTACGGCATGTTTTATAATGGAAACCTATGGACGCCGGATCCAGCGTAATGCGGAAAAAACGGAACCGGCCGCCGGTTTTTTTTTTTTTTTTTTTTTAACTGAGCATGCTCAATCACACCGGATCTGTCAAAAAACTGATGCAACTAATCCGTTTTTTGCCGGATCTGTCGCATCACTTTTTTTCGCCGGATCATGCCTGATGCCAAAAAACTGATGTGTGAAAGCAGCCTTAAGAGGGTCTGGATTCTCCTTGAGTCACTTTCTAGTGCGCACATAGCCTTAAAGAGCCAAACAGCAGTGAACAGATCTAGCTCTGACTGCTGCTGTCAAACTAAGATCTGATGATGTGAGGCCATGTGCACAGTCTTGTTTTGTTTTGTTTTTTTTGTTTTTTTTAATGTATAATATATGTATATGTATGTGTTTAATTTTTTATTTATTTATTTTTCTTCAGGTTTAAAAACTCGCTCAATGGGGAAAAAGAAAAAAGTGCATTTTGCTTCTAAGCAGCTCCCGCAGGAATCTACGTCAAACAAAGCAAAGTCAAATCGAAAAGCTTCAAAAAAACACTCTAAGAAAAAAAAACACATCCAAAAAGCTTCAAGGTATGTTCACATGGGGTCTTTTAGATGCTCTACCCACATTGCTTTTGAATCAAGATACTTCAGGAAATGTTGGTGTTCTCAGTGAAGTTGTGTTTTTTTTTTTTTTTTTTTTCTAACGTCCACTTGTGAAGTCTTTACTGAAGGCTTCTTTTTTTTTATTTTAGTTATACTAATACAGAATAGCCTCCTTCACATGTCCACATAAGATGTACATGAAGAAAAACTATTTGTGTCATGAGTGTCTGGTTCTTATTTATTTTTTTTTTCTCCTTTACTGTGGTTTTTGCACCATTGTTCTGCGCGAGGAAAGGTTAAAGACCGCATGCGCACTACAATACTTTGATATGCCCTTTGCAGGATCTCAATACCAGCCTCATTCACACTGGGCTGGGAAGAACGGTGATCGCCACAGAGAGGAGGCGCCGGACCGAAGACTAGCGGCACCCATTGAACCAGACCGCCCCCAGTGACTATTAGAAGTGTTTTTTACACTCTACACAGCGGCCTGGGCTCTTATATACAGTATTCCAGAATACTGTATAGAAGAGCTCAGTGGTGGTGGCCGCAGCTTGAATTTTTCCATATGCTTGAGGCATTATACCATTATCTATGTTTGATGTGCAGCCTTATTCTTGTATAGTATGTATTTTTTGGCTTGCACTCATAATATATATATTAGTGCTCACTTCAGTTATCCTATTCAGTTATATGTAGTTTTTTTCTGAATGTGAACACAGCTCTGCCCCTTTCGGCCATGTTTTTTCCATCTCCTATATAAGAAAGTCCTTGGTTACCCCTCTCCACCCACAGCAGTTTTTAATTGCAATGAGATGACACACAGGGTCACAGAGCTAGGGACCCCAATATAGAGATATACCTTGACGAGGTTTTGGGGCTCAGTTACATTGATCAATGCGATTGCTAAATATCTCCTTTTTCCTAATATTCATGGCAGGTATGCAATTCATTATTCACATGTTCAAATTAGCAAGTAGCATTTTTCATTGTATATTCCAATATTTTTCCATATGCTTGAGGCATTATACCATTATCTATTTATTATTATTATTATTATTATTATTTATTTATAGAGCACCATTGATTCCATGGTGCTGTACATGAGAAGGGGGTTACATACAAAATACATGTACAAGTTACAGTAGACAGACTAGTACAGAGGGAAGAGGGCCCTGCCCTTGCGGGCTTACATTCTATAGGATTATGGGGAGGAGACAGTAGGTGGGGTGTAGGTGGGGTGGCAGCTCCGCACGGTGGTGGGGTGGCAGCTCCGCACGGTGGTGGGGTGGCAGCTCCGCACGGTGGTGGGGCGGCAGCTCCGCACGGTGGTGGGGCGGCAGCTCCGCACGGTGGTGGGGTGGCAGCTCCGCACGGTGGTGGGGTGATGTGCAGCCTTATTCTTGTATAGTATGTATTTTTTGGCTTGCACTCATAATAAATATATATTATAAATTTATTTATTATATATATATATATATATTAGTGCTCACTTCAGTTATCCTATTCAGCTTGTAGGGGACAAACCTGGCAACAGGTTCCCCCTCAACATGTTCATGACAGGAAAATTGTTTTTCTGTTTTAGATTTATCCCGTGTCTCGAGAGCCATAATGTTGTGTGTTGTTTTTTTTTTGTCTTCATTGACCTAACAATGAGGTGCGTGACGAGTAGCAAAAAACAGGGTCAAAACTCAGAGCAGCGTGACATGGGGAAGAAAAATGAATGTCCGCCATTATTTTTTGAGTTTCACTTTCACGGCGTTTACTGTATAGTAAAAACTACCTGACCGTGAGGTTCTTCAGGTAGTTCATAATATATAGTCAAAATCAGTCTGCAATGAAGCCCACCAAGATGGCAGCGATTGGGGGGGTGGGGAGGCTCGCAAAACTCCTGGCTGCCATGGCAACCTATAGACACTGCACGATTTTGACAGGAAAACCTAAATATTAACAGGCTTCAAATGCAGCCATAAAAAATCCAAAGATTCCCCCCCCCCCCCATTGCTTTCTGTGGCTACACTGTAGATCATAGAAGGGGAAACCATATTCCGCCTCCTCTTCTCCATATTATCTTTCCCGCGCTTTTCTCAACACTAAGGTTTTGCCCTCTACTAACATGGCCGAAACATTCCACTTGCGATCTGCGCATGCTCGGCAGTGGCTCCTCCCCTAGAGCTGCGGACGGACACGTGGTTTTTGTGTATGAAAATGGCGTCGGTGGCGGAGAAGGAAGATCTGGAAACGGGAGGAGGAGCGGCGAGAACCGGGTCTAGCCCGACTGGGGGCGGGGACAGCCGTGCCGGGTGAGGAAGTTGTAATATAGCTATAATGGTGTGTGAGGGGTCACATTGTGAGGGCGGCCATTCATAGACGGATATAGCCGGGTGTGGGGGGCTTTGTGTAAATGGACCTGACACGGTTCTGCCAGCCTGTGATCCGCTCCATGTCTCCTCAGTGCTCGGATCCTGTGTGCAGCTCAGGTGACGCCATGAGGCTGCGACTGTACCGAATCCCAGCTGTGAGCAGTCAGTATAGTGCAGGATTCCCCATGTACAGTGCAGCAGTGCCATACTGTGCCAGGCCGGTGATTACAGTCACACCTTCACCTTCCTCCTTGGATCACTGATGGCAGAAAAAACTGTCTTTAAAGGAGCAGATGTTGCTGCCTCCTGTGATTGTCTGCAGCGGTGCAGGGCCTTTGTGGGTCGGGTCCTCTGACGTGCCCCCTTTAAATATCGCACTGTGCTGCCATTGCTGCTGTTGGCGGTGCAGTTGCATTGCTACAGTGATTCTATCTTCATTAAATTGGCACCGGAGTCAGCATATGCGCGAACCGTGATATCCGGCGCCATTTTATTGAAGACACTGTGGGAAAAGGCTACGAGCGGCATTGGCACGTGTGCAGACTTAGTATCTTTTTTCATCTGTGCACGTGCCCCTGACGCTCAGTCTTCACCAGTGTCTTCAATAAAATGGCGCCAGAGATCACAGGAAGTGTATGCACTGACTTCGGTGACATTTTGATGAAGACAGAATCACTGTAGCAATGCGCGCACACACCGCTAAAATATAGAAAAGGGGGCACGCCATAGAAAAATATACACCGAGGATCCGACCCATAAAGGGTGCACCGCTGTACATGCCAATCACAGAAGGCACCAATTTCTGCACTTTATGTACAACTAGCTGTAACCTGGGTTAATAACTGCTGTTAACAATTAACAAACTAGAATGTATTAACAAAAAATTATTCTGCACACAAAAACCCCAAAACAAATAGAAATATAATTATTAAAAGGCAAAAGCTAAGCTACTAGAAGCATTTCACAACATATATTTCATCACCGCAGATATTCCACACAGATTTAACTAAATTGTCCAAGTAATGTGCTCCGTCTGTCTCTTTTTCCAGTCTGTCTTGTCTCTTTTTCCAGTCTGTCTTGTCTCTTTTTCCAGTCTGTCTTGTCTCTTTTTCCAGTCTGTCTTGTCTCTTTTTCCAGTCTGTCTTGTCTCTTTTTCCAGTCTGTCTTGTCTCTTTTTCCAGTCTGTCTTGTCTCTTTTTCCAGTCTGTCTTGTCTCTTTTTCCAGTCTGTCTTGTCTCTTTTTCCAGTCTGTCTTGTCTCTTTTTCCAGTCTGTCTTGTCTCTTTTTCCAGTCTGTCTTGTCTCTTTTTCCAGTCTGTCTTGTCTCTTTTTCCAGTCTGTCTTGTCTCTTTTTCCAGTCTGTCTTGTCTCTTTTTCCAGTCTGTCTTGTCTCTTTTTCCAGTCTGTCTTGTCTCTTTTTCCAGTCTGTCTTGTCTCTTTTTCCAGTCTGTCTTGTCTCTTGCCAACATTCCATATAAGGGCGTGGCTGCGCATTCTTCTGAAGTTCTGGCTGCACTGTGGCTCCCAGCCCCACTCGCTTTACAGTTATTCGCCAAAAAACCTGCCTCCATTAAAGAGCGGGGTTAAAATTTCCCCTCAAAATATATACTCAGCTTTATATATTAGATTGGTTTTTGTTTTTCCTGCTATCAATGATTCAATAGTGAAAAGTGAAGGTGTGATTGTATTCCCAGTCTACACTGTTCCAAATTATTATGCAAACAATATATTTTTTAATATTTTCCTAAATTAACTATATGAATTGCTGTCATTGTTATTTCTTTATCGTTCCTTCCATGGGAGACCCAGACCATGGGTGTATAGCTAGCGCCTCCGGAGGACACACAAAGCACTACACTCAAACGTGTAGCTCCTCCCTCCGGGCTATATACACCCCCTGGATGACAATCTACCCAGTTCAACGCTTTGTGTTCCAGGAGGATCACACACACTTTCATTTCCTGATATTTTTTTCATTTTTATTTTAATTTTTAAAGATTTGGAAGAAAAGCGGGTCCAGTCTGGACTCCCGGCATGTCCCTTCACGCTCCACTCTGCGGGGTGCTGTTAAGGTTGATTTTAATAAGGCTGGAGCCTTCACATGCCGAGCTCCTTCGCATCCTCTGTCGAGGCTCTGTTTGAAGTGGGAGCCTCCACGGTCCTCTCTGCTTGCAGAAGACCGGTCTCCATCCGCAGCCCTGTCTGGTCCCTGCTGGAAGGAGCGTTAACCCCCACTCAGGGACATGGCCCTGCGTCTCAAAGCTAAGTATTGAGACGTTTTTTCAGGGGTCCCGGGTACTTTTATTAGGGGGACAGTATGTGCTTTAGCGTTACTGTTAATTTCGGCCGGTTCTGGGAATTTCCCATGAGAACCGCGCCGACGGTGCCTGCTCGTCGGCCGCACTTTAAAATCTAGGCCCTGGCTTCAGTTTGGGCCTAGTTTCGTTTTTGGCTTCTTCTGCATGTTTTGCATACAGCACCGCCCGGCCAGCAGAGGGGAGGGCACTCCTCTCTAGGGAGATGTCCCCTCCCCTGTCTACCTCCCTGTGTCTCTCTGCCCTCTGTTTTTTCCCGCTCCTGGGCTTATACACGCCCCCCCTCCTTCTCCCAGCGCCATTTTCTCAGCGTTTCTTACACTGGGAAGTGCTGGATGCTGCAGCTGCCTACTATCTGGAAGGCTGACACTTCACAGGGGAGCGGTGAAATCCGGAGGACACACAGAGAGCAGGGCTGGTAAGCCACAACCTCTGGTTGTGGACTTTTATTACACTCTCAGGCTTTCTACAGGAGTGTGTTTTGGCTGCAGAACTTCCTCCACAGCAGCATGTCTGTCACTAGGAGCAAGGCTGCAAACATGTATGCTATATGCACTGCGTGCAAGCTCATTCTGCCAGAGCCAAGCACATACCCACATTGTGATGCCTGTGCTAATATGGTTGTGTCTCAGCCTGGAGCCTCCTCAGGGGTCCCTCCGGCTGCTCCGGCCCCGGTGGCTGAACCCCCGGCTTGGGTAGCATCCTTTTCACAAGCTCTTTCCAAGTCGTTTGCCGATTCCATGGGGCAGCTGTCCCGGACGCTGCTGTCTATGCATCAGCCTCCCTCTCAGGGTGTCTCTGCGGCTCCGTCTGCAGAGCCCTCAGAGCATGTCCTAGGACCTCGTCCCCCTAAACGGAGACGCACGGACCCTTCTCCTTCCTCGTCCCACGGCTCTGATTCACAGGCCGAGGTGCAGGGCGAGGAGGATTCACTTACTGTGGGCTCAGACTCTGCCTCTATGTACCCCATTGACTTGTCTGAGGGTGATGCGGATGTTAGTGACTTGATTGCGTCCATTAACTCCGTACTGAACCTCAACCCACATGAGTCAGAGGAACAACCCTCTCTGGTAGAGGTACACCAGTTTACCTCTCCTAAGAAACCTAGGAGTATGTTTTTTAACCACTCCAGCTTTCAGACCACTGTTAACAAGCCCAGGGCCTGTCCTGACAAACGTTTTCCGAAACGTAGTTCAGATGACCGTTTCCCTTTTCCACCGGAGGTGGTTAAGGACTGGGCCCAGTCCCCAAAGGTAGACCCTCCAGTGTCCAGAATCTGAGCCCGCACAGTCGTTGCTGTGGCTGACGGCACTTCTCTTAAGGACCCCACTGACCGCCAGGTTGACCTTCTGGCCAAGTCTGTATTTGAGGCGGCAGGGGCCTCGTTCTCCCCGTCTTTTGCGGCAGTGTGGGCTCTTAAGGCTATCTCTGCCTCTCTGGCGGAGATTCATTCCCTCTCCAGGGACTCTATTCCTGAGATGGATGCCTTAACTTCTCAAGCTTCGGCTTTTGCATCCTACGCCATGTCTGCCATCCTGGAGGCTTCTCACCGCACGGCAGTGGCCTCCGCTAACTCCCTCGCGATCCGCAGGATCTTGTGGCTTCGAGAGTGGAAAGCGGACGCTTCCTCTAAGAAGTACCTTGCGAGTCTCCCTTTTACTGGGTCCCGGCTGTTTGGGGAACAGCTTGATGACATAATTAAGGAAGCTACTGGCGGGAAGAGTACTTCCTTGCCACAAGCTAAAGCCAAGAAACCTGCCCAGGGCAGGAACCAATCGAGGTTTCGTTCCTTTCGTTCCTCTAACTGGTCATCCTCTAAGCCCTCGGCCTCGTCCACTACCGCCAAGGATCGTAAATCCAACTGGCGCGCAAAGCCGCGTCCTCAAAAGACCGGAGGAGCCGCTGCCACCAAGGCAGCCTCCTCGTGACTATCTGGCCGCGCCAGCAAAGTCCTTGGTCGGTGGCAGGCTCTCCCACTTTGGCGACGTGTGGTTGCAACATGTCTCCGATCAGTGGGTGCGGGATATAATCACCCACGGCTACAGGATACCTTTTTCTTCCAGCCCGCCAAACAGATTTTTTCTGTCCACCCCCCCCTGCTCCAAAGCCGCCGCCTTCTCTCAGGCCGTGGCATCCCTGCAGGCCAACGGTGTAATTGTTCCGGTCCCCACCCGGGAACGGTTCAGGGGTTTCTACTCAAACCTCTTTCTAGTCCCCAAAAAGGACGGTTCCTCCCGACCCATCCTGGATCTCAAGCTTCTCAACAAGCATGTTCAGGTGCGGCATTTTCGCATGGAATCTCTGAGATTGGTCATTGCCTCAATGACCCAGGGAGATTTTCTGGCATCCATCGACATCAGAGATGCCTATCTGCATGTGCCTATTGCGGTCTCACACCAGCGCTGGCTACGCTTTGCAATCGGAGAGGAACATTTCCAGTTCGTGGCTCTTCCCTTTGGCTTAGCCACGGCCCCTCGAGTGTTCACCAAGGTCATGGCAGCAGTGGTTGCGGTCCTGCACCTCCAGGGATTGGCAGTGATTCCTTACCTGGACGACCTTCTAGTCAAGGCCTCATCCAGTGTAGACTGCCAGCGGAGTGTCTCTCTCACTGTCACCACGCTAATTCAGTTCGGGTGGCTTGTCAACCTCCCCAAGTCGACTCTGACCCCGACCCAGGTACTTTTGTACCTAGGGATGCAATTCGAGACTCTGCCGGCACTTGTCAAGTTGCCCTTAGTCAAACAGCAGTCCCTTCGTCTGGCGGTGCGCTCTCTGCTGAGGCACCGCCGTCATTTCATCAGACACCTCATGCAGGTGCTGGGTCAGATGGTGGCGTCCATGGAAGCGGTTCCCTTTGCCCAGTTCCATCTGCGTCCCTTGCAGCTGGACATTCTCCGCTGTTGGGACAAGCGGATCTCTTCTTTGGACAGGCTGGTGGCTCTGTCATCACAAACCAGGAACTCCCTTCAGTGGTGGCTTCAGCCCCTCTCCCTTTCACAGGGACGTTCCTTCCTGACTCCATCCTGGGTGATCCTCACCACGGATGCCAGTCTCTCCGGCTGGGGAGCGGTATTTCTCCATCACCGAGCACAGGGCACTTGGACTCCGTCCGAATCAGCCCTCCCGATCAATGTGCTGGAAATCAGAGCTGTGTTTCTAGCTCTCCTAGACTTTCACCACCTATTGGCGGGCAAGCACATTCGGGTTCAGTCGGACAACGCGACAGCGGTTGCCTACATCAATCACCAGGGCAGAACTCACAGCCGTCTGGCGATGTTGGAGGTTCAACGAATCCTCCAGTGGACGGAGGACTCCAAGTCCACCATATCCGCAGTCCACATCCCAGGCGTGGAAAACTGGGAGGCCGATTATCTCAGCCGTCAAACCGTGGACGGCGGCGAGTGGGCCCTGCATCCGTCAGTGTTCAGATCAATCTGCCGCAAGTGGGGCACTCCGGAAGTAGATCTAATGGCTTCCCGGCACAACAACAAGGTTCCGGTTTACGTGGCTCGCTCACACGATCCTCAAGCCTTCGCAGCAGACGCACTTGTTCAGGATTGGTCTCAGTTCAGTCTGGCCTATGTGTTTTCCCCCTCTAGTGCTCTTGCCCAGGGTTCTGCGCAAGATCCGAATGGAGGGCCGTCGAGTCATACTCATTGCTCCGGACTGGCCCAGGCGAGCCTGGTACCCAGACCTGCTCCGCCTGTCCGTAGAGGTGCCGTGGCATCTCCCGGACCGCCCAGACCTTCTCTCTCAAGGTCCGTTCTTCCGCCAGAATTCTGCGGCTCTCAGATTGACGGCGTGGCTCTTGAGTCCTGGATCCTGACGGCTTCAGGCATTCCCTCTGAGGTCATCTCCACCATGACTCAGGCTCGGAAGTCTTCCTCGGCTAAGATTTACCACAGGACTTGGAGAATTTTCCTGTCCTGGTGTCGCTCTTCCGGCCATGCTCCTTGGCCGTTCGCCTTGCCGACCATCCTGTCTTTTCTACAGTCAGGTCTACAGTTGGGTCTGTCCCTCAATTCCCTTAAGGGACAGGTGTCGGCTTTGTCGGTATTGTTTCAGCGGCGTATCGCCCGACTGGCTCAGGTGCGCACCTTCATGCAGGGCGCATCTCACATCATCCCTCCTTACCGACGGCCCTTGGATCCCTGGGACCTTAATCTGGTCCTCACGGCCTTACAGAAACCCCCTTTTGAGCCTCTCAGGGAGGTTCCTTTGTCTAGACTTTCACAGAAAGTTGTCTTTCTAGTAGCCATAACTTCTCTCAGGAGAGTTTCTGATTTGGCTGCGCTTTCTTCGGAATCCCCCTTTTTGGTGTTTCACCAAGACAAGGTGGTTCTGCGTCCGACTCCGGACTTTCTCCCTAAGGTGGTGTCTTCCTTCCACCTTAACCAGGACATTTCATTGCCCTCTCTTTGTCCGGCCCCTGTGCATCGCTTTGAAAAGGCGTTGCACACCTTGGATTTGGTGCGGGCGCTCCGAATCTGTCTCGCACCGCCGTTTTTCGGCGGTGCACCTCACTTTTTGTGCTAACCACGGGTCAGCGCAAGGGCCTCTCGGCATCTAAACCGACCCTGGCTCGTTGGGTTAGGTCGGCTATCGCCGATGCCTACCAGTGTTCAGGTGCCTCCCCCGCCGGGGATTAAGGCGCACTCGACTAGAGCTGTCGGTGCCTCCTGGGCTTTCAGGCACCAGGCTACGGCTCAGCAGGTGTGTCAGGCTGCCACTTGGTCCAGTCTGCACACTTTTGCGAAGCACTACCAAGTGCATGCTCATGCTTCGGAAGATGCGAGCTTGGGCAGACGCATCCTTCAGGCGGCTGTCGCCCATTTGTGAAGTTAGGTTTTGCCTACTTCTCAGTTTAGTTTTATTTCCCGCCCATGGACTGCTTTGGAACGTCCCATGGTCTGGGTCTCCCATGGAAGGAACGATAAAGAAAAAGAGAATTTTGTTTACTTACCGTAAATTCTTTTTCTTGTAGTTCCGACATGGGAGACCCAGCACCCTCCCTGTTGCCTGTTGGCAGTTTTTTGTTCCGTGTGTTTCACGGCTGTTGTTAGTAGACAGAGTTCTGGTTTTGCCGAGTTTTACTCTCTCTACTTATGGGTGGATGTCCTCCTTCAGCTTTTGCACTGAACTGGGTAGATTGTCATCCAGGGGGTGTATATAGCCCGGAGGGAGGAGCTACACGTTTGAGTGTAGTGCTTTGTGTGTCCTCCAGAGGCGCTAGCTATACACCCATGGTCTGGGTCTCCCATGTCAGAACTACAAGAAAAAGAATTTACGGTAAGTAAACAAAATTCTTTTTTCCAGTCATCTACTATTCGAGTATAATTGAGATGTTTTTGATCAAACTGCCTATGAAAACAGTATTTTTTTAAAAATAATAAACAGTCAACATGCATGTTCCAAATTATAATGCACAGCAGAGTTTTTAACCTTTTTATTTTTATTTTGAAAAACGAAATGGTCAATTGTGAAATTATAAGCATTATCAGCTTATTACAAAATTACATCAAACAGTTTTCAAGTCAAAACTTAATTCTAGGTGATATTACATTTGCACATAGGACCCCTTGTTCGAAAGAAGCTTCTGAACTCTCTCGTCCATTGAATGTCAGTTTTTGGATGGTTTGTGCTTCAATTGTTTTGCATGTGGACAGAATACCCTCCCAGAGCTGTTGCTTAGATGTGAACTGCATCCCGCCATCATAAACACTCCTTTTGATGATGCTCCAGAGGTTCTCAATGGGGTTGAGGTCAGAGGAAGATGGTGGCCACACCATAAGTTTGTCCTCTTTTATGCCCATAGCAGCCAGAGATGCAGATGTGTTATTTGCAGCATGAGACTATGCATGACAATGATCTTGCTGCGGAATGCACGGTTCTTCCTCCTGAACCATGGCAGGAAGTGCTCTTTTAGAAACTCCACATAGATTATGGAGTTCATATTTACCCCTTCAGGGATCCTAAAGGGGCCGACAATCTCTCTCCCCATGATTCCAGGCCAAACAATTACTCCACCTCCTCCTTGTTGGCCCCTTAGCTGTGTTTTTCATGGGGTGTCCAATAACCAGCCGTCCTCCACTCCATCCATCTGGACTATCAAGCGTTGCACGGCACTAATCCGTGAACAAAACAGTCTGGAAGTCAGTCTTCATGTATCGTTTGGCCCACTGGAGCCGAGGTGTGTGTGTGTGTGTGTGTGTGTGTCTGTCCCCCTTCCCTTATACCATACACCACGGCACTCAGCAAATACAGCAGGACATAGAAGCCATTTGCCCTCTGAACCCCACCCCCATGAGCAATATCCATGCTCATCTGGTGCCCTGCGTCTGCATCCATACCTGGAGTCGGCCAGATTCTAGTAGTAGGTTTTATTCTATGTCGTGACCCTGTTTCCCTATCATTGCAGTGACTCGGTACAGCTGAGTTCAGGAGCTGCGCTGGACACGGAGTCTTCCAACGAAAAGGATGCTTTGGTAGGTAACGCTCTCCCATCTAGTACCTTGCACTGCAGTATTTCTGCTCCCAGCTATACGCTCATATGAGCATCCGGCATGATGCAGGAACCTAAAGTGCATAAGGTTCCCTATATGGAAACGGTCACATCACACGTATCTTCACCACCTCTAGGACTCCACCGCAGAAGGAGACGTCATGGACACTCAAGGTGGCTCAGTGGATGAAGAAAACGGCCGGCAGCTCGGCGAGATCGAGCTACAATGCGGCATCTGTATGAAGTGGTTTGGAGCAGATACCTTCGGGATAGATGCCACGTATGTTCTTATGAGCCTCGTATATCTGCAATTGCAGAATACTACAAATGTAGTACTAAAATGTTTATCATTTTCAGGTCCTGTCTTCCGTTTATGACCAATTACAGCTTCCATTGTAACGTGTGCCATCACAGCGGGAACACATACTTCCTGAGAAAGCAAGCGAGTAAGTGAGCGACGGTAAATACATCCGTCACATTGTAGGTAGAACTGTGCAGGTGTCTCTCGGGACCCGAATTTCTCATTTGGAGACTGTAGGCCAAGTGAGCTATGGGAAATGTCAGACCACGGTAGACTATCAGATACTCCACCGGAGTCCTCCATGAAATAGTCATCACACCTGACCTTCTAGTGCTTCTGGAAATGTGAGATTCTCCAAGATTCACTTGGTCTTGGATTAGATTACGACTGAACCCTCTGGAAATCTTTATCCACACGCTGCAGATATCTTGCAGCTGTCCTATTCAGGACATTTCTGCCAACTACACACACACTGGCCGGCAGGTATCTGAAGACCCACTCACCTCCCTATACAATTGTGAGTGGAGACAGACTGCCTACCAAGTTTGGAAGTTATGACCTATCTGTAGGATAGAGGATAACTTCCCAATAACTGGCGATCTAACTGCTATAACCCACATTGACCCTGAGAACTGGGGCTCTGATGGACTGGAGGTTGATCATGTTCACTGCAGATCCATTCATAGTTAATGGGATTGCCAGACCACAGCCTTGTTTTTGGGCTTAAAGGAAACCTGTCACCAGATTGGGCCCCTACAAGCCATGGCCACCACAATTGAATTCTTATATACAGCATTCTTGTATACAGCCTCATTGGGGCTCACAATCTAAATTCCCTATCCAGTGTATCTTTTTGGTGTGGGAGGAAACTGGTTTCCTCCAGGTTCTCTGACAACATGGTGACAACATACAAACTCCTTACAGATGTTGTCCTTGGTGGGATTGGAACCTAGGACCCCAGCGCTGCAAGACTGCAGTGCTAACCACTGAGCTGCCGTCAGCTCCCCAAGCGATTGGGAAGTTACAACCCCTTAGATGTCCTAATTTTGGAACAGATCTTCAATATTAGATCATTGGGGGTCTGTTGCCTGGCACCTCACAAATGTTTGTGCCATGGAGTCCGCACACTGACAGTTCATTACAATGGCAACGGAGCTGCAGATCACCTGTATAACAGCTTGGAACCTATATTACAGGCCCTTTTTTTTTTTTTTTTTATTTATTTATATTTTCGCCAAACACGTTTCCCCCCCCCCAATGGCAGAATATGAGATCAGGTTTTAACTGTCACCATAGACATGGGGCTGCTTTCTTTCTCTGTTTAGCTTTGCATGCAGGTAGATTGACACGACTTACCGGATTTAGAAAGACAGACATGAGGAATTGGAGAGTCCTATGTGTTTTGTGATCGTCAGACGTATTTCCACTTCACAAGTTGTCACAAGGATAATTCCTAATTTATGAAAACTTTTTGTCTTGTAGACTTGAAGGAAATGTGTCTTACTACTTTGGCCAACTTGACGTGGCATTCCCGAAACCAGGATGAACACCCCAAGACTATGTTTTCCAAAGACAAGGTAACGGCAGCTCTTACTGTCCCTATAAAGGGGTATATCTCCTCCTAGTGTAGATGCAGGGGTCACATCTACACAGATTACTATGAAGCCCGGGTTTTGTGCTGAAGTCAGAAGCAGTCATCACCCTATTTTCATTTTAGGACCTCGTTAAATATCATGTATGTATCTCAAATTGGACAAAGATCAAAATTAATAGAAAGCAGATGACTATGGGAGATCAGTTAACCCCCCCCCCCCCCCCAAAAAAAAAAAACCAAATACAGAAAGTCTTTCAGATGTAAATTAGTTTGGTGCCAGTTGATTAAAGGGCCATGTCAATCTCCAAGATCCTATTCCAATATGTAGTAGGTGTAGTAATATTAACAATTGCAGCATATTTCTCCTGATTTAGCTTTGGTTTGTGGGGGTGTTTTTTGGTTACCCTCCCCCTCCATGTGCAGGGCATTGCAGCTTAGATATCCAGGATTATGACCACTGAGTGGATGGAACCATGGATACCTAAGCTGCAATGCCCTGTACATGAGGTAAGAAACATGTAGTATAGTTCTCCTGATATAGACATTTCTAATTAAATCTACTACATTTTGGTATAGGGTCGCAAACTTCATTCTTGTTTCCTACAGGACATTATACCCTTTATTGATAAGTACTGGGAGAGTCTGACCACTCGACAGCGGCCAGGAAAGATGACCTGGCCCAACAGCATAGTGAAGACTATGGTAAGTGCCAATCACGGAAGAAAAAGATGTCCTCTGCCTAAAGCCTTAGATGGCTGTCGGCCCCCAATTGTTTGGCCAGCAGCTGTCTCTCCCAAACACAGGAGCTCCTTTTTGTTCCCTCTGATAAAGCCGCTGTGAGACATGTATATTCGCTGCTTATTTCTGGGAGAACAAATAGTCAAAAGTCTTAAATCGGACATGCCACATCTTTTAACTCTTCCCGACATCACCTGTGCAGAGCCCCCATAAACATTAGACTACCGGCGGGTGCAGCCTGTGTTAGCCTAATGTGTAAGGATGGGGCTTCACTACAGCTTTCTTTGTCGCTCCATTGGGAGACCCAGACAATTGGGTGTATAGCTTCTGCCTCCGGAGGCCACACAAAGTATTACACTTTAAAAAGTGTAACCCCTCCCCTCTGCTATACACCCTCCCGTGCATCACGGGCTCCTCAGTTTTATGCTTTGTGTGGAAGGAGGCACACATCCACTCATGCATTCCCATTTTAGTCAGCAGCAGCTGCTGATTTTATCGGATGGAAGAAAAGAGGGCCCCAACAGGGCCCCCGGCATGCTCCCTTCTCACCCCACTAAGTCGGCGGTGCTGTTAAGGTTGAGGTACCCATTGCGGGTACAAAGGCTGGAGCCACATGCCGTTTTTCCTTCCCCATCCCTTAGAGGCTCTGGGAGAAGTGGGATCCTAACCGGTCACCATTCACTGGGACCGGGCTCCCTCCACAGCCCCTGGGGGAATCTGACGGACAGGAGACTGAGTATCATCAGGGACAGGCCCTGCATCTATAAGGTACTCTGTGTCCCCTTGGGGACGGTGCATGGAGCACCTGTGTTACAGACGCTGCAGCGGCTGCTGTTTTTTTGTGACGACCGGGACTACCGCGCCGACCTCGCCTGTTTGCCGGCCGCGTTATTAAATTTAGTCCCCGGCTTCTGCGGCCTAGTACCATAACTCCCGCCCCCGGGCCTGCCAGTCAGGGGTAAGGGCGGGACGGTCGACTGGACGTCGGCAGTGAGGGCTGGAGCATACTTAGGTGTTCTCCTCCCCCCTCACTGAGCACTGTGGGGCACCAGATTCCCGCACTTTATTAGTCACTCTGTCGGTGCAGCAGAGTGCTCCTGGGGTGACACCTAGGTCCCACGGGGAGGACTCCGACACGGACCGCAGTCCCAGACCGGCTAAGCGGGCTCGCTGGGAACCTTCCCCGGCTTCATCACGCTGTTCGGGGTCTCAGCATGAGGACTCTCTGGAGGATGAGGCGGAGGTCGCAGCTCAGGGCTCTGATCCTGACGTTGCTCTCAATCTTGATACACCTGAAGGGGACGCCATAGTAAATGACCTTATAGCGTCCATCAACCAGGTGCTAGATCTTTCTCCCCCAACTCCACCTATAGAGGAGTCTGCTTCACAGCAGGAGAAACACCAGTTTAGGTTTCCCAAACGTACACGGAGTGCGTATTTCGATCACTCTAACTTCAGAGATGCTGTCCAGAAGCACAGAGCATTTCCAGACAAGCGCTTTACTAAGCGCCTTAATGACACACGTTACCCCTTAAAACCCCCCCCCCCCCCCCCCTTCGACGTAGTTAAGGGTTGGGCTCAGTGTCCCAAGGTGGATCCTCCAGTCTCTAGACTGGCGGCTAGATCCGTAGTATCAGTGGCAGATGGTTCATCGCTCAAGGATACCACTGACAGGCAAATAGAGCTCCTGATGAAATCCATCTATGAAGCCATAGGCGCGTCTTTTGCTCCGGCCTTTGCAGCCGTGTGGGCACTCCAAGCTATCGCAGCTTGTCTGTCTGAGATTAATGCAGTCACCCGTACCTCTGCTCCGCAAGTTGTGTCTTTGACTTCTCAGGCATCGGCCTTTTCGTCCTACGCCGTCCTGGACTCAGCGAGCCGTACAGCGGTAGCGTCCGCCAATTCGGTGGCAGTCCGCAGGGTCATGTGGCTACGCGAATGGAAGGCAGACTCTGCTTCCAAGAAGTTCTTAACCGGTTTGCCATTTTCTGGCGACCGTTTGTTTGGCGAGCAATTGGATGAAATTATTAAACAATCCAAGGGAAAGGACTCGTCCTTACCCCAGTCCAAACCAAACAGACCTCAGCAACGAAAAATTCAATCGAGGTTTCGGTCCTTTCGGCCCTCAGCCAGGTCCCAATCCTCCACGTCCAACAGGTCAGAGAAGGGCCAGATGAACTCTTCTGCATGGCGGTCTAAGTCACGTCCTCCAAAGACCGCCGGAGGAACCGCCTCCAAGGCGGCCTCCTCATGACTTTCGGATTCCCCAAACCGCATCCTCTGTCGGTGGCAGGCTCTCCCGCTTTTGCGACGCCTGGTGGCCAAATGTCCAAGACCGATGGGTGAGAGACATTCTGTCGCACGGTTACAGGATAGAGCTCAGCTCTCGTCCTCCGACTCGTTTCTTCAGAACATCTCCGCCCCCCGAGCGAGCCGATGCACTTTTTCAGGCGGTGAACACTCTGAAGGCAGAAGGAGTTGTGATGCCCGTTCCCATTCAAGAACGTGGTCGCGGTTTTTACTCCAACTTGTTCGTGGTGCCAAAAAAGGACGGATCATTCCGCCCCGTTCTGGACCTCAAACTGCTCAACAGACACGTGAGAACCAGACGGTTCCGGATGGAATCTCTCCGTTCTGTCATCGCCTCGATGTCCCAAGGAGACTTCCTAGCCTCAATCGACATCAGGGATGCTTATCTCCATGTGCCGATTGCACCAGAACATCAACGCTTCCTGCGTTTCGCCATCGGGGACGAACACCTTCAGTTTGTGGCACTGACTTTCGGCCTGGCGACAGCCCCACGGGTCTTCACCAAGGTCATGGCATCCGTGGTGGCGGTCCTACACTCTCAGGGCCACTCGGTGATCCCTTACTTAGACGATCTCCTAGTCAAGGCACCCTCCCGGGTGGCATGTCAACACAGCCTGACCATTGCTCTGGAGACTCTCCAGAGGTTCGGGTGGATCATCAATTTCCCAAAGTCAAAATTGACACCGACCCAATCACTGACTTACCTCGGGATGGAGTTTCATACTCTCTCAGCGATAGTGAAGCTTCCGCTGGACAAACAGCGTTCGCTGCAGACAGGGGTGCACTCTCTCCTTCGGACCCAGTCACACCCCTTGAGGCGCCTCATGCACTTCCTAGGGAAGATGGTGGCAGCAATGGAGGCAGTTCCCTTTGCGCAGTTTCAGCTGCGTCCACTTCAATGGGACATTCTCCGCAAATGGGACAGGAGGTCGACGTCCCTAGACAGGAACGTCTTTCACTGGCAGCCAAAACCTCTCTTCAGTGGTGGCTTCTTCCCACTTCTTTGTCGAAGGGAAAATCTTTCCTGCCCCCATCCTGGGCGGTGGTCACGACGGACGCGAGTCTGTCAGGGTGGGGAGCGGTCTTCCTCCACCACAGGGCTCAGGGAACCTGGACTCCGACAGAGTCCTCCCTTCAGATCAATGTTCTGGAGATAAGGGCAGTGTATCTAGCCCTAAAGGCGTTCCATCGGTGGCTGGAGGGCAGACAGATCCGCATACAGTCGGACAACGCCACGGCGGTCGCGTACATCAACCACCAGGGCGGCACACGCAGTCGTCAGGCCTTCCAAGAAGTTCGGCGGATTCTGCTGTGGGCGGAAGCCACAGCCTCCACCATCTCCGCAGTTCACATCCCGGGCGTAGAAAACTGGGAAGCAGACTTTCTCAGTCGCCAGGGCATGGACGCAGGGGAATGGTCTCTTCACCCGGACGTGTTTCAAGAGATCTGTTGCCGCTGGTGAACGCCGGACGTCGACCTCATGGCGTCTCGGCACAACAACAAAGTCCCGGCATTCATGGCCCGGTCTCAAGATCACAGAGCTCTGGCGGCGGACGCATTAGTTCAGGATTGGTCGCAGTTTCGACTGCCCTATGTATTTCCTCCTCTGTCGATGCTGCCCAGAGTGCTGCGCAAGATCAGGTCCGACTGCCGCCGCGCCATCCTCGTCGCTCCAGACTGGCCGAGGAGGTCGTGGTACCCGGATCTGTGGCACCTCACGGTGGGTCAACCGTGGGCACTTCCAGACCGACCAGACTTGCTGTCTCAAGGGCCATTTTTTCCATCTGAATTCTGCGGCCCTCAACCTGACTGTGTGGCCATTGAGTCCTGGCTCCTAGCGTCCTCAGGGTTATCTCAAGATGTCATTGCCACTATGAGACAAGCCAGGAAACCAACGTCCGCCAAGATCTATCACAGGGCTTGGAGGATTTTCTTATCCTGGTGCTCTGATCGGGGTTTTACCCCCTGGCCGTTTGCCTTACCCACTTTTCTTTCTTTCTTTCCTTCAATCCGGAATGGACAAGGGTTTGTCTCTCGGCTCTCTCAAGGGACAAGTATCGGCGCTTTCCGTGTTTTTTCAAAAACGTCTAGCCAGGCTTCCGCAGGTCCGCACGTTCCTGCAGGGAGTTTGCCACATAGTCCCACCTTACAAGCGTCCGCTGGAACCCTGGGATCTTAACAGGGTGCTAACGGCTCTTCAGAAACCACCTTTCGAGCCGATGCGGGATGTCTCTTTATCACGCCTTTCGCAGAAGGTGGCCTTCCTAGTGGCAGTCACATCACTTCGGAGAGTGTCTGAGCTAGCAGCGCTGTCATGCAAAGCCCCCTTCCTGGTGTTTCACCAGGATAAGGTGGTTCTGCGTCCGGTCCCGGAATTTCTCCCCAAGGTGGTATCCCCTTTTCATCTCAATCAGGATATCTCCTTACCTTCCTTTTGCCCTCATCCAGTTCACCAATGTGAAAAGGATTTGCACTTGTTAGATCTGGTGAGAGCACTCCGGCTCTACATTTCTCGCACGGCGCCCCTGCGCCGTTCGGATGCGCTCTTTGTCCTTGTTGCTGGCCAGCGTAAGGGGTCGCAGGCTTCCAAGTCAACCTTGGCTCGGTGGATCAAGGAACCGATTCTTGAAGCCTACCGTTCTTCTGGGCTTCCGATTCCTTCAGGGCTGAAGGCCCATTCTACCAGAGCCGTGGGTGCGTCCTGGGCATTGCGGCACCGGGCTACGGCTCAGCAGGTGTGTCAGGCGGCTACCTGGTCGAGTCTGCACACTTTCACGAAACACTATCAGGTGCATGCCTATGCTTCGGCAGATGCCAGCCTAGGTAGGCGAGTCCTTCAGGCGGCGGTCGCCCACCTGTAAGAGGGGGCCGTTTTTCGGCTGTTTTTATCGAGGTATTCTTTTACCCACCCAGGGATTGTTTTGGACGTCCCAATTGTCTGGGTCTCCCAATGGAGCGACAAAGAAGGGAATTTTGTTTACTTACCGTAAATTCCTTTTCTTCTAGCTCCTATTGGGAGACCCAGCACCCGCCCCTGTTCCCTTCGGGCTGTTGTTCTTTTGTGTACACATGTTGTTCATGTTGAATTGTTCTTTTGGTTCATGGTTTCAGTTCTCCGAACATCCTTCGGATTGAATTTACCTTAGACCAATTTATAAGTTTCCTCCTTCCTGCTTTTGCACCAAAACTGATGGGCCCGTGATGCACGGGAGGGTGTATAGGCAGAGAGGAGGGGTTACACTTTTTAAAGTGTAATACTTTGTGTGGCCTCCGGAGGCAGAAGCTATACACCCAATTGTCTGGGTCTCCCAATAGGAGCTAGAAGAAAAGGAATTTACGGTAAGTAAACAAAATTCCCTTCTTTGGCCAATCGAAATGTCTCCTCCTTGAATATTGTATCAGAAAGAAAGTGAATGTGGTCACATTGTAACCCGAAACGTCCGAGTCAAGAAATCGTAGCTGGCCGCACTTCTTGTGACTTGTATGTCGTGGCTGCACTAAGTTGTGACACTAATACAGCGATCAATGTCGAGTAGCCGCTGGAGAGTTTTTTTTTTTTTTTTTTTTTTTTATACCAGTTACTAACTGTCCTTTGTAGGTGGACGATTATTCACTATAACTGAGGGTTTATGTGATAATCTAGTGTTTATTGTGTGCCTTTTTCATTTCAGACTAAAGAGCGGGATGTGTTTTTAGTAAAGGAACATCCAGATCCAGGCAGCAAGGATCCAGAGGAGGATTATCCGAAATTTGGTCTACTCGACCAGGTGACTCAGTTTTCCCCATTTGTCTCTAAATGGGATTGTCTTATGACAACCCTACAGCACATAAAGCAGACTGAAGGGCAGCTCCTAGTGCACCCGGCACAACCCCCTTTCAAATTGTTGCCAACTCAATGGCTGCAGCAGCTTCTATGGCAGACCTGGGCAAGGGGCGGGCCGGATGCAGCCCACCTACTGTCTGTGACCGGCCCGCCCATCTTGGCTCTGGGTTGGAGGTGGGACTCTAATGTATTCCTCAGCCCCGCTCTCACAGCCGGGAGCTATGTATTGTGCAGTGATAAGCGACTGCCTGACATCCCCCTGCACACTGCCGGACACGCCCCCTCTTGCTGCCAGTCACACCCCCTCTGGATGCTGGCCACTCTTTGGATGCGTTCCAAGGGATCTATGCTGCTGACCACCACTGTCAGTATGTATGCTTCACAGGCTCCAGTATTGTGTGTATACTCCCTACTGACCCCAGTAATGTCCATACCACTTACTGACCTCTATATTTTCATTGAATCTTCGTATTGTTTAACTTGCTGTTGTTTATGAAAGGTGTATGTAATTAGTCCGGCCCTCTAAAACATCCCAATTTCTCATGTGACCCCCCCCCCCCCCCATGGGAAAATTAATTGCCCACCCCTGTTCTATGGTGATATCCGCTAATTATCATGCATGGCTTTAGTTGCTTGTAGTTCACATTTCAAGTAGGGGAGACTCCCTCATTTTACAGTTAAAAAAAAAAAAAACACACCCAAAACCCTTTTGATCAATCTTGTGTTTTTTATACTTAATATGCTTTTATTTTAGGACTTGGGAAATATTGGCCCCGCTTATGATAACCAGCGGCAGAGCAGCGCAGTATCCAGCGGAAGTGGTTTAAATGGTGAGCGATCTATTATTTGTACTTCTTGTGTTATTAAATATGAAAGCATAAACAACTCAAAACTGTGTGTAAGCGACCGGGTACCTGTGCTTGCGTGCGGTGGCAGCCGGGTACCCGGTGCTTGCGTGCGGTGGCAGCCGGGTACCCGGTGCTTGCGTGCGGTGGCAGCCGGGTACCCGGTGCTTGCGTGCGGTGGCAGCCAGGTACCCGGTGCTTGCGTGCGGTGGCAGCCGGGTACCTGTGCTTGCGTGCAGTGGCAGCCGGGTGCTGTGTGCGGGCGGCACCCGGCTGCCGCCCTCACACAGGCACCCAGGTGCCGCCCGCACACAGCAACGGGTACCCGGCTGCCACCGCACGCAAGCACAGGTATCTGGCGGCTTGCATGCAGGGTGGGCGGGCGGGCAGCCTGCTGGCTGCCACTCTGTGCGTGCGGGGTGGGCGGCTGTGCAGCAAGTTACCAGTTGTCCGCGGTCCCACTTTCAAATGATGGCGCCGGTGGAGCTCTTGGATGAGGGCTCCATCTGCGCACGCGCTGCTCCGGGTGCCATTACTTGAAACGGGACCGCGGACACACTGGGAAAACACCGCATCTGTCTGCGCCACCACTGAGCAGTCCCCGCCGCTGCCACCACTGAACCGGGACCGCGGACACTCACTGCAGCGGCCTGCTGCACGGCTCACCCGCCGCCGCCACGAACGCCACCGCGCCTGCCACCACGGACGCCACGGCACCTGTAACCACAGACCACACTGCCACTGACCCGCTGCGCCTGCCAGCACAACCTGTGCCTCCTGTGACCCCCGCTTCACCACCACTACCGTGACCCCCCCCCCCCCCCCCCCCCCCCCCCTCCGGTAAGAGAACACCGGAATATAAGACGGACCCTATTTTTCTTTTTTTACTTTGTCGCTCCATTGGGAGACCCAGACAATTGGGTGTATAGCTTCTGCCTCCGGAGGCCACACAAAGTATTACACTCAAAAGTGTAACCCCTCCCCTCTGCCTATACACCCCCCCCCCCGTGCATCACGGGCTCCTCATTTTTATGCTTTGTGTGGAAGGAGGCACACATCCACTCACACATCTCCATTTTAGTCAGCAGCAGCTGCTGATTGTATCGGTTGGAAGAAAAGAGGGCTCCCACGGGGCCCCCGGCATGCTCCCTTCTCACCCCACTAAGTCGGCGGTGCTGTTAAGGTTCAGGTACCCATTGCGGGTACGACGGCCGGAGCCTCATGCCGTGTTTCCTTCTCCATCCCTGAGGGCTCTGGTAGAAGTGGGATCCGAAGCGGTCATCCAGGTTCTGGGACCGTGCTCCCTCCGCAGCCCCTGAGGGAATCTGCTGGACAGGAGGAGCTTATCTATCTTCAGGGACAGGGCCCTGCATCCACGAGGTACTCTGTGTCCCTATGGGGACGGTGTATGGAGCGCCTGGTTTCCAGACGCCGCATCTGACTGCTGAATAGTGAAGACCGGGGACTACCGCGCCGACCGCGCCTGCTTGTCGGCCGCGGTATTAAATTTAGTCCCCGGCTTCATCGCGGCCTAGTGGAAAAACTCCCGCCCCTAGGCCTGTCCATCAGAGATAGGGGCGGGATAGCCGACCTGACGTCGGATGTGAGGGCCGGGGCATCCTGTATGCTCCCTCCCCCCTCACTGATCACTGTGGGGACCCCAGATTCCCGCACTTTTCATAACGCCGCCCATGGCTTCACTCCTCCCCTGAGCTCCGGCAGCCATCTTTAGGACATTCTGCCGGTGGAGAATCACAGAGAACAGCTCTGGGAGACAAGGCAGGGAATCTGGAGCACACACACCCCGCTTTTTAGCGGTCGGTAAGCCGCACCGGTCACTCGGTGTTGGTCCCCTTGGGTGCCGGTATAGATACGTGTATATATATACTTATTTCTGTTCGGCCGGGCTGTATACCCTGTTTTCTATATACCCTCAGTGATCACGCTCCTGGGACACAACAGCATGTCGACCACAAGGAGCAAGGGCACTAAAGCACAGGGGTTTTCTTTTTCGCTCTATTGGGAGACCCAGACAATTGGGTGTATAGGCTATGCCTCCGGAGGCAGCACAAAGTATTACACTCAAAAGTGTTAAGCCCCTCCCCTTCTGCCTATACACCCCCCGTGCTCCCACGGGATCCTCAGTTTTTATGCTTTGTGCGAAGGAGGCAGACATGCAAGCACAGCTCCACAGATTAGTCAGCAGCAGCTGCTGACTAGGTCGGATGGAAGAAAAGTGGGCCCATATAGGGCCCCCAGCATGCTCTCTTCTCACCCCACTCTTGTCGGCGGTGTTGTTAAGATTGAGGTATCCATTGCGGGTACGGAGGCTGGAGCCCACATGCTGTTTTCCTTCCCCATCCCCCTCTGGGCTCTGGGTGAAGTGGGATCTTATCGGTCTCCAGGCACAGGAGACCGTGCTTCATCCACAACTCCTGTGGAGCCTGATGGATAGGAGCCGATACAGTTCAGGGACATGGCCCTGCATCTTAGAGGTACTCTGTATCCCTATGGGGACCGCGCACGGCATCACCTCAGCTTTGCTGGGTGTGCTGGTGCACCGGGGACCGCGGCGCTGACCGGGTCTATATGTGCCATTACACACTCAGCGTCGCTGAGTGTGTTTATATGTAAGGGCTACCGCACTGACCGCCGTTGCCACGGGACACTGCGGCGCGGCTGGGACTTGTAGTTCGCCGGGGACTTTCACGCGGCCGCGCTTTTACGGCGGCCGCGTTTATTACTACAGTCCCCGGCTTCATTGCGGCCTAGTTTCCCTTTTTTCTCCCGCCCTCAGCCCTGACAGGCAGGGGAAGGGCGGGACGCTGCACGGAGCGAGCAGCAATGAGGGCTGGAGTATGATTTACATGCTCCACTCCCCTCACTGTGCACAGTGTGAGCGCCCGTTTCGCGCTCTTTCTAGGCCACGCCCACAGCTTCCTCAGCTCGTCAGGACGCCGCAGCCATTCCTGTCAGCTCCACCGACGCTGCAGAGAGGGACATATTCATGGGAGACCCAGACACGGTCTCTGGTGGCCTCACAACCGCTTAGGCGGCTGGTAAGCAGCACATGTGGTGCTAGCCCCATGGTGCTGTATTGTATTGGTACATTATTTGTGTACTGTATATAATTTACACTGTATGAGCACAGTTCTTTCTGGCTATATACCCTATTGTGTTACTCAGGGAAAACGATAGCATGGCGCCCACAAAAGGCAGGGGTGCCAAAACACAGGCTTATTATGTTGCCTGCGCCGCATGTAAGACCCAGCTACCGGCAGGTTCCACTGACCCTCATTGTGTACAGTGTTCGACCCCTGTGACACTTCCTCAGCCGGGGCCTATGCTAAGTGGGGCACAGGGGGAGCCACCTGTTGACACTGTCCAGGTGATGGGGACTGAGTTTGCAGCCTTTAAGGATCAACTCTCTGAGACTATGACTAAGATACTAGAAGCCTTGCAGTCCAGGCCGGTATCTCAGCAAAGGGACTCTGTTGAATCATTGTTCCCTGGCCCCCCTCAGTTGGACCAACAATGTCCTCACGGGGTATCTCATACATCCCAGACGGAGGGTTCGGACTTAGAACCTAGCCCCAGATCGTCTAAGCGGGCCCGCTTAGAATTTCCCTCGACATCATATTGTTTAGGGTCTCAGCGGGGGGATTCTCTGGTTGATGATGCGGAGGCAGCTGATCAGGATTCTGATCCTGGGAGCGCTCTCAATCTTAATTCTCCAGATGGGGACGCCATAGTGAATGATCTTATTGCATCCATTCATCAGTTGCTGGATATTCTTCCCTCAGCCCCTCCGGCGGAGGAGTCAGATTCTCAGCAGGAGAAATTTCGCTTCAGGTTCCCCAAGCGTACACAGTGTGTTTCTAGACCACTCTGATTTCAGAGAGGCAATCCAGATTCACCATGCTTGTCCGGATAAGCATTTCTCTAAGCGCCTTAAGGATACACGTTATCCTTTTCCCCCGGAAGTGGTTAAAGGTTGGATTCAATGTCCCAAAGTGGATCCTCCAATCTCCAGACTGGCGGCTAGATCCATACTTGCAGTGGAAGATGGGGCCTCGCTTAAAGATGCCACTGACAGGCAGATGGAGCTCTGGATGAAATCCATCTATGAAGCTATCGGAGCTTCTTTTGCCCCAGCATTCGCAGCCGTATGGGCGCTACAAGCTATATCAGCAGGTCAAGCGAAAATTGAAGCGGCCGCGCCACAAGTGGCTTCCATTACCTCCCAGACCTCGGCAATTGCGTCTTACGCTATGAATGCTGTCCTGGACTCTGTGAGCCGTACGGCAGTTGCGACCGCCAATTCGGTAGTAGTCCGCAGGGCCTTGTGGCTACGGGAGTGGAAGGCAGATTCCGCTTCCAAAAAGCGTTTAACCGGTTTGCCAATTTCTGGCGACAGGCTCTTTGGCGAGCGCCTGGATGAAATCATCAAACAATCCAAGGGAAAGGATACATCCTTACCCCAGCCCAAGCAGAACCTCTCCCAACAGAGGAGAGGGCAGTCGAGGTTTCGGTCCTTTCGGGGCGCGGGCAGGTCCCAATTCTCCTCGTCCAAAAGGTCTCAGAAAGAACAAAGGAACTCTGATGCATGGCGGTCTAAGTCACGTCCTAAAAAGGCCATTGGGAGCACCGCTAACAAAGCGGCTGCCTCATGACTTTCTACCTCCTCTAGTAGCATCCTCGGTCGGTGGCAGGCTCTCCCGCTTTTGCGACACCTGGCTGCCACAAATAAAAGACCGCTGGGTGAGAGACATTCTCTCTCACGGTTACAAGATAGAGTTCATCTCTCGTCCCCCGACTCGATTCTTCCGGTCCTCTCCGCCTCCCGAGCGAGCCGAGGCTCTTCGGCAGGCGCTGGGCACCCTGAAGGCAGAAGGAGTGGTGGTCCCTGTTCCTCTTCAGCAACAGGGCCACGGTTTTTACTCCAACTTGTTTGTGGTCCCAAAGAAGGACGGGTCCTTCCGTCCTGTCCTGGACCTGAAACTTCTCAACAAACACGTAAAGACCAGGCGGTTCCGGATGGAATCCCTCCGTTCCGTCATCGCCTCAATGTCCCAGGGAGATTTCCTTGCATCGATCGATATCAAAGATGCTTATCTCCACGTTCCGATTGCCCCAGAGCACCAGCGCTTCTTGCGCTTCGCCATGGAAAACTAACACCTGCAGTTCGTGGCACTACCATTCGGCCTGGCAACAGCCCCACGGGTTTTCACCAAGGTTATGGCTACTGTAGTAGCGGTCCTCCATTCTCAGGGTCATTCTGTGATCCCGTACTTGGACGATCTGTTGATCAAGGCACCCTCTCAAGAGGCATGCCAACACAGCCTCGACGTTACCCTGGAGACTCTCCAGAGTTTCGGGTGGATCATCAATTTTCCAAAGTCAAATCTGACACCGGCCCAATCGCTGACGTACCTTGGCATGGAGTTTCATACCCTCTCAGCGATAGTGAAGCTTCCGCTGATCAAACAGCAGTCACTACAGAAAGGGGTACAGTCTCTCCTTCAAGGCCAGTCTCACCCCTTGAGGCGCCTCATGCACTTCTTGGGGAAGATGGTGGCAGCAATGGAAGCAGTCCCTTTCGCGCAGTTTCACCTGCGTCCCCTTCAATGGGACATCCTACGCAAATGGGACAGGAAGCCGACGTCCCTCGACAGGACCGTCTCCCTCTCTCAGGCGACCAAAGCCTCCCTTCGGTGGTGGCTTCTTCCCACTTCATTATCGAAGGGGAAATCCTTCCTTCCCCCATCCTGGGAAGTAGTCACGACAGACGCGAGTCTGTCAGGATGGGGAGCGGTTTTTCTCCACCACAGGACTCGGGGTACGTGGACCCGGCAAGAGTCCTCGCTTCAGATCAATGTTCTGGAAATTCGGGCAGTGTATCTTGCCCTGAAAGCGTTCCAGCAGTGGCTGGCAGGCAAGCAGATCCGAATTCAGTCGGACAATTCCACAGCGGTGGCATACATCAATCACCAAGGCGGCACACGCAGTCGTCAAGCCTTCCAGGAAGTCCGGCGGATCTTGATGTGGGTGGAAGCCACGTCCTCCACCATATCCGCAGTTCACATTCCAGGCGTGGAAAACTGGGAAGCAGATTATCTCAGTCGCCAGGGCATGGACGCAGGGGAATGGTCCCTTCACCCGGACGTGTTTCAGGAGATCTGTTGCCGCTGGGGGGTGCCGGACGTCGACCTCATGGCGTCCCGGCACAACAACAAGGTACCAATGTTCATGGCACGGTCTCAAGACCCCAGAGCTCTGGCGGCAGACGCCTTAGTTCAGGATTGGTCGCAGTTTCAGCTCCCGTATGAGTTTCCTCCGCTGGCACTGTTGCCCAGAGTGTTACGCAAGATCAGGGCCGACTGCCCGCCGCGCCATCCTCGTCGCTCCAGACTGGCCGAGGAGGTCGTGGTACCCGGATCTGTGGCATCTCACGGTCGGCCAACCGTGGGCACTACCAGACCGAACAGACTTGCTGTCTCAAGGGCCGTTTTTCCATCTGAACTCTGCGGCCCTCAACCTGACTGTGTGGCCATTGAGTCCTGGATCCTAGCGTCTTCAGGATTATCTCAGGATGTCATTGCCACTATGAGACAGGCTAGGAAACCAACGTCCGCCAAGATCTATCACAGGACGTGGAAAATTTTTCTGTCATGGTGCTCTGCTCAGGGTTTTTTCTCCTGGCCATTTGCATTACCTACTTTTCTGTCCTTCCTTCAATCTGGACTGGAAAAGGGTTTGTCGCTTGGCTCCCCTTAAGGGACAAGTTTCTGCGCTCTCGGTGTTTTTCCAGAAGCGCCTAGCTAGACTTCCACAGGTACGCACGTTCCTGCAGGGAGTTTGTCACATCGTTCCACCTTACAAGCGGCCGTTAGAACCCTGGATCTGAACAGGGTGCTGATGGTTCTTCAGAAACCACCATTCGAGCCAATGAGGGATATCTCTCTCTCACCGCCTTTCGCAGAAGGTGGTCTTCCTAGTAGCAGTCACCTCTCTTCGGAGAGTGTCTGAGCTAGCAGCGTTGTCATGCAAAGCCCCCTTTTCTGGTGTTTCACCAGGACAAGGTGGTTCTACGTCCGGTTCCGGAATTTCTCCCTAAGGTTGTATCCCCCTTTCATCTCAATCAGGATATCTCCTTACCTTCTTTTTATCCTCATCCAGTTCACCAATGTGAAAAGGATTTGCACTTGTTAGATCTGGTGAGAGCACTCAGATACTACATTTCTCGTACGGCGCCCCTGCGCCGCTCGGATGCACTCTTTGTCCTTGTCGCTGGCCAGCGTAAAGGGTCACAGGCTTCCAAATCAACCCTGGCTCGGTGGATCAAGGAGCCAATTATCGAAGCTTACCGTTCGGCTGGGCTTCCGGTTCCCTCAGGGCTGAAGGCCCATTCTACCAGAGCCGTGGGCGCGTCCTGGGCTTTGAGGCACCAGGCTACGGCTGAGCAGGTGTGTCAGGCGGCTACCTGGTCGAGCCTGCACACTTTCACGAAACACTATCAGGTGCATACCTATGCTGCGGCGGATGCCAGCCTAGGTAGACGAGTCCTTCAGGCGGCGGTTGCCCACCTGTAGGAAAGGGCCGTTTTACGGCTCTCTTACGAGGTATTATTTTACCCACCCAGGGACTGCTTTTGGACGTCCCAATTGTCTGGGTCTCCCAATAGAGCGAAAAAGAAGAACGGAATTTTGTTTACTTACCGTAAATTCCTTTTCTTCTAGCTCTAATTGGGAGACCCAGCACCCGCCCCTGTTTTTTTGTGTACACATGTTGTTCATGTTGATGGTTTCAGTTCTCCGATGTTCCTTCGGATTGAAGTTACTTTAAACCAGTTTATAATTATTTTTCCTCCTTCTTGCTTTTGCACCAAAACTGAGGATCCCGTGGGAGCACGGGGGGTGTATAGGCAGAAGGGGAGGGGCTTAACACTTTTGAGTGTAATACTTTGTGCTGCCTCCGGAGGCATAGCCTATACACCCAATTGTCTGGGTCTCCCAATTAGAGCTAGAAGAAAAGGAATTTACGGTAAGTAAACAAAATTCCGTTCTTTTGCGACATGTACCTCTTGTAGGCCATGTTACCTGCGGGTTCCACCTACCCTCACTGTGAGCAATGCTCGGCCCCTGTTACGCTTGCTCAGCCGGAGCCTCGGTCACTAGTGGGCCCCTCGGCTCAGGCAAACCCCCCTGCTTCCACTGTCCAGGTGGCAGCGACAGAGTTTGCAGTTTTTGCTGAAAAGCTCTCAGAGTCAGGGGTGCTTCACACACAGCGAGATCGCTGCCGAGATCGCTGCTGAGTCACGCTTTTGTGACGCAGCAGTGACCTCATTAGCGATCTCGCTGTGTGTGACACTGAGCAGCGATCTGGCCCCTGCTGCGAGATCGCTGCTCGTTACACACAGCCCTGGTTCGTTTTCTTCAAAGCCGCTCTCCTGCTGTGACACACAGATCGCTGTGTGTGACAGCAAGAGAGCGACAAATGAAGCGAGCAGGGAGCAGGAGCCGGCGTCTGACAGCTGAGGTAAGCTGTATCCAAGATAAACATCGGGTAACCAAGGTGGTTACCCGATATTTACCTTAGTTACCAGCCTCTGCAGCTCTCACGCTGCCTGTGCTGCCGGCTCCGGCTCTCTGCACATGTAGCTGCTGTACACATCGGGTTAATTAACCCGATGTGTACAGCAGCTAGGAGAGCAAGGAGCCAGCGCTCAGTGTGGCGCGGCTCCCTGCTCTCTGCACATGTAGCTGCATTACACATCGGGTTAATTAACCCGATGTGTACTGTAGCTAGGAGAGCAAGGAGCCAGCGCTCAGTGTGCGCGGCTCCCTGCTCCCTGCTCACACTGGTAACTAATGTAAACATCGGGTAACCATACCCGACGTTTACCTTAGTTACCAGTCTCCGCAGCTTCCAGACGGCGGCTCCGTGCAAGCGCAGCGTCGCTTGCACGTCGCTGCTGGCTGGGGGCTGTTCACTGGTCGCTGGTGAGATCTGCCTGTTTGACAGCTCACCAGCGACCATGTAGCGATGCAGCAGCGATCCTGACCAGGTCAGATCGCTGGTCGGATCGCTGCTGCATCGCTAAAGTGTGAAGGTACCCTCACTCTCACAATCCATGGCTCAGTCTATGGACAAATGGTCTGCCAAGTTGCTGGAAGCCCTGCAGTCCAGACCGGTCCTTACACAGGCCCCAGACCCTGTTAGATCGGCGCCTCCAGGTCCCTCTCGGTGCACCCCGGCCGGGGTGGACCCTAGGTCTCACGTGGAGGACTCCTCCACGGACCCCAGTCCCAGACCAGCTAAGCGGGCTCGCTTAGAATCTTCCCCAACTTCTTCACGCTGCTCGGGTTCCCAGCTTGAGGACTCTCTGGAGGACGAGGAGGAGGTTGCAGCTCAGGGCTCGGACCCTGATGTTGCTCTCAATCTTGATACACCGGAAGGGACGCCTTAGTAAATGATCTTATCTCGTCCATCAATCAGGTGTTGGATCTATCCCACCCGCCTCCTCCTATAGAGGAGTCGGCCTCTCAGCAGGAGAAACACCAGTTTCGGTTTCCCAAACGTACACGGAGTGCATTTTTTGATCACTCTAACTTCAGGGATGCTGTCCAGAAGCCCAGAGCGGTTCCGGACAAGCGCTTTACTAAGCGCCTTACTGACACACGTTACCCCTTCCCCGCTGACGTAGTTAAGGTTGGGCTCAATGTCCTAAGGTGGATCCCCCAGTCTCCAGATTGGCGGCTAGATCTGTGGTTTCGGTGGCAGATGGCTCATCACTAAAAGATGCCACTGACAGGCAGATAGAACTCCTGGTGAAGTCCATCTATGAGGCCACGGGCGCGTCTTTTTCCCCGGCTTTTGCAGCCGTGTGGGCACTCCAAGCTATCTCAGCTTGTCTGGCTGAGATTAATGCGGTCACACGTAATTCTGCTCCGCAGGTTTCATCTTTAACCTCTCAGACGTCGGCGTTTTCTTCCAACGCCATGAACGCAGTCCTAGACTCTGCTAGCCGTACAGCGGTGGCATCCGCTAATTCTGTTGCAGTCCGCAGGGCCATGTGGCAGACTCGGCTTCCAAGAGGTTCTTAACCGGTTTGCCGTTTTCTGGCGAGAGATTGTTTGGCGAACGATTGGATGAGATTATTAAGGAATCCAAGGGTAAGGACTCCTCCTTACCCCAGTCCAAACCTAAGAGACCTCAGCAATGAAAAATACAATCGAGGTTTCGGTCCTTTCGTCCCTCCGCCAAGCCACAGTCCTCTTCGTCCAATAGACAGGACAAAGGCAGAGGAACTCCTATGCGTGGCGGTTTAAGTCACGCCCCCAAAAGGCCGCCGGAGGCACCGCCTCAAAGGCGGCCTCCTCATGACTCACGGCATCCCCGAACCGCATCCTCGGTCGGTGGCAGGCTCTCCCGCTTTCGCGACGCCTGGTGGCCACATGTTAAAGACCGATGGGTGAGAGACATCCTGTCTCACGGTTACAGGATAGTTCAGCTCTCGTCCTCCGACTCGTTTTTTCAGAACATCCCCGCCCCCCGCGCGAGCAGCCGCACTTTTTCAAGCAGTGGACGCTCTGAAAAAAGGAGTCGTGACCCCCGTTCCCACTCAGGAACAGGGTCGCGGTTTTTACTCCAACTTATTCGTGGTGCCAAAGAAAGACGGATCATTCCGTCCCGTTCTGGACCTCAAATTGCTCAACAAACACGTGAGCACCAGACGATTCGGATGGAATCTCTCCGCTCGGTCATCGCCTCGATGTCACAAGGAGACTTCCTTGCATCGATCGACATCAAGGAAGCTTATCTCCATGTGCCGATCGCACCAGAACATCAACGCTTTTTGCGTTTCGCCATCGGGGACGAACACCTTCAGTTCGTGGCATTGCCCTTCGGCCTGGCGACAGCCCCACGGGTTTTCACCAAAGTCATGGCAGCCGTTGTGGCGGTCCTGCATTCTCAGGGACACTCTGTGATTCCCTATTTAGACGATCTTCTGGTCAGGGCACCGTCTCGGGCGGCGTGTCAACACAGCCTTACCGTCGCTCTGGAGACCCTCCAGCAGTTCGGGTGGCTCATCAACTTCCCAAAATCCAAGTTGACACCGACCCAATCTCTGACCTATCTAGGGATGGAGTTTCATACACAGTCAGCGGTAGTCAAGCTACCACTAGACAAACAGCTGTCACTGCAGGCAGGGGTGCAATCTCTGATTCAGACTCAGTCACACCCCTTAAGGCGCCTCATGCACTTCCTGGGGAAGATGGTGGCAGCAATGGAGGCAGTGCCGTTCGCAATTCCATCTGCGGCCACTCCAATGGGACTTTCTCCGCAAATGGGACAAAAGGTCGGCTTCCCTCGACAGGAACGTCTCACTTTCCCTTGCAACGAAGACGTCTCTTCAGTGGTGGCTTCTTCCCACTTCTCTCACAGGGAAAATCCTTCCTGCCCCCAGCCTGGGCTGTGGTCACCACGGACGCGAGCCTGTCAGGGTGGGGAGCGGTATTCCTCCATCACAGAGCTCAGGGAACCTGGACTCCGATAGTCTTCCCTTCAGATCAATGTCCTGGAGATAAGGGCAGTGTATCTGGCACTATTGGCTTTCCAGCAGTTGCTGGAGGGCAGGCAGATCCGTATCCAGTCGGACAACGCCACTGCCGTCGCATACATCAACCACCAAGGCGGCACGAGGAGTCGTCAAGCCTTCCAAGAAGTCCAGCGAATTCTGCAGTGGGTGGAAGCCACAGCATCCACCATCTCCGCAGTTCACATACCGGGCGTAGAAAACTGGGAAGCAGATTTTCTCAGTCGTCAGGGCATGGATGCGGGGGAATGGTCCCTGCACCCAGAAGTGTTTCGAGAGATCTGTCGCCGCTGGGGAACGCCGGACGTCGATCTCATGGCGTCACGGCACAACAACAAGGTCCCGGCCTTCATGGCACGATCTCAAGATCACAGAGCTCTGGCGGCGGACGCATTAGTCCAGGATTGGTCGCAGTTTCGACTGCCTTATGTATTTCCTCCTCTGGCAATGCTGCCCACAGTACTACGCAAGATCAGGTCCGACTGCCGTCGCGCCATTCTCATCGCCCCAGACTGGCCGAGGCGGTCATGGTACCCGGATCTGTGGCATCTCACGGTGGGTCAGCCGTGGGCGCTGCCAGACCGCCCAGACTTGCTGTCGCAAGGGCCGTTTTTCCATCTGAATTCTGCGGCCCTCAACCTGACTGTGTGGCCATTGAGTCCTGGCTCCTAGCGTCTTCAGGGTTGTCTCAGGAGGTCATTGCCACTATGAGACAGGCCAGGAAACCGACGTCCGCCAATATCTATCACAGGACTTGGCGTATTTTCTTGTCCTGGTGTTCTGATAAGGGTTTTACTCCCTGGCCTTTTGCCTTACCCACTTTTCTTTCCTTCCTTCAATCCGGAATGGATAAGGGGTTGTCACTTAGTTCTCTCAAGGGGCAAGTTTCGGCACTCTCAATATTCTTTCAAGAGCGCCTGGCCAGGCTTCCGCAGGTCCGAACGTTCCTGCAGGGAGTTTGCCACATAGTCCCACCTTACAGGCGCCCGCTTGAACCCTGGGACCTTAACAGGGTGCTAACGGCTCTTCAGAAACCGCCTTTTGAGCCGCTGCGGGATGTCTCCTTATCACGTCTTTCGCAGAAAGTGGCATTTCTAGTAGCAGTTACTTCACTCCGTAGAGTGTCGGAGCTTGTAGCACTGTCATGCAAAGCCCCCTTCCTGGTTTTTCACCAGGATAAGGTGGTTCTCCGTCCTGTTCCGGAATTTCTCCCTAAGGTGGTATCGCCTTTTCATCTCAATCAGGATATCACCTTACCTTCATTTTGCCCTAATCCAATTCACCGCTTTGAAAAGGATTTGCACTCATTAGATCTAGTGCGAGCACTCCGTTTCTACGTGTCTCGCACAGCGCCCCTGCGCCGTTCAGATGCGCTTTTTTGTCCTTGTGGCTGGTCAGCGTAAGGGTTCGCAAGCTTCCAGGTCAACCTTGGCTCGGTGGATCAAGGAACCGATTCTTGAAGCTTACCGTTCTTCGGGGCTTCCGATTCCTTCGGGGCTGAAAGCCCATTCTACCAGAGCCGTGGGGGCGTCCTGGGCATTGCGGCACCAGGCAACGGCTCTACAAGTGTGTCAGGCATCTACGTGGTCTAGTATGCACACTTTCACAATGCACACTTTCACAAAGCACTATCAAGTGCATGCCTATGCTTCGGCAGATGCCAGTCCTTCAGGCGGCGGTGGCCCACCTGTAAGAGGGAGTCGTGTCGGCTCTTGTTATCGAGGTATTCTTTTACCCACCCAGGGACTGCTTTTGGACGTCCCAATTGTCTGGGTCTCCCAATGGAGCGACAAAGAAGGGAATTTTGTTTACTTACCGTAAATTCCTTTTCTTCTAGCTCCTATTGGGAAACCCAGCATCCGCCCCTGTTTTCCTTCGGGCTAGTTGTTCTTTTGTGTACACATGTTCATGTTCAATTGTTTCATGGTTTTCAGTTCTCCGAACATCCTTCGGATTGAATTTATCTTAAACCAATTTATAAGTTTCCTGCTTTTGCACCAAAACTGAGGAGCCCGTGATGCACGGGGGAGTGTATAGGCAGAGGGGAGGGGTTACACTTTTGAGTGTAATACTTTGTGTGGCCTCCGGAGGCAGAAGCTATACACCAAATTGTCTGGGTCTCCCAATAGGAGCTAGAAGAAAAGGAATTTACGGTAAGTAAACAAAATTCCCTTCTTTACAGTCCGGTCTGCAGCTAGGACTGTCCCTCAACTCTCTCAAGGGACAAGTCTCAGCTCTCAGTTCTGTTCCAGCGGCGTCTCGCTCGGCTGGCTCAGGTCCGCACCTTCATGCAAGGCGCGTCTCACATCATTCCGCCTTACCGGCGGCCTTTGGATCCCTGGGACCTTAACTTGGTTCTCACGGTTTTGCAGAAACCCCCTTTTGAGCCTCTTGGGGAGGTTTTTGTATAGTCTTTCTCAGAAGGTGGCCTTTCTGGTGGCCATAACTTCTCTCAGGAGAGTCTCTGATTTGGCTGCGCTCTCCTCGGAGTCACCTTTTTTTAGTCTTTCATCAAGACAAGGTGGTTCACCGTCCGACTCCGGACTTTCTTCCTAAGGTGGTCTCTCCCTTCCACCTTAACCAGGACATTACCCTACCTTCCTTCTGTCCGGCTCCTGTTCATCGCTTTGAAAAAGCGCTGCATACTCTGGATCTGGTGCGTGCTCTCCGGATCTATGTGTCTCGCACCGCTGCGCTTAGGCGGTGCACCTCTCCTTTTGTGCTAACCACAGGTCGGCGTAAGGGCCTCTCTGCTTCTAAGCCGACCTTAGCCCGTTGGATTAGATCGACCATTTCGGAAGCCTACCAGAGTACTCAGGTGCCTCCCCCGCCGGGGATCAAGGCACATTCGACCAAAGCTGTTGGTGCCTCTTGGGCTTTCAGGCACCAGGCTACGGCTCAACAAGTCTGTCAGGCTGCCAGTTGGACTAGCCTGCATACCTTCTCGAAGCACTACCAAGTGCATGCTCATGCTTCGGCGGATGCGAGCTTGGGCAGACGCATCCTTCAGGCGGCTGTCGCCCATTTGTGAAGTTAGGCTCCGCCTACTTAGTTTTTCTGTTTATTCCCACCCAGGGACAGCTTTGGAACGTCCCATGGTCTGGGTCTCCCAAAGGAACGATGAAGAAAAAGAGAATTTTGTTACTTACCGTAAATTCTTTTTCTTATAGTTCCGTATTGGGAGACCCAGCTCCCTCCCTGTTGCCTGTTGGCAAGTTCTTGTTCCGCGTGTTATCACCGGCTGTTGTCGTGGACAGTCTCCGGTTGTTCCGGCTCTTGCTCTGTTCTATCTCTATCTCTATCTCAGATTGGTGGGGTCAACATCCGACACTCCCACCAATCAGCTGAAATCTGCTCCAGTAGCATCCAGATGTATCTGTCTGAAATCCCCAACCTCTTGCGTGCTGTATTGACTACTTTTGGGTGCTGCACTTTTATCTCCATGTGAATTGGGATTTAACCACCAACGCTACTTGACAGCAGCCAGTAAACAATGTACATTGGTCCCAGGGATCCTCTCTGTACTTTGCTTATATCCAGCTGCTGCTGGAGAGTATCTCCACTGATCTCATATTGATTATCTGTCCTACAGATCACTTATCAATTAACTCTCAGAGAACCACTTAAAAAAAAAAAAAAAAAAGTGTCATTGGACAGAAACCAGACCCCTACACAATCTCCTCACTGATCTTTACAAAGACTGTGCAGAAGCGTTGAGCTCCTGCATGAGTGCCTTGACAACTTTGTACAAGATCAATAGAAAGTGATGACAGAATCAATTCCCCCCCCCCCCCAATACTTGTGGCTGTGCAGTATAGGGCTACAAAGTTGACACCGCACTACGCCACTACTGAATCACCTCTATACTCTGGATTGGGAAGGAGAATAGAGAATAGTCCTGGCGGTCGAGAAGTAACGACTTCTCCTTACCCCATTATAAGGCGGAGCGGCACTAAACTGCCTCCTGTCACACTGTTTTAGCACTTGGTTGCATTCACCACTAGGGGCATCTCAATACTTAGACATGTACAGAATACGCAGTGCACTCATTCATATTTTTTTTTTTTTTTTTTTTTTTTTTTATTTTTTTTTGTTTGTAACAGAAATGAGATGACATGCATACTGGCCAGTGCCAGTCCTTTTTGGCTCATATTACTACTTTGTGTATTTAGGGTCTGCAGCGGCCAGCTCTGCAAAAGGGAGAGGAGCCAAGCGCAAGCAGCAGGACGGCAGCTCTTCTAATGCAACCAAAAGAACCAGAAGGTAATGAGCACATGTTGAAGCTCTTGCGCCACACTTTGTTTGATCTGAAGCTCCAGGTCTTATAAAAATTAATGAATTTTGGTCCTGATGAAACGGCGGTTGGTGTCTTGGGGCATCTCCTGCCAGACTGGATCAGGGCATCAGCAACTCATGGATGGTCTGTGGCCTTAGTGTGGACCACTGTTGCATACTATCCTAGAGGCTAATGTGATTCAGAGCCAGCCCATGACCTAAACATCTATTTTGGTCACATTTGCTCAATGGGAAGATGCTCTCGTGTGGACAGATCTGGTGTCCTGTGGCAAATCTATTACACAGCAGAGTGCCGATCTGTGACCACAGAACGTATAGCCTCATGCCACCATGATGGAGACTGTGTGTGTGTGTGTGTGTGTGTGTGTGTGTGTGTGTGTGTGTGTGTGTGTGTGTGTGTTTTTTTTGGGGACAGTGTGGGCAATAATATGCACTCTGGTAGCCGTATTCCTCCTCACACTCTGGTCCTGCTGCTTGGTTCTTGCCTTTTCTCTGGCCCGGTCTGTCTCTCATGTACTGGTGTTTGGACCATGTTGTGAAAACATAAGGTTTCACTCGGTCTTCCAGCACTGAGACCCCAAACGTGGAGTAGCTGGGCTTCCTGGGCAACCTGACTGGGCTGCAGGAGCCGCCTCGTGCTACCAGTAAGGACAAGAACCCGAGCAATATGCAAAGCTAGTGTCGGATAAGGAGAGAGTTGTCTGTGTCCAGCACAAGTAAAACCATTTCTGTTTTGGCGGTTTTCACACTGTTCCACGCCGGTGCTCTTGGTGGCACTTTCAATTGCGCCAAATTCGGTGACACTGACTTTCAATTGCTTCTGCCTCTTCACTGGCCAAATTATCCATGAAGTGTCGTTGACTTGGGTTTATACTGTGATGTGAGTGTGTGGGGTGGGGGGGGGTGGGGTTTGAGCAATGTCCTGTACATGTGACTAATGTGCTTTCCTTCCCTTTTCAGTGATCCGCTGTTTGCGGCCCAGCGCCTGCCTCCTCACGGGTACCCGTTAGAGCACCCGTTCAATAAGGATGGATACAGGTACATCCTGGCAGAGCCAGACCCACATGCACCCGACCCGGAGAAACTAGAATTGGACTGTTGGGCGGGAAAACCTATTCCAGGAGACTTGTACAGAGCCTGCCTGTACGAGAGGGTGCTGCTCGCCTTGCACGACCGAGGTAAGGAGATGTCCTGCACAAAATTTATGTAAATGTAAATACCAACTTATTAATCACTGTAAATAAATTTATTTATTTTTTTTTTTCCCCAGCTCCTCAGTTAAAGATCTCTGATGATCGCCTTACTGTTTTGGGGGAGAAGGGATATTCCATGGTGCGGGCATCCCACGGAGTGAGGAAAGGAGAGTGGTATTTTGAGATATTTATCGATGAGATGCCACCAGATACAGCTGCCCGGCTCGGCTGGTCACAGGCTCTAGGTACGCCATGTCAGTAAAGGAAACGTGCCACATGGAGCCATTTGCTGCATGTACTGCTTAAGTAGGTGGTGCAGTTTTGAAACAGAATTGCTCAATAATATTTAATAATAATAATAATATTTATTATTTCAGCATGAAATAAGTCTGAAAGGTGTTTTCTTAGAACTTGACATTGTGACTTCCCTGTGTTTTTTCTCCTGGAATTGTAGGAATAAATTTCGGTGTGTGTGCACTCTTGCTCTGCAAAAAAAACATGGTGCTAAAACAGAGCGCAAAATAGTCTTACAATTCCAGGAGAAGTAACACAGGGAAGTCACAATGTGCAGTTCTAAGAAGACACCTTTCAGACTTATTTCATGCATAAGTTATTTTATATTTTGTGTTTTTTTTTTTTTTTTTTTTTTATTGAGCAATTCTGTTTCAAAGTATGTTACTGTAAACTTGCCTAGTGTGGTTGTGACAGTCACAACCAGCACACAGATAATAGGCGGCTTCCGCAGCTCCACATGTAGATATTCTCAATGCTGGAGAGTAGAAGGGGTTAACGCCACGCTGTCTCCAAAGGATAAAAAAATTGTTTTTCTTCGGCGCTCCATTGGGAGACCCAGACGATTGGGTGTATAGCTACTACCTCCGGAGGCCACACAAAGCATTACACTAAAAAGTGTAAGGCCCCTCCCCTTCTGGCTATACACCCCCAGTGGGATCACTGGCTCACCAGTTTTCTGCTTTGTGCGAAGGAGGTCAGACATCCACGCATAGCTCCACTGTTTAGTCAGCAGTAGCTGCTGACTATGTCGGATGGAAGAAAAGTGGGCCCATATAGGGCCCCCAGCATGCTCCCTTCTCACCCCACTTGCGGTTTGTAAGGTTGAGGTACCTATTGCTGGTACGGAGGCTGGAGCCCACATGCTGCTTTCCTTCCCCATCCCCCTGATGGGGCTCTGGGCGAAGTGGGATCTTACCGGTCTCCAGGCACTGAGACCGGGCTCCATCCACAGACCCAGAGAACCTGCTGGATTTGGAGCTGAGTATCCTCAGGGACAGGGCCCTGCGACATTAAGGTACTCTGTGTCCCCGGGCAAGCGCGCACACACACACCAGCATTGCTGGGAGTGCTAGTGCGCCGGGGACAACAGCGCAGAGCGCTTGTGCTATTATTCACTGCAGCTTTGCTAAGTGAATTTATGTATTGGGAACGGCCGCGCCGGCCGCTGCTGGGTGTTTTACACTGTGGCGCGGCTGGGACTTGTGGTGCGCCGGGGACTTCCGCGCCGGCCGTGCACATAGGACGGCCGCGCTTATTACTCGAGTCCCCGGCTTTGCGGCCTAGTTTTCCTTTCGTTCCCGCCCCCAGCCCTGCCAGTCAGGGAAGGGGCGGGACGCTGTACAGTAAGTCAGCGCAGGGAGCTGGAGTCTGCTTTGCATTCTCCAGCCCCCTTCACTAGACTCAGTGGGACGCCGGGTTCCCGCTCTTGTCTCGGGCACGCCCTCGGCCCGCCCCTCTTCTCTGGACGCCGGCAGCCATTCCGGCACGCAGAGCGGGAAAACGGAGACAAGCGCTGAGCTAGCAGTCACAGGAGGCGCCAACACCTGCTTTTGTGCGGGCGGTAAGCGGCAGCTGCAGCTGACCCACTAATGCCGAAGTGTCCTGCTGTACTTTTTGTAAAGTCGCTATTCAGGATGCAGGCCTAGAAACACCAGCTAATAAGCAGCGGTGCTAAAGCACAGACTATACATGGCACTGTAATGGCTATTCTTGGCTGTCTACCCGCCTAGATGGCTAGCCAGCGGCAGCAAACAGCAAGGGTGCTAAGACACAAGCTTTCAAGGCTGCTGGAATTGCATGTGCTGCAGTGTTTATTTTCATGTTTGTATGCTATACATTCACTGTATGTCGCTATTCTTGGCTAATGCTCCTGGATAACTTGACAACAGCAGCAGAAAAGCAAGGGTGCCAAGGCACAAGCTTTCAATACTGCTTGGATTGCATGTGCTGCAGTGTTTATTTTCATGCTTGTATGCTATACATTCGCTGTATGTAGCTATTCTTCGCTAATGCTCCTGAATAACTAGACAACAGCAGCAGAAAAGCAAAGGTGCCAAGGCACAAGCTTTCTAGGCTGCTTGTACTACATGTGCTGAAGTGTTTATTTGTACTTCATGCTTGTATGCATTCACTGTAAGGTCGCTATTCTGAGCTAATGCTCCTAGATGGCTAGACAACAACAGCAAAAAAGCAGGGGTGCCAAGGCACAGGCTTTCTATGCTGCTTGTACTGCATGTGATACGGTTCCAGGGCCCCCAGTATGTGCAATTGCTCAACCGGGGTCTCCGCTACAGGTAGCCAAAAGACCACCTGTGATCCCTGTCCATGGACAGGGATGGAGTTGCAGTTTCCGCTGCTTTATTGTCTGTGATTATGACTAATATCTTACAGACTTTGCAGTCCAGATAGACCTTGGCCAAGGTTGATTCAATGCCCCTGGCCACCCTGATTGGGAATAAATCAGGGTTCCAGGGGGGTCCCATGCATCCCAGGGTGCAGGCTCTGACACGGACGACAGTCCCAGACGGCCTAAGCGAGCTCCATGGGAATGGCCCTCGACTTCATCACTGGTCAGGGTCACCACAGGGGTACTCTCTGTATCATGAGGCAGACGTAGCTGTTCACGACTCTGATCTTGAGACCGCTCTCAATCCGGATGCACCGGATGGTGACGCTATAGTGAATAATCTTATAGCGTCCATCAATGGAAAGTTGGGTATTTCCCCCTCAACTCCTCCAGGGGAGGGGTCAGCTTCACAGCAGGATAAATCCCTCTTTCAGTATCTCAAGTGTATATTGAGTATTTTTCTGGCACTGACTTCAGAGAAGCAGTTCAGAAACACCACGCTTACCAGATAAGCGTTTTCTCCAAACGTTTTAAGGATACACGTTATCCCTTTCACCTGACGTGGTGAAGCGCTAGACCCAGGGTCCAAAGGTGGATCCACCAATCCCCAGGCTTGCGGCTAGATCCATAGTTGCAGTGAAGATGGGACTTCACTTAAAGATACCATTGACAGACAGATGGACCTCTGGTTGAAGTCTGTCTGTGAAGCTGTCAGCGTGTCGGTTGCTCCGGCATTCGCAGCCGTATGGGCACTCTAACCTATTTCAGCGGCGCTTGCGCAGCTGGTCTTGAGCACATGTACATCTGTGCCGCAGGTGGTGTCCTTAACCTCGCAATGTCTGCATTGAGACTTACCCTAGTAATGCTGTCCTGGAGGGACAGTCGAGGTTGGTCCTTCCCAGGCTCGGGCAGGTCCCAATTGTCCTCGCCCAAAAGGGCTCAAAAGGCTCAGAGGGGCTCAGATTCCGGCCGGGCTCAATCACGCCCAAGGAAGGCAGCAGGAGGAACCGCTACCAAGGCGGTCTCCTCATGACTGTCAGCTCTCTCTTTCCGCATCCGCGGTTGGTGGCAGAATCTCCCGCTTGGGGACATTTAACTGCCACAGGTCACAGACCGGTGGGTGAGAGACATTTTGTCTCACGTGTACAGGATAGAACTCTGTTCTCTTCCTCCGACGCGATTCTTCATTCTCCCCCCCCCCTCCCCCCACCGAGCCGTCGCTCTTCTGCAGGCAGAAGAAGTGGTAATCACTGTTCCTCTTCAGGAACAAGACACGGTTTTTTCCTCCAATCTGATTGGGGTGCCAAAAAAGGGGTGGCTCTTTCCGTTCCGTTCTGGACCTAACACTGCTCACCAAGCACGTGAAGGCCAGGCGGTTCCGGATGTAACCCTCCGCTCCGTCATTGCCTCAATGTCGCAAAGAGATTTCCTAGCATCAATAGACATCAGGATGCCTATCTCCACGTGCCGATTGCTCCAGAGCACCAGCGTGTGCTACGTTTTCGTCATTGAAGACGAGTATCTTCAGTGCGTAGCCCTGCCCTTCGGTCTGGCGACAGCCCTTCGGGTTTTCACCAAGTTCAGGGCAGCAGTGGGAGCAGTCCTGCACTCTCAGGGTCACTCTGTGATCCTTACTGGGACGATCCACTTGTCAAGGCACCCTCTCAAGAGGCATGCCAACGCAGCCTGAACGTGGCGCTAGAGACTCTCCAGAGTTTCGGGTGGATCATCAACTTTTCAAGGTTACATCGGGCACCGACCCAATCGCCGACATATCTGAGCATTGAGTTTCACACTCTCTCAGCGGTAGTGAACCTTCCGCTGGACAAGCAGCGTTCACTACAGACGGGGGTGCAGTCTCTCCTTCAAGGCCAGTCACACCCCTTGAGACGTCTCATGCAGAGGCAGTCACTTTCGCGCAGTTTCATCTGCGTCCACTTCAATTGGACATGCTTTGCCAATGGGTTGAGGAGTCGACGTCCCTAGACAGGAACGTTTCCCTTCTCAGACGGTCATGGAGTCCATCCTTCAGATCAATGTTTTGGAAATCTGGGCAGTGTATCTTGCCCTGCAAGCCTTCCAGCAGTGGCTGGAAGGAAAACAGATCCGAATTCAGTCGGACAATTCCACAGCGGTGGCAGACATCGCCCACCAAGGCGGAACACGCATCGCCAAGCCTACCTGGCAATCCGGCGGATTCTGATGTGGGTGGGGGACAGAGCATCCACCATATCCGCAGTTCACATCCCGGGCGTAGGAAATTGGGAAGCAGACTTCCTCAGTCGCCTGGGTATGGACGCAGGGGAATGACCTCTGCACCCAGAATGGTGTCAGGAAATCTGTAGCCGCTGGGGGATGCCGGACGTCGACCTAATGGCGTCTCGACACAACAAAAAGGTCCCGATTTTCACGGCGCGGTCTCACGAGCAAAGAGCTCTGGCGGCAGGCGCCTTAGTTCAGGATTGGTCGCAGTTCCAGCTACCCTATGTGTTTCCACCTCTGGCACTGTTGCCCAGAGTGCTACGCAAGCTTAGCTCCGCTTGCCGCCGCGCCATCCTCGTAGTCCCAGACTGGCCGAGGAGGTCGTGGTTCCCGGATCTGTGGCATCTCACGGTCGGCCAACCGTGGGCACCCTCAGACCGGCCAGACTTACTGTCCCAAGGGCCGTTTTTTCCACTGAATTCTACGACCCTGATCATGACTGTGTGGCCATCGAGCCCGGGATCCTAGCGTCTTCAGGATTGTCTCAAGTCGTCATTGCCACCATGAGACGGGCTAGGAAGCTGACGTCTGCCACGATCTACCACAAGACGTGGAAGATATTCTTCTCTTAGCGCTCTGCTCAGGGAGTGTGTCCCTGGACATTTGCATTGCCTACCTTTCCTTCCTTCCTGCAATCTGGTTTGGGAAAAGGTTTGTCGCTCGGCTCCCTTAACGGACGAGTCCCAGCGCTGTCTGTATTCTTTCAGAATCGCATAGTACGACTTCCTCAGGTACGCACGTTCCTGCAGGGGGTTGGTCGCATTCTCCCTCCGTACAAGAGGCCGTTAGACCCATGGGATCTGCACAGGGTACTTATGGCTCTCCAGGAGCCGCCCTTGGGGCCTCTGAGGGATGTTTTTTTCACTTTCTCGACTGTCACAGAAAGTGGCTTTTTTAGTAACGGTCACGTCTCTTCAGAGTGTCCGAGCTAGCAGCGCGGTCATCCAAAGCTCCTTTCCTGGTGTTTCACCAAGACAAGGTAGTGCTGTGCCTGATTACGGGGTTTCTCCCTAAGGTGGTATCCCCCTTTCATCTCAGTCAGGATATCTCCTTACCTTCCTTTTGTCCTCATCCAGTTCTTCGATATGAATTGGATTTGCATTTGTTGGATCTGATGAGAGAGCTCAGAATCTACTTTTCTTCGGCGCTCTATTGGGAGACCCAGACGATTGGGTGTATAGCTACTGCCTCCGGAGGCCACACAAAGCATTACACTAAAAAGTGTAAGGCCCCTCCCCTTCTGGCTATACACCCCCCGTGGGAACACGGGATGCTCAGTTTTCAAGCTTTGTGTGCGAAGGAGGTCATACATCCACGCATAGCTCCACTGTTTGTAGTCAGCAGCAGCTGCTGACTATATCGGATGGAAGAAAAGAGGGCCCATATAGGGCCCCCAGCATGCTCCCTTCTCACCCGCGGTGGTGCTTGTAAGGTTGAGGTACCTATTGCTGGTACAGAGGCTGGAGCCCACATGCTGTTGTCCTTCCACATCCCCTCGTAGGGCTCTGTGGAAGTGGGATCTTGCCGGCCTCCAAGCCCTGAGGCCGGGCTCCATCCACAGACCCAGAGAACCTGCTGGATTCGGAGCATGAGTACAGTCAGGGACATGGCCCTGCATCATTCAGGTACTCGGTGTCCCCGGCAGGCACGGACACACTCAGGACTTGCTGAGTGTTGTAGTGCGCCGGGGACAGTAGCGCTGTGCGCCGGGGTTAGGTCACTGCAGCTTTGCTGAGTGACGATACATGGTGGCTGGAGCGGCGGTGCAGCTGCGACCTGTAGTGCGCCGGGGACTTCGCGCCGACCGCGCTTTTACGGCGGCGGCGCTTCTAACTTCAGTCCCCGGCTTCTGCGGCCTAGCGCCGTTTCGTTCCCGCCCCCACCCTGTCAATCAGGGTAGGGGAGAGACGCTGTTCAATAGGCAGCGCCGAGGGCTGGAGCCTTATTTGCATGCTCCAGCCCTCTCACTAGGCACAGGGGAACGCAGACTTCCCGCTCTTTGTCGGTGCACGCCCAGGGCCCGCCCCCTCCCCTTCACAGAACGCCGGCAGCCATTACACATGCAGTCTGGCTGGGGAAAGGCAGCAGGCTCTGGGAGACCCAGACTGGAGGGATTTTGGCGACCACACACCCGCTCTTAAGCGGGCGGTAAGCAGCGCTTCAGTGCTGGCCCCATAGTGCCTCAGTGTTATATTTGTGTACTTTTTTCTTGGTACCATATATATATATATATATATATATATATATATATATATATATATATATATATATATATATATATATATATATATATATATATATATATATATATATATATATATATATATATTTATATAGTTGCACTGTAAGGTCGCTTCTTGGCTGGACACCCTGTTTTGCTCTGAGGAGACAGCAACATGTCATCCGCAAAACGCAAGGGTGCCAAGGCACAGGCTGTGTACACTGCTTGTACTACATGTGGGGCTGATCTACCGGCAGGCTCCAATGATTCCCATTGTGTGCAATGTTCAGTCCCAGTGGCACTTCGTCAGCCAGAGCCTATGGTGGTAGTTGCCCAGGCAGAGCCGCCTGTGAATCCTGCCCCGGTGACAGGGACAGACTTTGCAGTTTTTGCTGATAAGATGTCTGTGACTATGTCAAAAATCCTTGAGGCTTTGCAGTCCAGGCCAGTTATGCAGGACATGGACACTGATATGCCTTTGCTCCCAGGTCCCCCTCAGTTGGAACTAATCCGTACTTCAAGGGAGTCCCAGGCATCACAGGCTGAAATCTCTGACTCAGATGACAGCCCCAGGCACCCTAAGCGAGCTCGCTGGGAAAGACCCTCGACGTCATCACACTGCTCAGGGTCTCAGCGAGGAGAGTCTCTCTGTGATGAGTCTGAGGACGGTGATCAGGATTCTAACCCTGAAACCCCTCTCAATCTGGATGCCCCTGATGGTGACGCCATGGTTAATGACCTTATATCGGCCATCAATAGACTGTTGGATATTTCTCCCCCAGCTCCTTCAGCAGAGGAGGCAGCTGCACAGCAGGAGAAGTTCCGTTTCCTATATCCCAAGCGTAAATTAAGTGCTTTTTTGGACCACTCTGACTTCAGAGAATCAATCCAGAAACACGACGCTCATCCAGACAAGCGTTTCTCTAAACGTTCTAAGGATACCCGTTATCCTTTTCCCCCTGACGTGGCCAAACGCTGGACCCACTGTCCAAAGGTGGATCCACCAATTTCCAAGCTTGCGGCTAGATCCATAGTCGCAGTAGAGGATGGCGCTTCACTTAAAGATGCCAACGACAGACAGATGGACCTTTGGTTGAAATCTGTCTATGAAGCTATCGGCGCGTCGTTTGCTCCAGCATTCGCGGCCGTGTGGGCACTCCAAGCTATTTCATCTGGTTTAGCACAGGTGGATGCTATCATACATCCAGCAGTGCCGCAGGTGGCGTCCCTAACTTCGCAAATGTCTGCGTTTGCAACCTATGCTATCAATGCTGTCCTGGAGTCTACAAGCCGTACCTCTATGGCGTCCGCCAACTCTGTGGTTTTGCGCAGAGCCTTGTGGTTAAAGGACTGGAAAGCAGATGCTGGTTCCAAAAAATGCTTAACCAGCTTGCCATTATCTAGAGACAGACTGTTTGGTGAGCCATTGGCTGAAATCATTAAACAGTCCAAGGGTAAGGACTCTTCCTTACCACAGTCCAGATCAAACAAACCACAGCAGAAAAGGTGGCAGTCGAGGTTTCGGTCCTTTCGAGGTTCGGGCAAGGCCCAATTCTCCTCTTCCAAAGGGACTCAGAAGGAACGCAGGACCTCAGATTCCTGGCGGACTCACTCACGCCCCAGGAAACCAAATGGAGGAACCGCTTCCAAAGCGGCAACCTCATGACTTTCAGCCTCCTCCCTCCGCATCCTCGGTCGGTGGCAGGCTCTCCCGCTTTTGCGACATTTGGCTGTCACAGGTCAAGGACCGGTGGGTAACAGACATTTTGTCTCGCGGGTACAGAATCGAGTTCAGCTCTCGGCCTCCACCTCGGTTCTTCAGAACCTCCCCACACCCCGACCGAGCAGATGCCCTGCTGCAGGCGGTGGACTCTCTAAGAGCAGAAAGAGTAGTGATCCCGGTCCCCCCTCAGGAACGAGGGCAAGGATTTTACTCCCATCTCTTTGTGGTTCCAAAAAAGGACGGCTCCTTCCGTCCTGTTCTGGACCTAAAACTGCTCAACAAGCATGTGAACGCAAGGCGGTTCCGGATGGAATCCCTCCGCTCCGTCATTGCCTCAATGTCTCGAGGAGACTTCCTTGCCTCAATAGACATCAAAGATGCCTATCTCCACGTGCCAATTGCTACGGAGCACCAACATTTTCTACGTTTTGTAATAGGAGACGACCATCTTCAGTTCGTAGCTCTGCCATTCGGTCTGGCGACAGCCCCAAGGGTTTTCACCAAGGTCATGGCGGCAGTGGTAGCGGTCTTGCACTCTCAGGGACACTCGGTGATCCCTTACCTGGACGATCTACTTGTCAAGGCACCCTCTCTCGAGGCATGCCAACTCAGCCTGAATATTACGCTGGATACTCTCCAGACTTTCGGGTGGATCATCAATTTTGCCAAGTCAAATCTGTCACCGACCCAATCACTAACGTATCTTGGCATGGAGTTTCATACTCTCTCAGCGATAGTGAAGCTTCCGCTGAACAAGCAGCGTTCACTACAGACAGGGGTGCAGTCTCTCCTTCAAGGACAGTCGCACTCCTTAAGGCGCCTCATGCACTTCCTAGGGAAGATGGTGGCAGCCATGGAGGCAGTTCCCTTTGCGCAGTTTCATCTGCGTCCACTTCAATGGGACATTCTCCGCCAATGGGACGGGAAGTCATCGTCCCTAGACAGGAAAGTCTCCCTTTCCCAGACGACCAAGGACTCTCTGCAATGGTGGCTTCTTCCCACCTCGTTGTCTCAGGGAAGATCCTTCCTGCCCCCATCCTGGGCAGTGGTCACGACAGATGCGAGTCTTTCAGGGTGGGGAGCAGTTTTTCTCCACCACAAGGCTCAGGGGACGTGGACTCAGCAGGAGTCCACCCTTCAGATCAATGTTCTGGAACTCAGGGCAGTGTATCTTGCTCTCCTAGCTTTTCAGCAGTGGCTGGAAGGAAAGCAAATCCGAGTCCAGTCAACTCCACAGCGGTGGCATACATCAACCACCAAGGAGGGACGCGCAGTCGGCAAGCCTTCCAGGAAGTCAGGCGGATTCTGACGTGGGTGGAGGACACAGCATCCACCATATCCGCGGTTCACATCCCAGGCGTAGAAAATTGGGAAGCGGACTTCCTCAGTCGCCAGGGTATGGACGCAGGGGAATGGTCCCTTCACCCGGAAGTGTTTCAGGAAATCTGTCGCCGCTGGGGGGTGCCGGACGTCGACCTAATGGCGTCTCGCCACAACAACAAGGTCACGGCATTCATAGCGCGGTCGCGCGATCAAAGAGCTCTGGCGGCAGACGCCTTAGTCCAAGATTGGTCGCAGTTCAGGCTCCCATATGTATTCCCGCCTCTGGCACTCTTGCCCAGAGTGTTACGCAAGATCAGAGCCGATTGCAGCCGCGCCATACTCGTCGCCCCAGATTGGCCGAGGAGATCGTGGTACCCGGATCTGTGGCATCTCACGGTCGGCCGACCGTGGTCACTCCCAGACCGGCCAGACTTACTGTCCCAAGGGCCGTTTTTCCATCGGAATTCTGCGGCCCTGAACCTGACTGTGTGGCCATTGAGTCCTGGATCCTAGCGTCTTCAGGATTATCCCAAGAAGTCGTTGCCACCATGAAACAGGCTAGGAAGTCCACCTCTGTTAAGATCTACCACAGAACGTGGAGAATTTTCTTATCCTGGTGCTCTGCACAAGGAGTATCCCCCTGGCCATTTGCATTGCCTACTTTTCTTTCCTTCCTGCAATCAGGGTTAGAAAAGGGCTTGTCGCTCGGCTCCCTTAAAGGACAAGTCTCGGCACTATCCGTGTTTTTTCAGAGGCGTCTGGCACGCCTTTCTAAGGTGCGCACGTTCCTGCAGGGGGTTTGTCATATCGTGCCCCCGTACAAGCGGCCGTTAGATCCATGGGATCTGAACAGAGTACTAGTTGCTCTCCAGAAGCCGCCTTTCGAGCCTCTGAAAGATGTTTCCCTTTCTCGCCTGTCACAGAAAGTGGCCTTTCTGGTAGCGATCACGTCTCTTCGGAGAGTGTCTGAGCTAGCAGCTCTGTCATCCAAGGCTCCCTTCCTGGTGTTCCACCAGGACAAGGTAGTGTTGCGCCCCATTCAAGAGTTTCTCCCTAAGGTAGTATCCTCGTTTCATCTTAATCAGGATATCTCCTTACCTTCTTTTTGTCGTCATCCGGTTCACCGGTATGAAAAGGATTTACATTTGTTAGATCTGGTGAGAGCACTCAGAATCTACATTTCCCGCACGGCGCCACTGCGCCGTTCTGATGCACTCTTTGTCCTTGTCGCTGGTAAGCGCAAGGGGTCGCAGGCTTCTAAAGCCACCCTGGCTCGATGGATCAAAGAACCAATTCTGGAAGTCTACCGTTCTGCGGGGCTTCCGGTTCCTTCTGGGCTGAAAGCCCATTCAACCAGAGCTGTCGGTGCGTCCTGGGCATTACGACACCAGGCTACGGCTCAGCAAGTGTGCCAGGCAGCTACCTGGTCGAGCTTGCACACTTTCACCAAACATTATCAGGTGCATACCTATGCTTCGGCGGACGCCAGCCTAGGTAGAAGAGTCCTGCAGGCGGCAGTTGCCTCCCCATAGGGGAGAGCTGTCTTGCAGCTCTAATATGAGGTATTTCTTTACCCACCCAGGGACTGCTTTTGGACGTCCCAATCGTCTGGGTCTCCCAATAGAGCGCCGAAGAAGGGAATTTTGTTACTTACCGTAAATTCCTTTTCTTCTAGCTCTTATTGGGAGACCCAGCACCCGCCCTGTTGTCCTTCGGGATTTTTGGGTTGGTTTTTCGGGTCCACATGTTGTTCATGTTGAACGGTTTTCAGTTCTCCGATGTTATTCGGAGTTAATTTGTTTAAACCAGTTATTGGCTTTCCTCCTTCTTGCTTTAGCACTAAAACTGAGCATCCCGTGTTCCCACGGGGGGTGTATAGCCAGAAGGGGAGGGGCCTTACACTTTTTAGTGTAATGCTTTGTGTGGCCTCCGGAGGCAGTAGCTATACACCCAATCGTCTGGGTCTCCCAATAAGAGCTAGAAGAAAAGGAATTTACGGTAAGTAACAAAATTCCCTTCTTCCCGCACGGCGCCCCTGCGCCGCTCGGATGCACTCTTTATACTTGTCGCTGGTCAGCGCAAAGGGTCGCAGGCTTCCAAAGCCACCCTGGCTCGATGGATCAAGGAACCAATTCTTGAAGCCTACCGTTCTGCTGTGCTTCCGGTTCCATCAGGGCTGAAGGCCCATTCTACCAGAGCCGTGGGTGCGTCCTGGGCATTACGACACCAGGCTACGGCTCAACAGGTGTGCCAGGCAGCTACCTGGTCGAGTCTGCACACTGTCACCAAACATTATCAGGTGCATACCTATGCTTCGGCGGACGCCAGCCTAGGTAGAAGAGTCCTGCAGGCGGCAGTTGCCTCCCCGTAGGGGAGGGCTGTCTTTGCAGCTCTAACATGAGGTATTTCTTTACCCACCCAGGGACAGCTTTTGGACGTCCCAATCGTCTGGGTCTCCCAATGGAGCGCCGAAGAAGGGAATTTTGTTACTTACCGTAAATTCCTTTTCTTCTAGCTCCTATTGGGAGACCCAGCACCCGCCCTGTTGTCCTTCGGGATTTTTGGGTTGGTTTTTCGGGTCCACATGTTGTTCATGTTGAATGGTTTTCAGTTCTCCGATGTTACTTCGGAGTGAATTTGTTTAAACCAGTTATTGGCTTTCCTCCTTCTTGCTTTGGCACTAAAACTGGTGAGCCAGTGATCCCACTGGGGGTGTATAGCCAGAAGGGGAGGGGCCTTACACTTTTTAGTGTAATGCTTTGTGTGGCCTCCGGAGGCAGTAGCTATACACCCAATCGTCTGGGTCTCCCAATAGGAGCTAGAAGAAAAGGAATTTACGGTAAGTAACAAAATTCCCTTCATTTAATGAATATTTTATTCCATAGGTCTACGCGTTTTAAGTTGAGGACCTCTTCAGGACCACAAAAATCAGAAATACCTACACTTTCTGGTCCTGAAGAGGTCCTCACCTCAAAACGCGTAGACCTATGTAATTCTCTCATTAAATCAACAATATTTTTTTTTTTTATTTTGATCCTTTGGTGACAGTGCGGCGTTAACCCCCTTCTTCCACTCTCCAGCATTGAAGATGAAAACATGGAGATGGGAACTGTTCGTTAATGATTGTGTTCTTTCTGTCAAAAACAAGGCTAGGACATGTATGTGGAAAACTGACATCTGAATGAGGCCTCAGTCATCTCTCCATACATTGATTCAGGAGGCTACAGGATACTTTCCTCATGTCTATCAACCCCCACAGACTATGTGCACACGGAGTGCATTTGCTGAGCTTTTGGATCAGAAACACCATTGTTTTGGGATTTGAAGAATTTCTGCTCCAAAAACTCCTCAAACACTTGGCATATCACCTGATCAATTCTAAGGAATATGGGATCTGTAGATGTCACATATAAAGTAAGAGGGAGGTGTTTTTTTAATTAATAATATTTTCTAAAGAAATGAAGTTAAGCCTTTACATATTTATTCACCTCCCCCAGGACCTAATCCAGACAATTCATGACTGATTTTAATGTTTACTACCGTTGTTTTCTTTGTCGCTCCATTGGGAGACCCAGACAATTGGGTGTATAGCTTCTGCCTCCGGAGGCCACACAAAGTATTACACTTTAAAAAGTGTAACCCCTCCCCTCTGCCTATACACCCTCCCGTGCATCACGGGCTCCTCAGTTTTATGCTTTGTATGGAAGGAGGCACACATCCACTCATGCATTCTCATTTTAGTTATATCGGTTGGAAGAAAAGAGGGCCCCCACGGGGCCCCCGGCATGTTCCCTTCTCACCCCACTACGTCGGCGGTGCTAAGGTTGAGGTTCCCATTGTGGGTACAAAGGCCGGAGCCTCATGCCGTCTCCTTCACCATCCCTTAGCGGCTCTGGGAGAAGTGGGATCCTGAGCGGTCATCCATTAACTGGGACCGTGCTCCCTCCGCAGCCCCTGTGGGAATCTGTCGGACAGGAGTTTATTTATCCTCAGGGACCGGGCCCTGCATCACTAAGGTACTCTGTATCCCCATGGGGGATGTGCATGGAGCGCCTTCATCCCAGACGCTGCAGCAGCTGCTTGTTTGTGACGGCCGGCGGACTTCCGCGCCGACCGCGCCTGTTTGTCGGCCGCGGTCTTAAATTTAGTCCCCGGCTTCAATTGCGGCCTAGTAGCAAAACTCCCGCCCCCGGGCCTGTCTATCAGGGGTAAGGGCGGGACTGCCGACCGGACGTCGGATGTGAGGGCCGGAGCATCCTGTATGTTTCCTCCCCCCTCACTGATCACTGTGGGGACCCCAGATTCCCTCACTTTTCTAACGCCGCCCACGGCCCCACTCCTCCCCAGAGAGCTCCGGCAGCCATTTTTTTGGCATTCTGCCTGTGGAGGATTTCCTGGAAAGAGCTCTCCACACCGGTCACCCGGTGCTGGTCCCCTTAGGGTGCCGGAATAGATACTATATATATATATATATATATATATTTTTATATTTCTGTTCGGTCGGGCTGTATACCCTTCCCATATACCCTCAGTGATCACTCTCCTAGGAGACAACAGCATGTCGTCCACAAGGAGCAAGGGTGCCAAGGCACAGGGTTATTTCTTTGTCGCTCCTAATTGGGAGACCCAGACAATTGGGGTGTATAGCTATGCCTCCGGAGGCCACACAAAGCATTACACTAAAAGTGTAAAGCCCCTCCCCTTCAGGCTATACACCCCCCGTGCTGCTACGGGCTCATCAGTTTTTCTTGCTTTGTGCGAAGGAGGTCAGACATCCACGCATAGCTCCACAGCTTAGTCAGCAGCAGCTGCTGACTATGTCGGATGGAAGAAAAGAGGGCCCATGACAGGGCCCCCAGCATGCTCCCTTCTCACCCCACTCTTGTCGGCGGTGTTGTTAAGGTTGAGGTATCCATTGCGGGTACGGAGGCTGGAGCCCACATGCTGCTTTCCTTCCCCATCCCTCAATTAGGGCTCTGGGTGAAGTGGGATCTCATCGGTCTCCAGGCACAGGAGACCGTGCTCCATCCATAGCTCCTGAGGACCCTGCTGGATAGGAGCCGGGTATCGTTCAGGGACATGGCCCTGCTACTTGGAGGTACTCTGGATCCCCGTGGGGACCGCGCACAGCAACACTCAAGCATTGCTGGGTGTGCTAGTGCACCGGGGACCGCAGCGCTGACTGCGTTTTGTGCCACTATCCACTCAGCGTTGCTGAGTGTGTTTGTGTAGGGGGACTGCCGCGCTGGCCGCCGCTGCCATGGGTACACTGCGGCGCGGCTGGGACTTTTAGTGCGCCGGGGACTTCCGCGCCGACCGCGCTTATACGGCGGCCGCGCTTATAACTCGAGTCCCCGGCTTCTGCGGCCTAGTCTTTTTCTTCCCGCCCTCAGCCCTGCCAGTCAGGGGAAGGGCGGGACGCTGTACAGGGTATGGCTACAGTACAGCAGCACTGAGGGCTGGAGCATGCTTTGCATACTCCACCCCCCTCACTCTGCGCAGTGGGGCACCAGTTCCCGCACTTTTCTGGGTCACGCCCACGGCTCCCTCCTCTCCTCAGGATGCTGGCAGCCATTACTCTCAGCTCTGCTAACGCTGGAGAGGACAGACAAGCTGAAAGAGACCCAGGCAGGAATTTTGGTGCCCACACAAACGCTTTGCGCAGGCGGTAAGCAGCACCCGTGGTGCTGGCCCCACTAGTGCAGAAGTGTATTTATAGTTTATGGATTATAGTCTATACTTTACACTGTATGGTGCACTGTTGATTTTTGGCTATATCCCCTCCTGTATTGCTCAGAGGAGACAACAGCATGTCGTCCACAAATAGCAAGGGTGCCAAAGCACAGACTTACTATGCTGCCTGTGCAGCATGTACGGCTATACTGCCGGCAGGTTCCACTGACCCTCATTGTGTGCAATGCTCGGCCCCTGTGGCACTTTCTCAGCCGGAGTCTCTGCTAAGGGTGACCCAGGGAGATCCACCTGTTAACGCTGTCCAGGTGACAGGGATGGAGTTTGCAGTTTTTACTGAAAGACTTTCTGAGACTATGGCTAAGATATTAGAAGCCTTGCAGTCAAGGCCAGCATCTCAAGCCAGGGGCACTGTAGAATCATTGTCCCATGGTCCCCCTCAGTTGGAACAGCAATGTCTTCCCGGGGTGTCTCATGGATCCCAGGGTGAGGTCTCTGACACGGACCGCAACCCCAGACCGACTAAGAAAGCTCGCTATGAAATCCCCTCGACATCATCACAATGTTCAGGGTCTCAGCGAGAGGACTCTCTGTATGATGAAGCGGAGGTAGCTGATCAGGATTCTGACCCTGAAGCCGCTCTCAACCTTGATACTCCTGATGGGGACGCCATAGTGAATGATCTTATTGCGTCCATCAATGAAATGTTGGATATTTCTCCCTCAGCTCCTCCAGTGGAGGAGTCAGCTTCTCAGCAGGAGAAATTCCGTTTCAGGTTTCCCAAGCGTACAAAGAGTATGTTTCTGGACCACTCGGACTTCAGAGAGGCAGTCCAGAAACACCGAGATTGTCCAGATAAGCGTTTTTCCAAGCGCCTTAAGGATACACGTTACCCTTTCTTCGGCGCTCCATTGGGAGACCCAGACGATTGGGTGTATAGCTACTGCCTCCGGAGGCCACACAAAGCATTACACTAAAAAGTGTAAGGCCCCTCCCCTTCTGGCTATACACCCCCCGTGGGAACACGGGATGCTCAGTTTTCAAGCTTTGTGCGAAGGAGGTCAGACATCCACGCATAGCTCCACTGTTTAGTCAGCAGTAGCTGCTGACTATATCGGATGGAAGAAAAGAGGGCCCATATAGGGCCCCCAGCATGCTCCCTTCTCACCCCACTTGTGGTTTGTCAAGGTTGAGGTACCCATTGCGGGTACGGAGGCTGGAGCCCACATGCTGCTTTCCTTCCCCATCCCCCTGAGGGGCTCTGAGGAAGTGGGATCTTACCGGCCCCCAAGCCCTGAGGCCGGGCTCCATCCACAGACCCATAGAACCTGCTGGATACGGAGCTGGGTACCGTTCAGGGACAAGGCCCTGCAACATTAACAGGTACTCTGTGTCCCCGTATGGAAAGGCCGCGCACACTCCAGACTTGCTGGGTGTGCTAGTGCGCCGGGGACAGTAGCGCTGAGCGCTAGGGCTACAGTCTCTGCAACCTTGCTGAGGGACTTTATGTGTTGGGGACTGCCGCGCCGACCGCCCCTGGAGCGGCGGCGCGGCTGAGACTTGTGGTGCGCCGGGGACTTAGCGCCGACCGTGCTTTTACGACGGCGGCGCTTATAAATTTAGTCCCCGGTTTTTGCGGCCTAGCTCCGCTTCGTTCCCGCCCCCACCCTGTCACTCAGGGAAGGGGAGAGACGCTGTACGATAGTCGGCGCCGAGGGCTGGAGTCTTATTTACATACTCCAGCCCTCTCACTTGGCACAGTGGGGACGCAGGTTTCCCGCACTTTGTCTGCACACGCCCAGGGCCCGCCCCTCTCCACAGGACGCCGGCAGCCATTCCTGCATGCAGTCTGGCTGGAGAACGGACATAGCCCTGGGAGACTCGGACAAGGGATTTCTGGCGACCACACACCCGCGTTAAGCGGGCGGTAAGCAGCACATTAGTGCTGGCCCCTCTAGTGCCACAGTGTGATATTGGTGTACTCTTTTCTCTGTACCATATATTCATATATATTTGCACTGTAAGGTCGCTTCTTGGCTGTAGACCCTATATTGCTCTGAGGAGACAACAACATGTCACCTGCAAAATGCAAGGGTGCCAAGACACAGGCTGTATACGCTGCTTGTGCCGCATGTGGGGCTGATCTACAGGCAGGTTCCAATGATCCCCATTGTGTGCAATGTTCGATCCCTGTGCCACTTCGTCAGCCGGAGTCTATGGTGGTAGTGGACCAGGCAGAGACGCCTGTGAACCCTGCCCCGGTGACGGGAACAGAGTTTGCAGTTTTTTGCTGACAAGATGTCTGTGACTATGACAAAAATCCTGGAGACCTTGCAGGCCAGGCCAGTCACTCAGACCATGGACGCTGCTGTGTCAATGTTCCCCGGTCCCCCTCAGTTGGAGCTAATCCGTGCTTCAAGGGGGTCCCGGGCTTCTCAGGCTGAGGACTCGGACTCAGAAGACAGTCCCAGGCAGCCTAAGCGAGCTCGCTGGGAGAGACCCTCCACGTCATCACGCTGGTCAGGGTCTCAGAGAGAAGAATCTCTGTTTGAGGACACAGACGAGGGTGAGCAGGAGTCTAATCCTGAAACCGCTCTCAATCTAGATACCCCTGACGGTGACGCCATGGTAAATGACCTTATAGCGGCCATCAATAGACTATTGGACATTTCTCCCCCAGCCCCTTCAGCAGAGGAGTCAGCTTCTCAGCAGGAGAAATTCCATTTCAGGTATCCCAAGCGTAAACTGAGTACTTTTCTGGACCACGCTGACTTCAGAGAAGCAGTCCAGAAACACCATGCTTATCCAGACAAGCGTTTCTCCAAACGTCTTAAGGATACACGTTATCCCTTTCCCCCCTGACGTGGTCAAGGGCTGGACTCAGTGTCCAAAGGTGGACCCCCCAATCTCCAGGCTTGCGGCTAGATCCATAGTTGCAGTGGAAGACGGGGCTTCACTTAAAGATGCCAATGACAGACAGATGGACCTTTGGTTAAAATCTGTCTACGAAGCTATCGGCGCGTCGTTTGCTCCAGCATTCGCGGCCGTGTGGGCACTCCAAGCTATTTCAGCTGGTCTGGCGCAGGTGGACTCTATCATACGTCCAGCAGTCCCGCAAGTGGCGTCCTTAACTACGCAAATGTCTGCGTTTGCGACCTACGCTATCAATGCGGTACTGGACTCTACGAGCCGTACCTCAATGGCGTCCGCCAACTCTGTGGTTTTGCGCAGAGCCTTGTGGTTAAAGGAATGGAAAGCAGATTCTGCTTCCAAGAAATGTTTAACCAGCTTGCCACTATCTGGAGACAGACTGTTTGGTGAGCAACTGGCTGAAATCATTAAACAGTCCAAGGGTAAGGACTCCTCCTTACCCCAGCCCAGATCAAGCAAACCTCAACAGAGGAAGTGGCAGTCGAGGTTTCGGTCCTTTCGAGGCTCGGGCAAGCCCCAATTCTCCTCGTCCAAAGGGACTCAGAAGGAGCAAAGGAGCTCGGATTCCTGGCGGGCTCACTCACGCCCCAAGAAAGCAACCGGAGGAACCGCTTCCAAGCCGGCTGCCTCATGACTTTCGGCCTCCTCTCTCCGTATCCTCGGTCGGTGGCAGGCTCTCCCGCTTTTGCGACATTTGGCTGCCACAGGTCAAGGACCGGTGGGTAACAGACATTTTGTCTCACGGGTACAGGATAGAGTTCAGTTCTCGTCCTCTGCCTCGGTTCTTCAGAACTTCCCCACATCCCGTCCGAGCAGATGCCCTTCTGCAGGCGGTGGGCTCTCTAAGAGCAGAAGGAGTGGTGATCCCTGTTCCTCTTCAGGAACAAGGACAAGGTTTTTACTCCAATCTCTTTGTGGTGCCAAAAAAGACGGCTCATTCCGTCCTGTTCTGGACCTAAAACTGCTCAACAAGCATGTGAACGCCAGGCGGTTCCGGATGGAATCCCTCCGCTCCGTCATTGCCTCAATGTCTCAAGGAGATTTCCTGGCATCAATAGACATCAAAGATGCTTATCTCCACGTGCCGATTGCTACAGAGCACCAACGCTTTCTGCGTTTCGTGATAGGAGACGACCATCTTCAATTCGTAGCTCTGCCATTTGGTCTGGCGACAGCCCCACGGGTTTTCACCAAGGTCATGGCGGCAGTGGTAGCGATCTTGCACTCTCAGGGACACTCGGTGATCCCTTACTTGGACGATCTACTTGTCAAAGCACCCTCTCAAGAGGCATGCCAACTCAGCCTGAATGTTGCGCTGGAGACTCTCCAGGCTTTCGGGTGGATCATCAACTTTTCAAAGTCCAATCTGTCACCGACCCAATCACTAACGTATCTTGGCATGGAGTTTCATACTCTCTCAGCGATAGTGAAGCTTCCGCTGGACAAGCAGCGGTCACTACAGACAGGGGTGCAGTCTCTCCTTCAAGGTCAGTCGCACCCCTTAAGGCGCCTCATGCACTTCCTAGGGAAGATGGTGGCAGCAATGGAGGCAGTCCCGTTTGCGCAGTTTCACCTGCGCCCACTTCAGTGGGACATTCTCCGCCAATGGGACGGGAAGTCAACATCCCTGGACAGGGAAGTCTCCCTGTCCCAGACGACCAAGGACTCTTTGCAGTGGTGGCTTCTTCCCACCTCTTTATCGCACGGAAGATCCTTCCTTCCCCCATCCTGGGCAGTGGTCACGACAGACGCGAGTCTGTCAGGGTGGGGAGCAGTTTTTCTCCACCACAGGGCTCAGGGGACGTGGACTCAGCAGGAGTCCACCCTTCAGATCAATGTTCTGGAAATCAGGGCAGTGTATCTGGCCCTACTAGCCTTCCAGCAGTGGCTGGAAGGAAAGCAGATCCGAATTCAGTCGGACAACTCCACAGCGGTGGCATACATCAACCACCAAGGAGGGACACGCAGCCGGCAAGCCTTCCAGGAAGTCCGGCGGATTCTGATGTGGGTGGAGGACAGAGCATCCACCATATCCGCGGTTCACATCCCGGGCGTGGAAAACTGGGAAGCAGACTTCCTCAGTCGCCAGGGTATGGACGCAGGGGAGTGGTCCCTTCACCCGGACGTGTTTCAGGAAATCTGTCGCCGCTGGGGGGTGCCGGACGTCGACTTAATGGCGTCTCGGCACAACAACAAGGTCCCGACCTTCATGGCGCGGTCTCGCGATCAAAGAGCTCTGGCGGTAGACGCCTTGGTGCAAGATTGGTCGCAGTTCCGGCTCCCTTACGTGTTTCCACCTCTGGCACTCTTGCCCAGAGTGCTACGCAAGATCAGATCCGATTGCAGCCGCGTCATACTCGTCGCCCCAGACTGGCCGAGGAGGTCGTGGTACCCGGATCTGGGGCATCTCACGGTCGGCCAACCGTGGGCACTGCCAGACCGACCAGACTTACTGTCCCAAGGGCCGTTTTTCCATCGGAATTCTGCGGCCCTGAACCTGACTGTGTGGCCATTGAATCCTGGATCCTAGCGTCTTCAGGATTATCCCAAGGGGTCGTTGCCACCATGAGACAGGCTAGGAAGCCCACGTCTGCTAAGATCTACCACAGAACGTGGAAGATATTCTTATCCTGGTGCTCTGCTCAGGGAGTGTCCCCCTGGCCATTTGCATTGCCTACTTTTCTTTCTTTCCTGCAATCTGGGTTAGAAAAAGGTTTGTCGCTCGGCTCCCTTTAAAGGGCAAGTCTCGGCGCTATCCGTCTTTTTTCAGAAGCGTCTAGCACGACTTTCTAAGGTGCGCACGTTCCTGCAGGGGGTTTGTCATATCGTACCCCCGTACAAGCGGCCGTTAGATCCATGGGATCTGAACAGGGTACTAGTTGCCCTCCAGAAGCCGCCCTTCGAGCCTCTGAGAGATGTTTCACTTTCTCGACTATCACAGAAAGTGGCTTTTCTGGTAGCGATCACATCTCTTCGGAGAGTGTCTGAGCTAGCAGCACTGTCATCCAAGGCTCCTTTCCTGGTCTTCCACCAGGACAAGGTAGTGCTGCGCCCCATTCAGGAGTTTCTCCCTAAGGTGGTATCCTCTTTTCATCTTAATCAGGATATCTCCTTGCCTTCCTTTTGTCCTCATGCAGTTCATCGGTATGAGAAGGATTTACATTTGTTAGATCTGGTGAGAGCACTCAGAATCTACATTTCCCGCACGGCGCCCCTGCGCCGCGCCGATGCACTCTTTGTCCTTGTCGCTGGTAAGCGCAAAGGGTCGCAGGCTTCCAAAGCCACCCTGGCTCGATGGATCAAAGAACCGATTCTTGAAGCCTACCGTTCTGCTGGGCTTCCGGTTCCTTCAGGGCTAAAGGCCCACTCAACCAGAGCTGTGGGTGCGTCCTGGGCATTACGACACCAGGCTACGGCTCAACAGGTGTGCCAGGCAGCTACCTGGTCGAGTCTGCACACTTTCACCAAACATTATCAGGTGCATACCTATGCTTCGGCGGACGCCAGCCTAGGTAGAAGAGTCCTGCAGGCGGCAGTTGCCTCCCCGTAGGGGAGGGCCGTCTTTGCAGCTCTAACATGAGGTATTTCTTTACCCACCCAGGGACTGCTTTTGGACGTCCCAATCGTCTGGGTCTCCCAATGGAGCGCCGAAGAAGAAGGGAATTTTGTTACTTACCGTAAATTCCTTTTCTTCTAGCTCCTATTGGGAGACCCAGCACCCGCCCTGTTGTCCTTCGGGATTTTTGGTTTTTTCGGGTACACATGTTGTTCATGTTGAACGGTTTTCAGTTCTCCGATGTTACTCGGAGTTAATTTGTTTAAACCAGTTATTGGCTTTCCTCCTTCTTGCTTTAGCACTAAAACTGAGCATCCCGTGTTCCCACGGGGGGTGTATAGCCAGAAGGGGAGGGGCCTTACACTTTTTAGTGTAATGCTTTGTGTGGCCTCCGGAGGCAGTAGCTATACACCCAATCGTCTGGGTCTCCCAATAGGAGCTAGAAGAAAAGGAATTTACGGTAAGTAACAAAATTCCCTTCTTCCCCCCCTGACGTGGTCAAGGGCTGGACTCAGTGTCCCAAGGTGGGTCCTCCAATCTCCAGACTGGCGGCTAGATCCATAGTCGCAGTGGAAGATGGAGCTTCACTCAAGGATGCCACTGACAGACAGATGGAGCTCTGGTTGAAATCCATCTATGAAGCTATCGGCGCGTCTTTTGCTCCAGCATTCGCAGCCGTATGGGCACTCCAAGCTATCTCAGCTGGTCAGGCGCAAATTGACGCACTCACACGTACATCTGCGCCGCAGGTGGCGTCCATAACCTCTCAAACGTCGGCATTTGCGGCCTACGCTATTAATGCTGTCCTGGACTCTGCGAGCCGTACGGCGGTTGCAGCCGACAATTCGGTGGCAATACGCAGGGCCTTATGGCTGCGGGAATGGAAGGCAGATTCGGCTTCCAAAAAGTGCTTAACTGGTTTGCCATTTTCTGGCGAACGTTTATTTGGGGAGAGATTGGATGAAATCATCAAACAATCCAAGGGAAAGGAAACATCCTTACCCCAGGCCAAACCAAAAACACCCCAACAGAGGAGGGGACAGTCGAGGTTTCGGTCCTTTCGGGGTGCGGGCAGGTCACAATTCTCCTGGTCCAAAAGGCCTCAGAAAGATCAGAGGAACTCCGACGCGTGGCGGTCTAAATCACGCCCTAAAAAGACCGCCGGAGGTGCCGCTACCAAGGCGGCTTCCTCATGACTTACGGCCTCCTCACACCGCATCCTCGGTCGGTGGCAGGCTCTCCCGCTTTTGCGACACCTGGCTACCACAAGTAAAAGACCGTTGGGTGAGAGACATTTTGTCTCACGGTTACAGGATAGAGTTCAGCTCTCGTCCTCCGACTCGATTCTTCAGAACATCTCCGCCTCCCGAGCGAGCCGATGCTCTGCTGCAGGCGGTGGACATTCTGAAGGCAGAAGGAGTGGTGGTCCCGGTTCCTCTTCAGCAACAGCGTCACGGTTTCTACTCCAACCTGTTTGTGGTTCCAAAGAAGGACGGGTCCTTCCGTCCTATTTTAGACCTAAAACTGCTCAACAAACACGTAAGGACCAGGCGGTTGCGGATGGAATCCCTCCTCCACTCTCAGGGTCACTCTGTGATACCCTACTTAGACGATCTACTGGTCAAGGCACCCTCTCAAGAGGCATGCCAACACAGCCTCAATGTCACTCTGGAGATTCTCCAGAGTTTCGGGTGGATCATCAATTTTCCAAAGTCAAATCTGACACCGGTCCAATCGCTGACATATCTTGGCATGGAGTTTCATACTCTTCCAGCGATAGTGAAGCTTCCGCTGGACAAACAGCGTCCGCTACAGACAGGGGTACAATCTCTCCTTCAAGGTCGGTCACACCCCTTGAGGCGCCTCATGCACTTCCTGGGGAAGATGGTGGCAGCAATGGAAGCAGTACCTTTCGCGCAGTTTCACCTGCGTCTCCTTCAAGGGGACTGAGCGGTGGTCACGACGGACGCGAGCCTGTCAGGGTGGGGAGCAGTTTTTCTACACCACAGGGCTCAGGGTACGTGGACTCAGCAAGAGTCCTCACTTCAGATCAATGTATTGGAGATCACGGCAGTGTATCTTGCCCTAAAAGCGTTCCAGCAGTGGCTGGAAGGCAAGCAGATCCGAATTCAGTCGGACAACTCCACAGCGGTGGCTTACATCAACCACCAAGGTGGGACACGCAGTCGGCAAGCCTTCCAGGAAGTCCGGCGGATTCTGCTGTAGGTGGAAGACGATTGGTCGCAGTTTCAGCTTCCTTATGTGTTTCCTCCTCTGGCACTGTTGCCCAGAGTGTTATGCAAGATCAGGGCCGACTGCCGCCGCGCCATCCTCGTCGCTCCAGACTGGCCGAGGAGGTCGTGGTACCCGGATCTGTGGCATCTCATGGTCGGCCACCCGTGGGCACTGCCAGATCGACCAGATTTGCTGTCTCAAGGGCCGTTTTTCCATCTGAATTCTGCGGCCCTCAACCTGACTGTGTGGCCATTGAGTCCTGGATCCTAGCGTCTTCAGGATTATCTCAAGAGGTCATTGCCACCATGAGACAGGCTAGGAAACCAACGTCCGCCAAGATCTACCACAGGACGTGGAAAATATTCCTGTCGTGGTGTTCTGCTCAGGCGTTTTCTCCCTGGCCTTTTGCCTTGCCCACTTTTCTTTCCTTTCTTCAATCCGGATTGGAAAAGGGTTTGTCGCTAGGCTCCCTTAAGGGACAAGTCTCTGCGCTCTGTGTTTTTTCAGAAGCGCCTGGCCAGACTCCCACAGGTACGCACGTTCCTGCAGGGGGTTTGTCACATCGTCCCTCCTTACAAGCGTCCGTTAGAACCCTGGGATCTGAACAGGGTACTGATGGCTCTTCAGAAACCACCGTTCGAGCCAATGAGGGATATTTCACTCGCACGCCTTTCGCAGAAAGTGGTTTTTCTAGTAGCAGTCACCTCACTTCGGAGAGTGTCTGAGTTGGCAGCGTTATCATGCAAAGCTCCTTTCCTGGTGTTTTACCAGGACAAGGTGGTTCTGCGTCCGGTTCCAGAATTCCTCCCTAAGGTGGTATCCCCTTTTCATCTCAATCAGGACATCTCCTTACCCTCGTTTTGTCCTCATCCAGTTCACCAATGTGAAAAGGGTTTGCACTTGTTAGATCTGGTGAGAGCACTCAGACTCTACATTTCTCGTACGGCGCCCCTGCGCCGCTCGGATGCACTCTTTGTCCTTGTCGCTGGCCAGCGTAAAGGGACACAAGCTTCCAAATCAACCCTAGCTCGGTGGATCAAGGAACCAATTCTCGAAGCTTACCGTTCCTCGGGGCTTCCGGTTCCCTCAGGACTGAAGGCCCATTCTACCAGGGCCGTGGGAGCGTCCTGGGCCTTGCGACACCAGGCTACGGCTCAGCAGGTGTGTCAGGCAGCTACCTGGTCGAGCCTGCACACTTTCACAAAACACTATCAGGTGCATACCTATGCTTCGGCAGATGCCAGCCTAGGTAGGCGAGTCCTTCAGGAGGCAGTTGCCCACCTGTAGGACGGAGCCGTTACGGCTCTATTATGAGGTATTATTTACCCACCCAGGGACTGCTTTTGGACGTCCCAATTGTCTGGGTCTCCCAATTAGGAGCGACAAAGAAGGGAATTTTGTTTACTTACCGTAAATTCCTTTTCTTCTAGCTCCAATTGGGAGACCCAGCACCCGCCCCTGTTTTTTGTATACACATGTTGTTCATGTTAAATGGTTTCAGTTCTCCGATATTCCTTCGGATTGAATTTACTTTAAACCAGTTTATAATTTTTTTCCTCCTTCTGGCTTTTGCACCAAAACTGATGAGCCCGTAGCAGCAGGGGGGGTGTATAGCCTGAAGGGGAGGGGCTTTACACTTTTAGTGTAATGCTTTGTGTGGCCTCCGGAGGCATAGCTATACACCCCAATTGTCTGGGCCTCCCAATTGGAGCTAGAAGAAAAGGAATTTACGGTAAGTAAACAAAATTCCCTTCTTTGCGACCTGTACCTCTTGTGCGGCTAAGTTACCTGCGGGTTCCACCTACCCTCACTGTGAGCAATGCTCAACCCCTGTTTTGCTTGCTCAGCCGGAGCCTCGGTCACTAGTGGGCCCCTCGGCTCAGGTAGAACCCCTTGCTCCCCCTGTCCAGGCGGCAGGGACAGAGTTCGCCTCTTTTGCTGAAAAACTCTGAGTCACTCTCACAATCCATGGCTCAGTCTATGGACAAATGGTCTGCCAAGCTGCTTGAAGCTTTGCAGTCCAGACCGGTCCGTACACAGGCCCCGGGCCCTGTTGGATCTTCGCCTCCAGGCCCCTCTCTGTCCGCGCCGCAGCACGTTCTCAGGGGGGCCCTAGGTCTCACGTGGAGGACTCCGGCCCGGACCACAGTCCCAGACCGGCTAAGCGGGCCCGCTGGGAATCTTCCCCGACTTCTTCACGCTGCTCGGGTTCCCAGCTTGAGGACTCTCTGGAGGACGAGGCGGACGTCGCAGCTCAGGGCTCTGACCCTGACGTTGCTCTCAATCTTGATACACCTGAAGGGGACGCCATAGTAAATGACCTTATCTCGTCCATCAACCAGGTGTTAGATATCTCTCCCCCGCCGCCACCTGTAGAGGAGTCGACTTCTCAGCAGGAGAAACACCAATTTCGGTTCCCTAAACGTACACGGAGTGCGTCTTTCGATCACTCTAACTTCAGAGATGCTGTCCAGAAGCCCAGAGCGGTTCCGGACAAGCGCTTTACTAAGCGCCTTAATGACACACGTTACCCCTTCCCCTCTGACGTTGTTAAGGGTTGGGCTCAATGTCCCAAGGTGGATCCCCAAGGCTCCAGATTGGCGGCTAGATCTGTGGTATCGGTTGCAGATGGCTCATCGCTAAAGGATGCCACTGACAGGCAGATAGAGCTCCTGGTGAAATCCATCTATGAAGCCACGGGCGCGTCTTTTGCCCCGGCTTTTGCAGCCGTGTGGGCACTCCAAGCTATCTCAGCTTGTCTGGCTGAGATTAATGCGGTCACACGTAATTCTGCTCCGCAGGTTGCGTCTTTGACTTCTCAGGCGTCAGCTTTTTCTTCCAACGCCATGAACGCAGTTCTAGACTCTGCTAGCCGTACAGCGGTGGCATCCGCTAACTCTGTGGCAGTCCGCAGGGCCATGTGGCTGCGCGAATGGAAGGCAGACTCTGCTTCCAAGAGGTTCTTAACCGGTTTGCCGAACGATTGGATGAGATTATTAAGGAATCCAAGGGAAAGGACTCCTCCTTACCCCAGTCCAAACCGAAGAGACCTCAGCAACGGAAAATACAATCGAGGTTTCGGTCCTTTCGTCCCTCCGCCAAGCCCCAATCCTCTTCGTCCAGCAGGCCTGAGAAAGGCCAGAGGACCTCCTATGCGTGGCGGTCCAAGTCACTCCCCCAAAAGGCCGCAGGAGGCACTGCTTCCAAGGCGGCCTCCTCATGACTCTCGGCATCCCCGAACCGCATCCTCGGTCGGTGGCAGGCTCTCTCGCTTTTGCGACGCCTGGTGGCCACATGTTCAAGACCGATGGGTGAGAGACATTCTGTCTCACGGTTACAGGATAGAGTTCAGCTCTCGTCCCCCGACTCGTTTCTTCAGAACATCTCCGCCCCCCGAGCGAGCCGACGCACTTTTTCAGGCGGTGAACGCTCTGAAGACAGGAGGAGTTGTGATCCCTGTTTCCCCCCCCCCCCCCCCCCCCAGGAACATGGTCGCGGCTTTTACTCCAACTTGTTTGTGGTGCCAAAGAAGGACGGCTCGTTCCGTCCCGTTCTGGACCTCAAACTGCTCAACAGACATGTGAGCACCAGACTGTTTCGGATGGAATCTCTCCGCTCGGTCATCGCTTCTATGTCACAAGGAGACTTCCTAGCATCGATCGACATCAAGGATGCTTATCTCCATGTGCCGATCGCACCCGAACATCAACGCTTTTTGCGTTTCGCCATCGGGGACGAACACCTTCAGTTCGTGGCATTGCCTTTCGGCCTGGCGACAGCCCCACGGGTGTTCACCAAGGTCATGGCATCTGTTGTGGCGGTCCTACACTCTCAGGGCCACTCGGTGATTCCCTACTTAGACGATCTTCTGGTCAGGGCACCCTCTCAGATGGCGTGTCAAAACAGCCTTTCCGTCGCTCTGGCGACTCTCCAGCAGTTCGGGTGGATCAAAACTTCTCAAAATCCAAGTTGACACCGACCCAATCACTGACGTACCTTGGGATGGAGTTTCATACTCAGTCAGCAGTAGTCATGATACCGCTGGACAAACAGCTTTCGCTGCAGGCAGGGGTGCAATCTCTCTTCTTCGGGGTCAGTCACACTTCTTGAGGCGCCTCATGCACTTCCTGGGGAAGATGGTGGCAGCGATGGAGGCAGTGCCCTTCGCGCAATTCCATCTGCGGCCACTCCAGTGGGACATTCTCCGCAAATGGGACAGGAGGTCGACTTCCCTCGACAGGAACGTCTCTCTTTCCCTTGCAACCAAGACGTCACTTCAGTGGTGGCTCCTTCCCAACTCTCTGTCGCAGGGAAAATCCTTCCTACCCCCAACCTGGGCTGTGCTCACCACGGACGCGAGCCTGTCAGGGTGGGGGGCGGTTTTTCTCCACCACAGGGCTCAGGGAACCTGGACTCCGATAGTCCTCCCTTCAGATCAATATTCTGGAGATAAGGGCAGTGTATCTAGCCCTATTGGCCTTTCATCGGTGGCTGGAGGGCAGGCAGATCCGGATCCAGTCGGACAACGCCACTGCCGTCGCATACATCAACCACCAAGGCGGCACTCGCAGTCGTCAAGCCTTCCAGGAAGTCCGACGGATTCTGCAGTGGGTGGAAGCCACAGCTTCCACCATCTCCGCAGTTCACATCCCGGGCGTAGAAAACTGGGAAGCAGATTTTCTCAGTCGACAGGGCATGGACGCGGGGGAATGGTCTCTTCACCCAGACGTGTTTCGAGAGATGTCGCCGCTGGGGTACGCCGGACGTCGATCTCATGGCGTCACGGCACAACAACAAAGTCCCGACATTCATGGCCCGGTCTCAAGATCACAGAGCTCTGGCGGCGGACGCATTAGTTCAGGATTGGTCGCAGTTTCGACTGCCCTATGTATTTCCTCCTCCTGGCGATGCTGCCCAGAGTGCTGCGCAAAATCAGGTCCGACTGTCGTCGCGCCATTCTCGTCGCCCCAGATTAGCCGACGCGGTCGTGGTACCCGGATCTGTGGCATCTCACGGTGGGTCAACCGTGGGCACTCCCAGACCGCCCAGACTTGCTGTCACAAGGGCCGTTTTTCCATCTGAATTCTGCGGCCCTCAACCTGACTGTGTGGCCATTGAGTCCTGGCTCCTAGCGTCTTCAGGGTTATCTCAGGATGTCATTGCCACCATGAGACAGGCCAGGAAACCAACGTCCGCCAAGATCTATTACAGGTCTTGGAGGATCTTCTTATCCTGGTGCTCTGATAACGGTTTTACTCCCTGGCCCTTTGCCTTACCCACTTTTCTTTCATTCCTTCAATCCGGAATGGACAAGGGTTTGTCTCTCGGCTCTCTCAAGGGACAAGTATCGGCGCTATCCGTATTTTCTTTGTCGCTCCTAATTGGGAGACCCAGACAATTGGGTGTATAGCTACTGCCTCCGGAGGCCACACAAAGTATTACACTTAAAAGTGTAAGGCCCCTCCCCTTCTGGCTATACACCCTCCCGTGGGATCACGGGCTCCTCAGTTTTCATGCTTTGTGCGAAGGAGGCACACATACATGCATAGCTCCACTGTTTAGTCAGCAGCAGCTGCTGACTATGTCGGATGGAAGAAAAGAGGGCCCATACTAGGGCCCCCAGCATGCTCCCTTCTCACCCCACTCTTTGTCGGCGGTGTTTGTTAAGGTTGAGGTACCCATTGCGGGTACGGAGGCTGGAGCCCACATGCTGCATCCTTCCCCATCCCCCTTCGGGCTCTGGGTGAAGTGGGATTTTACCGGTCTCCAGGCACTGAGACCGAGCTCCATCCACAGCCCCTGGAGACTCTGCTGGATATGGAGCTGAGTATCGTCAGGGACAGGCCCTGCTACGTCAAGGTACTCTGTGTCCCCGTATATATCGCGCCCACACCGCAACATTGCTGGGTGTGTTAGTGCGCCGGGGACAACAGCGCTGCGCGCTGGTGCCATTCCTATCTGCAGCTCTGCTGAGAGGGGACATGTATTGAAACTGCCGCGCGGCCGCTGTTGTCAGTTTTTAGCGCTGCGGCGCGGCTGGGACTTGTGGTGCGCCGGGGACTTCCGCGCTGGCCGTGCATATATGACGGCCGCGCTTATTACTCGAGTCCCCGGCTTTTTGCGGCCTAGTTTCGTTTCGTTCCCGCCCCCAGGCCTGCCAGTCAGGGGAAGGGCGGGACGCTGTACAGAATGTCAGCGCAGAGGGCTGGAGTCTGCTTTGCATGCTCCAGCCCTCACACTGGGCACAGTGGGACGCCAGTTTCCCGCACTTTGTTTGAGGCACGCCCACGGTCCGCCCCTCTTCACAGGACGCCGGCAGCCATTCCTGTGTGCAGTCTGAGCTGGAGAAGGGAGACAAGTTCTGGGAGACCCAGACACGGGATTCTGGTGCCCACACACCCGCTCTTTAGCGGGCGGTAAGCTGCTCTCAAGGGCTGACCCCCACTGGTGCCGAAGTGTATATTTGTATTTTATGCTTGCAGCTATACATTGCACTGTACGGTCGCGGTGATTCTCTCCTATATACCCTCCTAGATTACTCAGAGGATACAACAGCATGTCGACCGCAAAAAGCAAAGGTGCCAAGGCACAGGCTTTCTATGCTGCTTGTACCGCATGTGGGGCTGTTCTACCGGCAAGTTCCACTGATCCCCACTGTGTGCAGTGCTCGGCCCCTGTGGCACTTGCTCGGCCGGGGCCTCTGCTGGAGGTGACCCAGGCAGAACCTCCTGTGAATACTGTCCAGGTGACAGGGACGGAGTTTGCAGTTTTTGCTGACAGGTTGTCTGTGACTATGACTAAAATTCTTGAAACATTGCAGTCTAGACCAGTAACTCAGGTCATGGGCACTGTTAACTCATTGCTCCCTGGTCCCCCTCAGTTGGAACAGCTCCGGGATCCGGGGGTGTCACTTACATCCCAGGGTGATGGCTCTGACACGGACGACAGTCCCAGACAGCCTAAACGAGCTCGCTATGAGCGGCCCTCGACTTCATCTCACTGGTCAGGGTCCCAGCAGGGCTCTCTGTATGATGAGGCGGAGGTAGCTGATCAAGATTCTGATCCTGAGACCGCTCTCAATTTGGATACACCTGACGGTGACGCCATAGTGAATGATCTTATAGCGTCCATCAATAAAATGTTGGACATTTCTCCCCCTGCTCCTCTTGTGGAGGAGACAGCTTCACAGCAGGAGAAATTCCATTTCAGGTATCCCAAGCGTAAATTAAGTGTATTTCTGGACCACTCTGACTTTAGAGAAGCAATCCAGAAGCACCACGCTTATCCGGATAAGCGTTTTTCCAAAAGGCTTAAGGATACACGTTATCCTTTTCCCCCTGACGTGGTCAAGGGCTGGACCCAGTGTCCCAAAGTGGATCCTCCAATCTCCAGGCTTGCAGCCAGATCCTTAGTTGCAGTGGAAGATGGGGCGGCACTTAAGGATGCCACTGACAGGCAGATGGAGCTCTGGTTGAAGTCCATCTATGAGGCTATCGGCGCGTCGTTTGCTCCAGCATTCGCAGCCGTATGGGCACTCCAAGCTATTTCAGCTGGTCTTACACAGATTGACACGGTCACACGTACATCTGCTCCGCAGGTGGCACCCTTAACCTCTCAAATGTCTGCATTTGCGTCTTACGCGATTAATGCTGTCCTAGACTCTACGAGCCGTACGGCAGTGGCGTCCGCCAACTCCGTGGTTTTACGCAGAGCCTTGTGGTTAAGAGAATGGAAGGCAGATTCTGCTTCCAAAAAGTGTTTAACCAGTTTGCCTTTTTCTCGTGACCGACTGTTTGGTGAGCGCTTGGATGAAATAATTAAACACTCCAAGGGTAAAGATTCATCCTTACCTCAGCCCAGACAAAACAAACCCCAACAGAGGAGAGGACAGTCGGGGTTTCGGTCCTTTCGAGGCTCAGGCAGGTCCCAATTCTCCTCGTCCAAAAGGACTCAAAAGGATCAGAGGAGCTCAGATTCTTGGCGGACTCAGTCACGCCCAAAAAAGACAGCCGGAAGACCCGCTACCAAGGCGGCTTCCTCATGACTTTCGGCCTCCTCTCTCCGCATCCTCGGTCGGTGGCAGGCTCTCCCGCTTTGGCGACGTTTGGCTGCCACAGGTCACAGACCGTTGGGTGAGAGACATTCTGTCTCACGGGTACAGGATAGAGTTCAGCTCTCGTCCTCCAACTCGCTTCTTCAGAACTTCTCCACCTCCCGACCGAGTCGATGCTCTGCTGCTAGCGGTGTCCACTCTAAAAGCAGAAGGAGTGGTGACCCCCGTCCCTCTGCAGGAACAGGGTCACGGTTTTTACTCCAATTTGTTTGTGGTGCCAAAAAAGGACGGGTCATTCCGTCCCGTTCTGGATCTAAAACTGCTCAACAAGCACGTAAAAACCAGGAAGTTCCGAATGGAATCCCTTCGCTCCGTCATCGCCTCAATGTCTCAAGGAGATTTCCTAGCATCTATAGACATCAAGGATGCTTATCTCCACGTGCCGATTGCTCCAGAGCACCAGCGTTTTCTACGCTTCGTTATAGGAGACGAACACCTTCAGTTCGTAGCTCTGCCTTTCGGGCTGGCGACAGCCCCACGTGTCTTCACCAAGGTCATGGCAGCAGTAGTAGCAGTCCTGCACTCGCAAGGTCACTCTGTGATCCCGTATTTGGACGATCTACTTGTCAAGGCACCCTCTCAAGAGGCATGCCAACACAGCCTGAACGTTGCGCTGGAGACTCTCCAGAGTTTCGGGTGGATCATCAACTTTTCAAAGTCAAATCTAACCCCGACCCAATCGCTAACATATCTTGGCATGGAGTTTCATACTCTCTCAGCGATAGTGAAACTTCCGCTGGACAAACAGCGTTCACTACAGACAGGGGTGCAATCTCTCCTTCAAGGCCAGTCACTCCCCTTGAGACGCCTCATGCACTTCCTAGGGAAGATGGTAGCAGCAATGGAAGCAGTCCCTTTCGCGCAGTTTCATCTCCGCCCACTACAATGGGACGGCACGGTGGCTCAGTGGTTAGCACTGCAGTCTTGCAGCGCTGGGGTCCTGGGTTCAAGTCCCACCAAGGACACCATCTGCAAGGAGTTTGTATGTTCTCCCCGTGTTTGCGTGGGTTTCCTCCGGGTACTCCGGTTTCCTCCCACACTCCAAAGACATACAGATAGGGACTCTAGATTGTGAGCCCCAATGGGGACAGTATTGCCAATGTATGTAAAGCGCTGTGGAATTAATAGCGCTATATAAATGAATAAAATTAATAATAATATTATTATTATTATTATTATTATTATTATTATTATTATTATTATTATTATTATTATTATTATTATTATTATTATTCTCCGCCAATGGGACGGGAAGTCGACGTCCCTCGACAGAGACGTCTCCCTTTCTCAGGCGGCCAAGGAATCTCTTCAGTGGTGGCTTCTTCCCACCGCTTTGTCGAAAGGAAAGTCATTTCTACCACCATCCTGGGAGGTAGTCACGACAGACGCGAGTCTATCGGGGTGGGGAGCAGTGTTTCTCCACCACAGGGCTCAAGGGACGTGGACTCAGGAAGAGTCCACCCTTCAGATCAATGTTCTGGAAATCAGAGCAGTGTATCTTGCCCTACAAGCCTTCCAGCAGTGGCTGGAAGGCAAGCAGATCCGAATTCAGTCGGACAACTCCACAGCGGTAGCGTACATCAACCACCAAGGTGGAACACGCAGTCGGCAAGCCTTCCAGGAACTCCGGCGGATTCTGACGTGGGTGGAAGACACAGCATCCACCATATCCGCAGTTCACATCCCAGGCGTGGAAAACTGGGAAGCAGACTTCCTCAGTCGCCAGGGTATGGACCCAGGGGAATGGTCCCTTCACCAGGACGTGTTTCAGGAGATCTGTTGCCGCTGGGGGATGCCGGACGTCGACCTGATGGCGTCACGGCACAACAACAAGGTCCCGGCTTTCATGGCACGGTCTCACGATCACCGAGCTCTGGCGGCAGACGCCTTAGTTCAAGATTGGTCACAGTTCCGGCTACCTTATGTGTTCCCACCTCTGGCATTGTTACCCAGAGTGCTGCGCAAGATCAGGGCCGACTGCCGCCGCGCCATCCTCGTCGCTCCAGACTGGCCGAGGAGATCGTGGTACCCGGATCTGTGGCACCTCACGGTGGGCCAACCATGGGCACTACCAGAACGACCAGACTTGCTGTCTCAAGGGCCGTTTTTCCATCTGAATTCTGCGGCCCTGAACCTGACTGTGTGGCCATTGAGTCCTGGATCCTAGCGTCTTCAGGATTATCTCGAAATGTTATTGCCACCATGAGACAGGCTAGAAAACCATCCTCCGCCAAGATCTACCACAGGACGTGGAAGATATTCTTATCTTGGTGCGCTGCTCAGGGAGTTTCTCCCTGGCCTTTTGCATTGCCTACTTTTCTTTCCTTCCTGCAATCCGGGTTGGAAAAAGGTTTGTCGCTCAGCTCCCTTAAGGGACAAGTCTCAGCGCTATCTGTATTTTTTCAGAAACGCCTAGCACGACTTACTCAGGTACGAACGTTCCTGCAAGGAGTTTGTCATATCGTCCCTCCTTACAAGCGGCCGTTAGAGCCCTGGGATCTGAACAAGGTTCTAATTGCTCTCCAGAAGCCGCCTTTCAAGCCTATGAAGGATGTTTCCCTTTCTCGTCTTTCACAGAAAGTGGCCTTTCTAGTAGCGGTCACGTCTCTTCGGAGAGTGTCCGAGCTAGCGGCGCTGTCATGCAAATCTCCCTTCCTGGTGTTTCACCAGGACAAGGTGGTTCTACGTCCGATTCCTGAGTTTCTCCCTAAGGTGGTATCCCCCTTTCATCTCAATCAGGATGTCACATTACCTTCCTTGTGTCCTCATCCAGTCCATCAATTTGAGAAAAGTTTGCATTTGTTGGATCTGGTCAGAGCACTCAGGATCTACATTTCCCGCACGGCGCCCTTTCGCCGCTCGGATGCACTCTTTGTCCTTGTCGCTGGTCAGCGTAAAGGGTCGCAAGCTTTCAAATCCACCCTGGCTCGGTGGATCAAGGAACCAATTCTTGAAACCTACCGTTCTGCGGGGCTTCCGGTTCCTTCAGGGCTGAAGGCCCATTCTACCAGAGCCGTGGGAGCGTCCTGGGCATTACGGCACCAGGCTACGGCTCAGCAGGTGTGCCAGGCGGCTACCTGGTCGAGTCTGCACACTTTTACCAAGCATTATCAGGTGCATACCTACGCTTCGGCGGACGCCAGCCTAGGTAGACAAGTCCTTCAGGCGGCGGTTGCCCACCTGTAGGACAGGGCCGTTTGACGGCCCTATCACGAGGTATTCTTTTACCCACCCAGGGACTGCTTTTGGACGTCCCAATTGTCTGGGTCTCCCAATTAGGAGCGACAAAGAAGGGAATTTTGTTTACTTACCGTAAATTCCTTTTCTTCTAGCTCCAATTGGGAGACCCAGCACCCGCCTTGTTTTCTTAGGGATTTTTGGTTTTTTCGGGTACACATGTTGTTCATGTTGAATGGTTTCAGTTCTCCGAGGTTTCTTCGGATTGAATTTGTCTTTAAACCTGTTATTGGCTTTCCTCCTTCTTGCTTTTGGACTAAAACTGAGGAGCCCGTGATCCACGGGAGGGTGTATAGGCAGAGGGGAGGGGTTACACTTTTTAAAGTGTAATACTTTGTGTGGCCTCCGGAGGCAGTAGCTATACACCCAATTGTCTGGGTCTCCCAATTGGAGCTAGAAGAAAAGGAATTTACGGTAAGTAAACAAAATTCCCTTCTTTTCAAAAGCGTCTAGCCAGCCTTCCGCAGGTCCGCACGTTTCCTGCAGGGAGTTTGCCACATAGTCCCACCTTACAAGCGTCCGCTGGAACCCTGGGACCTTAACAGGGTGCTAATGGCTCTTCAGAAACCACCTTTCGAGCCGCTGCGGGATGTCTCTTTATCACGTCTTTCGCAGAAGGTGGCATTTCTAGTGGCAGTTACATCGCTCCGTAGAGTGTCGGAGCTGGCAGCGCTGTCATGCAAAGCCCCCTTCCTGGTTTTTCACCAGGATAAGGTGGTTCTGCGTCCGGTCCCGGAATTTCTCCCTAAGGTGGTATCCCCTTTTCATCTCAATCAGGATATCTCCTTACCTTCATTTTGCCCTCATCCAATTCACCAATGTGAAAAGGATTTGCACTCATTAGATCTGGTGAGAGCACTCCGGCTCTACGTGTCTCGCACGGCGCCCCTGCGCCGTTCAGATGTGCTCTTTGTCCTTGTCGCTGGCCAGCGTAAGGGTTCGCAGGCTTCCAAGTCAACCTTGGCTCGGTGGATCAAGGAACCGATTCTTGAAGCCTGCCGTTCTTCTGGCCTTCCGCTTCATTTGGGGCTGAAAGCCCATTCTACCAGAGCCGTGGGTGCATCCTGGGCATTGCGGCACCGGGCTACGGCTCAGCAGGTGTGTCAGGCGGCTACCTGGTCTAGTCTGCACACTTTCACGAAACACTATCAGGTGCATACCTATGCTTCGGCAGACGCCAGTCTAGGTAGGCGAGTCCTTCAGGCGGCGGTTGCCCACCTGTAAGAGGGGGTCGTTTTCGGCTCTTTTTATTAAGGTATTCTTTTACCCACCCAGGGACTGCTTTTGGACGTCCCAATTGTCTGGGTCTCCCAATGGAGCAACAAAGAAGGGAATTTTGTTTACTTACCATTAATTCCTTTTCTTCTAGCTCCTATTGGGAGACCCAGCACCCGCCCCTGTGCCCTTCGGGCTGTTTGTTCTTTTGTGTACACATGTTGTTCATGTTGAATTGTTCTTTTGGTTCATGGTTTTCAGTTCTCCGAACATCCTTCGGATTGAATTTACCTTAGACCAATTTATAAGTTTCCTCCTTCCTGCTTTTGCACCAAAACTGAGGAGCCCGTGATGCATGGGAGGGTGTATAGGCAGAGGGGAGGGGTTACACTTTTTAAAGTGTAATACTTTGTGTGGCCTCCGGAGGCAGAAGCTATACACCCAATTGTCTGGGTCTCCCAATAGGAGCTAGAAGAAAAGGAATTTACGGTAAGTAAACAAAATTCCCTTCTTTATATCTCTGGACTGTTTAGCTGTTAAAGATATGTGCACGTAGACCTGCCAATGATTCCTGTCACTTATGCTTATATTGAAATAATATTGGTCATGCTTTTCAAATTAATAAGAAAAATATATGCATGACAAATATTTCAAGATGGGCACAAGTCAGAAGAATTATAAATGATATATTTTAATTTTTTTTATTAATTTAGGTAATCTTCAGGCTCCATTAGGTTACGACAAGTTCAGCTATTCTTGGCGCAGCAAGAAGGGAACGAAATTCCATCAGTCCATTGGAAAACACTATTCCGATTCCTATGGCCAGGGCGACACGCTCGGGTTTTATATCAGCCTTCCCGATGGGACCGAGACATCGCTAGCTCTGCCCGACACATACAAAGACAAGGTAAGAAGACATGGCCTATGTGTTATGGGAAACAAAAATCATTCATGTCCTAATATCTGCTGCTCTGCTTCTCACTCAGGCCTTAATTAAATTCAAGAGTTATCTGTACTTTGAGGAGAAGGACTTTGTAGATAAAGCAGAGAAGAATCTGAAGCAAGCCCAAGGCAGTGAGGTAAAGTAATGTCCTTGGATTTAAGCTTAGTAATATGTTTACAAATCCATGAACGACCTTGGATTTTAAAGGGTTTTCTTTCTTTGTCGCTCCATTGGGAGACCCAGACAATTGGGTGTATAGCTTCTGCCTCCGGAGGCCACACAAAAAGTATTACACTTTAAAAAGTGTAACCCCTCCCCTCTGCTATACACCCTCCCGTGCATCACGGGCCCATCAGTTTTTATGCTTTGTGTTGAAGGAGGCACACATGCACGCAAGCTCCACAAGTTAGTCGGCAGCAGCTGCTGACTATATCGGATGGAAGAAAAGAGGGCCCATTACAGGGCTCCCGGCATGCTCCCTTCTCACCCCACTCTGAGTCGGCGGTGCTGTTAAGGTTGAGGTACCCATTGTGGGTACACAGGCAGGAGCCACATGCCGTTTTCCTTCCCCATCCCTTACAGGGCTCTGGGTGAAGTGGGATCCTAAACGGTCTCCAGGCACTGGGACCGCGCTCCCTCCGCAGCCCCTGGGGGAATCTGCTGGACAGGAGCCCGGGTATCGTCAGGGACATGGCCCTGCTACTCTGAGGTACTCTGTGTCCCCTTGGGGACGGCGCATAGAGCGCCTGTTTGATACACGCTGCAGCAGCTGCTGGGTGTGTTGGTGCACCGGGACTACCGCGCTGGCCGCGCTTGTTTGCCGGCCGCGCTTATAACTCGAGTCCCCGGCTTTTGCGGCCTAGTGCCGCATATTCCCGCCCCCGGGCCTGCCAGTCAGGAGTAAGGGCGGGACGCTGCACGGAACGTCAGCGCTGAGGGCAGGAGCATACTTTGTATCCTCCTCCCCCTCACTGTGCACAGTGGGGCACCAGATTCCCGCATTTTTCAGTGCACGCCCACGGCTCCCTCTTCCTCACAGAACGCTAGCAGCCATTACTAGCAGCACGGCTGACGCTGGGAATCTTCAGAGACGAGCTCCAACAGCGCTGGGAGCCCAGGCAGGGAATCTGGTGGTCACACAAACGCTGAGGGCGGTCGGTAAGCAGCACCTGTTACTAGGTGCTTGCTCCCCTGGGTGCAGAAGTGTATATTTATATCCATATTTTGTATACATTTACTCTGTACGGCCGCACTGTTGCCTTGGCTATATACCCTCTCTGATTGCTCTAAAAGGAGACAACAGCATGTCGTCCGAAAAAAGCAAGGGTGCCAGGGCACAGGTTTACTTTGCAACCTGTACCTCATGTGCGGCTATGCTACCTGCAGGTTCCACCTATCCTCATTGTGCGCAATGCTCGGCCCCTGTGACACTCACTCAGCCGGAGCCTTTGCCACTGGTGGGGCCCTCGGCCCAGGTGGAACCACCTGCTGCCACTGTCCAGGTGACAGGGACAGAGTTTGCAGTATTTGCTGACAAACTTTGAGTCTATGGATAGATGGTCTGCTAAGATTCTAGAGGCTTTGCAGTCCAGACTAGTAACACAGATCCCGGGCACTGTTGAATCATTGTCCCCAGGCCCCCCTAGGTTGGAGCAGCAAAGTGCTCCTGGGGCGACTCATAGCTCCCACGGTGAGGACTATGACACGGACCGCAGTCCCAGACCAGCTAAGCGGGCTCGCCGGGAGCTTCCCTCGACTTCATCACAGTGTTCAGGGTCTCAGCATGAGGAATCTCTGGAAGATGAAGCGGAGGTGGCAGATCAGGGCTCTGATTCTGACGCCGCTCTCAACCTTGATACACCTGAAGGGGACGCCATAGTAAATGACCTTATAGCGTCCATCAATCAGGTGTTATATCTTTCTCCTCCAACTCCTCAGATTGAGGAGTCAGCTTCTCAGCAGGAGAAATTCCATTTTAGGTTTCCTAAACGGGCACGGAGTGCATTTCTTGATCACTCAGACTTCAGAGATAGTCCAGAAACACCGAGCTTTTCCAGATAAGCGCTTTAATAAGCACCTTAATGACACACGTTATCCCTTTCCCCCTGACGTAGTCAAGGGTTGGGCTCAGTGTCCCAAGGTGGATCCTCCAGTCTCCAGACTGGCGGCTAGATCCATAGTTCCAGTGGCAGATGGTGCATCACTCAAGGATGCCACTGACAGGCAGATAGAGCTCCTGATGAAATCCATCTATGAGGCTATAGGCGCGTCTTTTGCTCCGGCATTTGCAGCCGTATGGGCACTCCAAGCTATCTCAGCTTGTCAGTCTGAGATTAATGCAGTTACACGTGCCTCTACTCCACAGGTTGTGTCCTTAACCTCTCAGGCGTCGGCGTTTGCGTCCTACGCCATGAATGCTGTCCTGGACTCTGCGAGCCGTACGGCGGTAGCATCCGCCAATTCGGTGGCAGTCCGCAGGGCTATGTGGCTACGTGAATGGAAGGCAGACTCTGCTTCCAAGAAGTTCTTAACCGGTTTGCCATTTTCTGGCGACCGCCTGTTTGGCGAGCAATTGGATGAAATCATTAAACAATCCAAGGGAAAGGAATCGTCCTTGCCCCAGTCCAAACCCAACAGACCTCCACAAAGGAAGGTACAATCGAGATTTCGGTCCTTTCGGACCTCAGCCAAGTCTCAATTCTCCTCGTCCAATAGGCCACAGAAGGGTCAGAGGAACTCTGACTCATGGCGGTCTAAGTCACGTCCTAAAAAGACCGCCGGAGGAACCGCTCCCAAAGCGGCCTCCTCATGACTGTCGGCCTCCCCAAACCGCATCCTCGGTCGGTGGCAGGCTCTCCCGCTTTTGCGACGCCTGGTTGCCACATGTCCAAGACCGATGGGTGAGAGACATTCTGTCTCACGGTTACAGGATAGAATTCCGCTCTCGTCCTCCGACTCGTTTCTTCAGAACATCTCCGCCCCCCCGAGCGAGCCGATGCTCTTCAGGCGGTGAGCACTCTGAAAACAGAAGGAGTGGTGATCCCGGTTCCCCTTCAGCAATGGGGTCAAGGTTTCTACTCCAACTTGTTTGTAGTGCCAAAAAAGGACGGATCTTTCCGTCCCGTCCTGGACCTCAAGCTGCTCAACAAACATGTGAACGCCAGGCGGTTCCGGATGGAATCCCTCCGCTCCGTCATCGCCTCGATGTCCCAAGGAGACTTCCTAGCATCAATCGACATCAGAGATGCTTATCTCCACGTGCCGATTGCACCAGAGCATCAGCGCTTCCTGCGTTTCGCCATCGGGGATGAACACTTTCAGTTCGTGGCGCTGCCCTTTGGCCTGGCGACAGCCCCTCGGGTCTTCACCAAGGTCATGGCAACAGTGGTAGCGGTCCTGCACTCGCAGGGACACTCGGTGATCCCTTACTTAGACGATCTCCTGGTCAAGGCCCCCTCTCAGGTGGCATGCCAACACAGCCTGAACATTGCTCTGGATGGATCATCAATTTCCCAAAGTCAAAATTGACTCCGACCCAATCGCTGACATATCTCGGGATGGAGTTTCACACTCTCTCAGCGATAGTGAAACTTCCGCTGGACAAACAACGTTCACTACGGACAGGGGTGCAATCTCTCCTTCGAGCCCAGTCGCACCCCTTGAGACGCCTCATGCACTTCCTAGGGAAGATGGTGGCGGCAATGGAGGCAGTTCCATTTGCGCAGTTTCATCTGCGTCCACTTCAATGGGACATTCTCCGAAAATGGGACAGGAAGTCGACGTCTCTCGACAGGAACGTCTCCCTGTCTCGGACAGCCAAGGCCTCTCTTCAGTGGTGGCTTCTTCCCACGTCTTTGTCGAAGGGGAAATCATTTCTGCCCCCATCCTGGGCGGTGGTCACGACGGATGCGAGTCTGTCAGGGTGGGGAGCGGTCTTCCTCCACCACAGGGCTCAGGGTACCTGGACTCAGCCAGAGTCCTCCCTGCAGATCAATGTTCTGGAGATAAGGGCAGTGTATCTAGCCCTAAAGGCGTTCCAGCCGTGGCTGGAGGGCAGGCAGATCCGAATTCAGTCGGACAACGCCACGGCAGTGGCATACATCAACCACCAAGGCGGCACACGCAGTCGGCAAGCCTTCCAGGAAGTTCAGCGGATTCTGCTGTGGGTGGAAGCCACAGCCTCCACCATCTCCGCAGTTCACATCCCGGGCGTAGAAAACTGGGAAGCAGACTTTCTCAGTCGCCAGGGCATGGATGCAGGGGAATGGTCTCTTCACCCAGAAGTGTTTCAAGAGATCTGTTGCCGCTGGGGGAAGCCGGACGTCGACCTAATGGCGTCCCGGCACAACAACAAGGTCCCGGCATTCATGGCACGGTCTCAAGATCACAAAGCTCTGGCAGCAGACGCCTTAGTTCAGGATTGGTCGCAGTTTCGACTGCCTTATGTATTTCCTCCTCTGGCCCTACTGCCCAGAGTATTACGCAAGATCAGGTCCGACTGCAGCCACGCCATCCTCATCGCCCCAGACTGGCCGAGGAGGTCGTGGTACCCAGATCTGTGGCATCTCACGGTGGGTCAACCGTGGGCACTGCCAGACCGTCCAGACTTACTGTCTCAAGGGCCATTTTTCCATCTGAATTCTGCGGCCCTCAACCTGACTGTGTGGCCATTGAGTCCTGGATCCTAGCGTCTTCAGGATTATCTCAAGAGGTCATTGCCACTATGAGACAGGCCAGGAAACCAACGTCCGCCAAGATCTACCACAGGACGTGGAGAATCTTCTTATCCTGGTGCTCTGATCAGGGTTTTTCTCCCTGGCCATTTGCCTTGCCCACTTTTCTGTCCTTCCTTCAATCCGGACTGGAAAAGGGTTTGTCTCTCGGCTCCCTTAAGGGACAAGTATCGGCGCTTTCAGTGTTTTTTCAAAAGCGTCTAGCCAGGCTTCCGCAGGTCCGCACGTTCCTGCAGGGAGTTTGTCACATAGTCCCTCCTTACCAGCGTCCGCTAGAACCTTGGGATCTGAACAGGGTGCTAACGGCTCTTCAGAAACCACCTTTCGAGCCAATGAGAGAGATTTCTCTTTCACGCCTTTCGCAAAAGGTGGTCTTCCTAGTGGCAGTCACATCACTTCGGAGAGTGTCGGAGCTGGCTGCACTGTCATGCAAAGCCCCCTTCCTGGTGTTCCACCAGGACAAGGTGGTTCTGCGTCCGGTTCCGGAATTTCTCCCTAAGGTGGTATCCCCTTTTCATCTTAATCAGGATATCTCCTTACCTTCTTTTTGCCCTCATCCAGTTCACCAATGTGAAAAGGATTTGCACTTGTTAGATCTCGTGAGAGCACTCAGGATCTACATTTCACGCACGGCGCCCCTGCGCCGTTCTGATGCACTCTTTGTCCTTGTCGCTGGCCAGCGTAAGGGGTCGCAGGCTTCAAAGTCAACCTTGGCTACATGGATCAAGGAACCGATTCTTGAAGCCTACCGTTCCTCTGGGCTTCCGATTCCTTCAGGGCTGAAAGCCCATTCTACCAGAGCCGTAGGTGCGTCCTGGGCATTGCGGAACCAGGCTACGGCTCAGCAGGTGTGTCAGGCGGCTACCTGGTCGAGTCTGCACACTTTTACAAAACACTATCAGGTGCATGCATATGCTTCGGCAGATGCCGCCCTAGGTAGGCGAGTCCTTCAGGCGGCAGTTGCACACCTGTAAGAAGAGGCCGTTTTTTCGGCTCTTTTTATCGAGGTATTCTTTTACCCACCCAGGGATTGCTTTTGGACATCCCAATTGTCTGGGTCTCCCAATGGAGCGACAAAGAAGGGAATTTTGTTTACTTACCGTAAATTCCTTTTCTTCTAGCTCCTATTGGGAGACCCAGCACCCGCCCCTGTTCCCTTCGGGCTGTTTTTTTGTGTACACATGTTGTTCATGTTCATTGTTCTTTGGTTCATGGTTCAGTTCTCCGAACATCCTTCGGATTGAATTTACCTTAGACCAATTTATAAGTTTCCTCCTTCCTGCTTTGGCACCAAAACTGATGGGCCCTTGATGCACGGGAGGGTGTATAGCAGAGGGGAGGGGTTACAGTTTAAAGTGTAATACTTTGTGTGGACTCCGGAGGCAGAAGCTATACACCCAATTGTCTGGGTCTCCCAATAGGAGCTAGAAGAAAAGGAATTTACGGTAAGTAAACAAAATTCCCTTCTTTCCTGCATTTCCCATTGCAAAAGGGGCATGATTTTGTTTTAAAACTGTTTTGCGCCATTTGTAAGGCTAAGCTCACACACTGCGTTTTTTTGACGCTGCGTTTTTGTGAGTTTGTGGCCACAAATGCACCCACGTCAAAAAAAGCTGCAAAAACGCATTTTCCAATGCATTGCATGGGGGGAAAACGCAGAAAAACACAGGAAAGAATTGACATGTCCATATTTTTTTTTTTTTTTTTTTTTTTTTTTTTTTTTTGCTCAAACGCAGCTTAAAAAAAGTTGTGTGCGGACAGCAAAATTGAAAACTCATAGACTTTGCTGGGGAAGCAAAGTCATGCAGTTTTGAGGCCAAAAACGCACCCGAAAAAGCCGCGAAAATCGCACTGCGCACATAGCCTAAGTTCACACAGTGCGTTTTCTTTGTCGCTCCATTGGGAGACCCAGACAATTGGGTGTATAGCTTCTGCCTCCGGAGGCCACACAAAGTATTACACTTTAAAAAGTGTAACCCCTCCCCTCTGCCTATACACCCTCCCGTGGATCACGGGCTCCTCAGTTTTATGCTTTGTGTGGAAGGAGGCACACATCCACTCATGCATTCTCATATTAGTTATGTCGGTTGGAAGAAAAGAGCATGTTCCCTTCTCACCCCACTGCGTCGGCGGTGTTGTTGAGGTACCCATTGCGGGTACAAAGGCCGGAGCCTCATGCCGTCTCCTTCACCATCCCTTAGCGGCTCTGGGAGAAGTGGGATCCTGAGCGGTCATCCATTTACTGGGACTGTGCTCCCTCCGCAGCCCCTGTGGGAATCTGCCGGACCGGAGTCTATTCAACCTCAGGGACCGGGCCCTGCATCTCAAAGGTACTGTGTCCCCATTGGGGACTGTGCAGGGAGCGCACCTTCTTCCCGGACGCTGCGGCAGCTGCTGAATTGAGAAGGCCGGCGGACTTCCGCGCCGACCGTGCCTGCTTGTCGGGCGCGGTCTCAAATTTAGTCCCCGGCTTCATCGCGGCCTAGTCGCAAAAATCCCGCCCCCGGGCCTGCCTGTCAGGGGTAAGGGCGGGACTGCCGACCTGACGTCGGATGTGAGGGCCGGAGCATCCTGTATGTTTCCTCCCCCCTCACTGATCACTGTGGGGACCCCAGATTCCTGCACTTTCCTGGCGCCGCCCACGGCTCCACTCCTCCCCTGAGAGCTCCGGCAGCCATTTTTTGGCATTCTGCCGGTGGAGGATTCTCAGGAACAGCTCTGCAGCTCCGGGGGACCTAAGGCAAGGAATCTGGAGGACACACACTCCGCTTTTTAGCGGTCGGTAAGCCACACCGGTCACCCGGTGCTGGTCCCCCTAGGGTGCCGGCATAGATACGTATTTATATATATATATTTCTGTTCGGTCGGGCTGTATACCCTTTTTTGCCCATATACCCTCAGTGATCATTCTCATAGGAGACAACAGCATGTCGTCCACAAGGAGCAAAGCTGTTAAGGCACAGGGTTTTTCTTTGTCGCTCCATTGGGAGACCCAGACAATTGGGTGTATAGCTACTGCCTCCGGAGGCCACACAAAGTATTACACTTTAAAAAGTGTAAAGCCCCTCCCCTTCTGCCTATACACCCCCCGTGGGATCACGGGCTCCTCAGTTTTCATGCTTTGTGCGAAGGAGGTCAGACATCCACGCATAGCTCCACTGTTTAGTCAGCAGCAGCTGCTGACTATGTCGGATGGAAGAAAAGAGGGCCCATACTAGGGCCCCCAGCATGCTCCCTTCTCACCCCACTCTTGTCGGCGGTGTTTGTTAAGGTTGAGGTACCCATTGCGGGTACGGAGGCTGGAGCCCACATGCTGCTTTCCTTCCCCATCCCCCTTAGGGCTCTGGGTGAAGTGGGATCTTACCGGTCTCCAGGCACTGAGACCGTGCTCCATCCACAGCCCCTGGGGAATCTGCTGGATATGGAGCTGAGTATCGTCAGGGACAGGGCCCTGCTACTTCAAGGTACTCTGTGTCCCCGTACAGACCGCGCACAGACACACTGCAGCATTGCTGGGTGTGTTAGTGCGCCGGGGACAACAGCGCTGCGCGCTTGTGCCATTACTAACTACAGCTTTGCTGAGTGAGTCAATGTATTGGGAACTGCCGCGCCGGCCGCTGCTGTCAGTTTTACACTGCGGCGCGGCTGGGACTTGTGGGGCGCCGGGGACTTCCGCGCTGGCCGTGCATATATGACGGCCGCGCTTATTACTCGAGTCCCCGGCTTTTGCGGCCTAGTTTCGTTTCGTTCCCGCCCCCAGGCCTGCCAGTCAGGGGAAGGGCGGGACGCTGTACAGAACGTCAGCGCCGAGGGCTGGAGTCTACTTTACATACTCCAGCCCTCACACTGGGCACAGTGGGACGCCAGTTTCCCGCACTTTGTCTGAGGCACGCCCACGGTCCGCCCCTCTCCACAGGACGCCGGCAGCCATTCCTGTGTGCAGTCTGAGCTGGAGAAGGGAGACAAGTTCTGGGAGACCCAGACACGGGATTCTGGCGACCACACACCCGCTTTTGAGCGGGCGGTAAGCAGCACCTGTGGTGCTGACCCCACTAGTGCCGAAGTGTACATTTGTATTTTTATGCTTGCATGCTATACATTGCACTGTACGGTCGCTGTTGATTCTTGGCTATATACCCTCCTAGATTGCTCAGAGGAGACAACAGCATGTCGTCCGCAAAAAGCAAGGGTGCCAAGGCACAGGCTTTCTATGCTGCTTGTACCGCATGTGAGGCTACTCTACCGGCAGGTTCCACTGACCCCCATTGTGTGCAGTGCTCGGCCCCTGTGGCACTTGCTCGGCCGGGGCCTCTGCTAGAGGTGACCCAGGGAGAACCACCTGTGAATACTGTCCAGGTGACGGGGACGGAGTTTGCAGTTTTTGCTGATAGATTGTCTGTGAATATGGCTAAAATTCTAGAAACTTTGCAGTCTAGACCGGTAACTCAGACCATGGGCACTGTTGAATCATTGCTCCCTGGTCCCCCTCAGTTGGAACAACTCCGGGCTCCGGGGGTGTCCCATGCATCCCAGGGTGAAGGCTCTGACACGGACGACAGTCCCAGACAGCCTAAGCGAGCTCGCTGGGAGCGGCCCTCGACTTCATCACACTGGTCAGGGTCCCAGCAGGAGGACTCTCTGTATGATGAGGCGGAGGTAGCTGATCAGGATTCTGATCCTGAGACCGCTCTCAATCTGGATACACCTGATGGTGACGCCATAGTGAATGATCTTATAGCGTCCATCAATAGAATGTTGGATATTTCTCCCCCAGCTCCTCCAGTGGAGGAGTCGGCTTCACAGCAGGAGAAATTCCATTTCAGGTATCCCAAGCGTAAATTAAGTGTATTTCTGGACCACTCTGACTTTAGAGAGGCAGTCCAGAAACACCACGCTTATCCAGATAAGCGTTTCTCCAAACGACTTAAGGATACACGTTATCCCTTTCCCCCTGACGTGGTCAAGGGCTGGACCCAGTGTCCCAAGGTGGATCCTCCAATCTCCAGGCTTGCGGCTAGATCCATAGTTGCAGTGGAAGATGGGGCTGCACTTAAAGATGCCACTGACAGACAGATGGAGCTCTGGTTGAAATCCATCTATGAAGCTATCGGCGCGTCGTTTGCTCCTGCATTCGCAGCCGTATGGGCTCTCCAAGCTATTTCAGCTGGTCTTACACAGATTGACACGGTCACACGTACATCTGTTCCGCAGGTGGCGTCCTTAACCTCTCAAATGTCTGCATTTGCGTCTTACGCGATTAATGCTGTCCTGGACTCTACGAGCCGTACGGCAGTGGCGTCCGCCAACTCCGTGGTTTTACGCAGAGCCTTGTGGTTAAGGGAATGGAAGGCAGATTCTGCTTCCAAAAAGTGCTTAACCAGTTTGCCATTTTCTGGTGACCGACTGTTTGGTGAGCGATTGGATGAAATCATTAAACACTCCAAGGGTAAGGATTCATCCTTACCCCAGCCCAAACCAAACAAACCCAAACAGAGGAGGGGACAGTCGGGGTTTCGGTCCTTTTGAGGCTCGGGCAGGTCCCAATTCTCCTAGTCCAAAAGGACTCAAAAGGATCAGAGGAGCTCAGATTCTTGGCGGGCTCAGTCACGCCCAAAAAAGACAGCCGGAAGAACCGCTACCAAGGCGGCTTCCTCATGACTTTCGGCCTCCTCTCTCCGCATCCTCGGTCGGTGGCAGGCTCTCCCGCTTTGGCGACATTTGGCTGCCACAGGTCAAAGACCGTTGGGTGAGAGACATTCTGTCTCACGGGTACAGGATAGAGTTCAGTTCTCGTCCTCCAACTCGATTCTTCAGAACTTCTCCACCTCCCGACCGAGCCGATGCTCTTCTGCAAGCGGTGTGCACTCTAAAGGCAGAAGGAGTGGTGATCCCTGTTCCTCTTCAGGAGCAAGGTCGCGGTTTTTACTCCAATTTGTTTGTGGTGCCAAAAAAGGACGGGTCTTTCCGTCCCGTTCTGGACCTAAAACTGCTCAACAAGCACGTGAAAACCAGGCGGTTCCGGATGGAATCCCTCCGCTCCGTCATCGCCTCAATGTCTCAAGGAGATTTCCTAGCATCTATAGACATCAAGGATGCTTATCTCCACGTGCCGATTGCTCCAGAGCACCAGCGTTTTCTACGCTTCGTTATAGGAGACGAACACCTTCAGTTCGTAGCTCTGCCTTTCGGGCTGGCGACAGCCCCACGGGTCTTCACCAAGGTCATGGCAGCAGTAGTAGCAGTCCTGCACTCTCAGGGTCACTCTGTGATCCCTTACTTGGACGATCTACTTGTCAAGGCACCCTCTCAAGAGGCATGCCAACACAGCCTGAACGTTGCGCTGGAGACTCTCCAGAGTTTCGGGTGGATCATCAGCTTTTCAAAGTCAAATCTGACCCCGACCCAATCACTAACATATCTTGGCATGGAGTTTCATACTCTCTCAGCGATAGTGAAGCTTCCGCTGGACAAACAGCGTTCACTACAGACAGGGGTGCAATCTCTCCTTCAAGGCCAGTCGCACCCCTTGAGGCGCCTCATGCACTTCCTAGGGAAGATGGTAGCAACAATGGAGGCAGTCCCTTTCGCGCAGTTTCATCTGCGTCCACTACAATGGGACATTCTCCGCCAATGGGACGGGAAGTCGACGTCCCTCGACAGGAACGTCTCCCTTTCTCAGGCGGCCAAGGAATCTCTTCGGTGGTGGCTTCTTCCCACCTCATTGTCAAAAGGAAAGTCCTTCCTACCCCCATCCTGGGCGGTGGTCACGACAGACGCGAGTCTATCAGGGTGGGGAGCAGTTTTTCTCCACCACAGGGCTCAAGGTACGTGGACTCAGCAAGAGTCCACCCTTCAGATCAATGTTCTGGAAATCAGAGCAGTGTATCTTGCCCTACAAGCCTTCCAGCAGTGGCTGGAAGGCAAGCAGATCCGAATTCAGTCGGACAACTCCACAGCGGTGGCATACATCAACCACCAAGGAGGAACACGCAGTCGGCAAGCCTTCCAGGAAGTCCGGCGGATTCTGACGTGGGTGGAAGACACGGCATCCACCATATCCGCAGTTCACATCCCGGGCGTAGAAAACTGTGAAGCAGACTTCCTCAGTCGCCAGGGTATGGACGCAGGGGAATGGTCTCTTCACCCGGACGTGTTTCAGGAGATCTGTCGCCGCTGGGGGATGCCGGACGTCGACCTAATGGCGTCCCGGCACAACAACAAGGTCCCGGCTTTCATGGCACGGTCTCACGATCAGAGCTCTGGCGGCGGACGCGTTAGTTCAGGATTGGTCGCAGTTTCGACTGCCTTATGTGTTTCCTCTTCTGGCGATGCTGCCCAGAGTGTTACGCAAGATCAGGTCCGACTGCCGTCGCGCCATTCTCGTCGCTCCAGACTGGCCGAGGCGGTCGTGGTACCCGGATCTGTGGCATCTCATGGTGGGTCAACCGTGGGCGCTTCCAGACCGCCCAGACTTGCTGTCTCAAGGGCCGTTTTTCCATCTGAATTCTGCGGCCCTGAACCTGACTGTGTGGCCATTGAGTCCTGGATCCTAGCGTCTTCAGGATTATCTCAAGAGGTCATTGCCACCATGAGACAGGCTAGGAAACCAACCTCCGCCAAGATCTACCACAGGACGTGGAAGATATTCTTATCTTGGTGCTCTGCTCAGGGAGTTTCTCCCTGGCCATTTGCATTGCCTACTTTTCTTTCCTTCCTGCAATCCGGTTTGGAAAAAGGTTTGTCGCTCGGCTCCCTTAAGGGACAAGTGTCAGCGCTATCTGTATTTTTTCAGAAGCGCCTAGCCCGACTTCCTCAGGTACGCACGTTCCTGCAAGGGATTTGTCATATCGTCCCTCCTTACAAGCGGCCGTTAGAGCCCTGGGATCTGAACAGGGTTCTAATTGCTCTCCAGAAGCCGCCTTTCGAGCCTATGAGGGATGTTTCCCTTTCTCGCCTTTCACAGAAAGTGGCCTTTCTAGTAGCGGTCACGTCTCTTCGGAGAGTGTCCGAGCTAGCAGCGCTGTCATGCAAATCTCCCTTCCTGGTGTTTCACCAGGACAAGGTGGTTCTGCGCCCGATTCCGGAGTTTCTACCTAAGGTGGTATCCCCCTTTCATCTCAATCAGGATATCTCCTTACCTTCTTTGTGTCCTCATCCAGTTCATCAATTTGAAAAGGATTTGCATTTGTTGGATCTGGTGAGAGCACTCAGAATCTACATTTCCCGCACGGCGCCCCTGCGCCGCTCGGATGCACTCTTTGTCCTTGTCGCTGGTCAGCGTAAAGGGTCGCAAGCTTCCAAATCCACCTTGGCTCGGTGGATCAAGGAACCAATTCTTGAAGCCTACCGTTCTGCTGGGCTTCCGGTTCCCTCAGGGCTGAAGGCCCATTCTACCAGAGCCGTGGGTGCGTCCTGGGCATTACGGCACCAGGCTACGGCTCAGCAGGTGTGCCAGGCGGCTACCTGGTCGAGTCTGCACACTTTTACCAAGCATTATCAGGTGCATACCTACGCTTCGGCGGACGCCAGCCTAGGTAGACAAGTCCTTCAGGCGGCGATTGCCCCCATGTAGGAAAGGGCCGTTTTACGGCCCTATCACGAGATATTATTTTACCCACCCAGGGACTGCTTTTGGACGTCCCAATTGTCTGGGTCTCCCAATGGAGCGACAAAGAAGGGAATTTTGTTTACTTACCGTAAATTCCTTTTCTTCTAGCTCCAATTGGGAGACCCAGCACCCGCCCTGTTTCCTTCGGGCTTTTTGTTTTTTCGGGTACACATGTTGTTCATGTTGAATGGTTTCAGTTCTCCGATATTCCTTCGGATTGAATTTGTTTTTAAACCAGTTATTGGCTTTCCTCCTTCTTGCTTTGGCACTAAAACTGAGGAGCCCGTGATCCCACGGGGGGTGTATAGGCAGAAGGGGAGGGGCTTTACACTTTTTAGTGTAATACTTTGTGTGGCCTCCGGAGGCAGTAGCTATACACCCAATTGTCTGGGTCTCCCAATTGGAGCTAGAAGAAAAGGAATTTACGGTAAGTAAACAAAATTCCCTTCTTTTGCGGCCTGTACCTCTTGTGGGGCTGTTACCTGCGGGTTCCACCTACCCTCACTGTGAGCAATGCTCGACCCCTGTTTCGCTTGCTCAGCCGGAGCCTCGGTCACTAGTGGGCCCCTCGGCTCATGTAGACCCCCCTGCTCCCCTTGTCCAGGCGGCAGGGACAGAGTTCGCCTCTTTTGCTGAAAAACTCTGAGTCACTTTCACAATCCATGGCTCAGTCTATGGACAAATGGTCTGCCAAGCTGCTAGAAGCTTTGCAGTCCAGACCGGTCCTTACACAGGCCCCAGCCCCTGTTGGATCGTCGCCTCCAGGCCCCTCTCGGTCCGCGCCGCAGTGCGCTCCCAGGTTGGGCCCTAGGTCTCACGTGGAGGACTCCTGCCCGGACCACAGTCCTAGACAGGCTAAGCGGGCTCGCTGGGAATCTTCCCCAACTTCTTCACGCTGCTTGGGTTCCCAGCTTGAGGACTCTCTGGAGGACGAGGAGGAGGTTGCAGCTCAGGGCTCTGACCCTGACGTCGCCCTTAACCCTGATACACCTGAAGGGGATGCCTTAGTGAATGATCTTATCTCGTCCATCAACCAGGTGTTGGATCTCTCTCCCCCGCCTCCTACTGTAGAGGAGTCGGCGTCTCAGCAGGAGAAACACCAGTTTAGGTTCCCCAAACGTACACGTAGTGCGTTTTTCGATCACTCTAACTTCAGAGACGCTGTCCAGAAGCCCAGAGCGGTTCCGGACAAGCGCTTTACTAAGCACCTCACTGACACGCGTTACCCCTTCCCCTCTGAAGTCGTTAAGGGTTGGGCTCAATGTCCCAAGGTGGATCCTCCAGTCTACATTGGCGGCTAGATCCGTGGTATCTGTTGCAGATGGCTCATCGCTAAAGGATGCCACTGACAGGCAGAGCTCCTGGTGAAGTCCATCTATGAGGCCACGGGCGCGTCTTTTGCCCCGGCCTTTGCAGCCGTGTGGGCACTCCAAGCCATCTCAGCTTGTCTGGCTGAGATTAATACTGTCACACGCAATTCTGCTCCGCAAGTTGCGTCTTTGACCTCTCAAGCGTCAGCTTTTTCTTCCAACGCCATGAACGCAGTCCTAGACTCTGCTAGCCGTACAGCTGTGGCATCCGCTAACTCTGTGGCAGTCCGCAGGGCCATGTGGCTGCGCGAATGGAAGGCAGACTCGGCCTCCAAGAGGTTCTTAACCGGTTTGCTGTTTTCTGGCGACCGCTTGTTTGGCGAACGATTGGATGAGATTATTAAGGAATCCAAGGGAAAGGACTCCTCCTTACCCCAGTCCAAACCTAAGAGACCTCAGCAACGGAAAATACAATCGAGGTTTCAGGTCCTTTCGTCCCTCCGCCAAGCCCCAATCCTCTTCGTCCAGCAGGCCGGAGAAAGGCCAGAGGACCTCCTATGCGTGGCGGTCCAAGTCACGCCCCCAAAAGGCCGCAGGAGGCACTGCCTCCAAGGCGGCCTCCTCCTGACTCTCGGCATCTCCTAGCCGCATCCTCGGTCGGTGGCAGGCTCTCCCGCTTTGGAGACGCCTGGTGGCCACATGTTCAAGACCGATGGGTGAGAGACATTCTGTCTCACGGTTACAGGATAGAGTTCAGCTCTCGTCCTGCGGCTCGTTTCTTCAGAACCTCTCCGCCCCCCCGCTCAGGCCGACGCACTTTTTCAGGCAGTGGACGCTCTGAAGACAGAAGGAGTTGTGATCCCAGTTCCCCTTCAGGAACGTGGTCGCGGCTTTTACTCCAACTTGTTCGTGGTGCCAAAAAAGACGGATCATTCCGTCCCGTTGTGGACCTCAAGCTACTCAACAGACATGTGAGAACCAGACGGTTTCGGATGGAATCTCTCCGCTCGGTCATCGCCTCGATGTCACAAGGAGACTTCCTAGCATCGATCGACATCAAGGATGCTTATCTCCACGTGCCGATCGCACCCGAACATCATCGCTTCTTGCGTTTCGCCATCGGGGACGAACACCTTCAGTTCGTGGCATTGCCTTTCGGCTTGGCGACAGCTCCACGGGTTTTCACCAAAGTCATGGCATCCGTTGTGGCGGTCCTACACTCTTAGGGCCACTCGGTGATTCCCTACTTAGACGATCTCCTAGTCAGGGCCCCTTCTCGGGTGGCGTGTCAACACAGCCTTACCGTCGCTTTGGCGACTCTCCAGCAGTTCGGGTGGATCATCAACTTCCCTAAATCCAAGTTGACACCGACCCAATCACTGACTTACCTCGGGATGGAGTTTCATACACAGTCAGCGGTAGTCAAGCTACCGCGGGACAAACAGCTTTCTCTGCAGGCAGGGGTGCAATCACTTCTTCGGGGTCAGTCACACCCCTTAAGGCGCCTCATGCACTTCCTGGGGAAGATGGTGGCAGCAATGGAGGCAGTGCCGTTCGCGCAATTCCATCTGCGGCCACTCCAATGGGACATTCTCCGCAAATGGGACAGGAGGTCGGCTTCCCTCGACAGGAACGTCTCTTTCCCTTGCAACCAAGACGTCACTTCAGTGGTGGCTCCTTCCCAATTCTCTATCGCAGGGAAAATCCTTCCTACCCCCAACCTGGGCTGTGGTCACCACGGACGCGAGCCTGTCAGGGTGGGGAGCGGTTTTTCTCCACCACAGGGCTCAGGGAACCTGGACTCCGATAGTCTTCCCTTCAGATCAATGTTCTGGAGATAAGGGCAGTGTATCTAGCCCTATTGGCTTTCCATCAGTGGCTGGAGGGCAGGCAGATCCGTATCCAGTCGGACAACGCCACTGCCGTCGCATACATCAACCACCAAGGCGGCACTCGCAGTCGTCAAGCCTTCCAGGAAGTCCGGCGGATTCTGCAGTGGGTGGAAGCTACAGCCTCCACCATCTCCGCAGTTCACATCCCGGGCATAGAAAACTGGGAAGCAGATTTTCTCAGTCGTCAGGGCATGGATGCGGGGGAATGGTCTCTGCACCCAGAAGTGTTTCGAGAGATCTGTCGCCGCTGGGGAACGCCGGACGTCGATCTCATGGCGTCACGGCACAACAACAAAGTCCCGGCATTCATGGCACGGTCTCAGGATCAGAGCTCTGGCGGCGGACGCGTTAGTTCAGGATTGGTCGCAGTTTCGACTGCCTTATGTGTTTCCTCTTCTGGCGATGCTGCCCAGAGTGTTACGCAAGATCAGGTCCGACTGCCGTCGCGCCATTCTCGTCGCTCCAGACTGGCCGAGGCGGTCGTGGTACCCGGATCTGTGGCATCTCATGGTGGGTCAACCGTGGGCGCTTCCAGACCGCCCAGACTTGCTGTCTCAAGGCCCGTTTTTCCATCTGAATTCCGTGGCCCTCAACCTGGCTGTGTGGCCATTGAGTCCTGGCTCCTAGCGTCTTCAGGGGTTATCTCAGGATGTCATTGCCACCATGAGACAGGCCAGGAAGCCAACGTCCGCCAAGATCTATTACAGGTCTTGGCAAATCTTCTTATCCTGGTGCTCTGATAACGGTTTTCTTCCATGGCCGTTTGCCTTACCCACTTTTCTTTCATTCCTTCAATCCGGAATGGACAAGGGTTTGTCACTCTGCTCTCTCAAGGGCCAAGTATCGGCGCTCTCCGTATTTTTTCAAAAGCGCCTAGCCAGGCTTCCGCAGGTCCGCACGTTCCTGCAGGGGGTTTGCCACATAGTCCCACCTTACAAGCGTCCGCTGAAACCCTGGGATCTTAACAGGGTACTAACGGCTCTTCAGAAACCACCTTTCGAGCCGCTGCGGGATGTCTCTTTATCACGTCTTTCGCAGAAGGTGGCCTTTCTAGTGGCAGTTACATCACTCCGGAGAGTGTCTGAGCTGGCAGCGCTGTCATGCAAAGCCCCCTTCCTGGTGTTTCACCAGGATAAGGTGGTTCTGCGTCCGGTCCCGGATTTTCTTCCTAAGGTGGTATCTCCTCCTTTTCATCTCAATCAGGATATCTCCTTACCTTCATTTTGCCCTAATCCAATTCACCAATGTGAAAAGGATTTGCACTCTTTGGATCTGGTGAGAGCACTCCGGCTCTACGTGTCTCGCACGGCGCCCCTGCGTCGTTCAGATGCTCTTTGTCCTTGTTGCTGGCCAGCGTAAGGGTTCGCAGGCTTCCAAGTCAACCTTGGCTCGGTGGATCAAGGAACCGATTCTCGAAGCCTACCGTTCTTCTGGGCTTCCGCTTCCTTCAGGGTTGAAAGCCCATTCTACCAGAGCTGTGGGTGCGTCCTGGGCATTGCGGCATCGGGCTACGGCTCAGCAGGTGTGTCAGGCAGCTACGTGGTCTAGTCTGCACACTTTCAGGAAACACTATCAAGTGAATACCTATGCTTCGGCAGACGCCAGTCTAGGTAGGCGAGTCCTCCAGGCGGCGGTTGCCCACCTGTAAGAGGGGGCCGTTTCGGCTCTTTTTATTAAGGTATTCTTTTACCCACCCAGGGACTGCTTTTGGACGTCCCAATTGTCTGGGTCTCCCAATGGAGCGACAAAGAAGGGAATTTTTGTTTACTTACCGTTAATTCCTTTTCTTCTAGCTCCTATTGGGAGACCCAGCACCCGTCCCTGTTCCCTTCGGGCTGGTTGTTCTTTTGTGTACACATGTTGTTCATGTTGAATTGTTCTTTTGGTTCATGGTTTTCAGTTCTCCGAACATCCTTCGGATTGAATTTACCCTAGACCAATTTATAAGTTTTCTCCTTCCTGCCTATCCACCAAAACTGAGGAGCCCGTGATCCACGGGAGGGTGTATAGGCAGAGGGGAGGGGTTACACTTTTTAAAGTGTAATACTTTGTGTGGCCTCCGGAGGCAGAAGCTATACACCCAATTGTCTGGGTCTCCCAATAGGAGCTAGAAGAAAAGGAATTTACGGTAAGTAAACAAAATTCCCTTTTTTTTTTTTTTCTCTCAACTCCCCCCTGCTCCAAGGCCGCCGCCTTCTCACAGGCCGTGGCGTCCTTGCAGGCAAACTGAGTGATTGTCCCAGTTCCCGCTCAGGAACGGTTCAGGTTTCTACTCAAATCTCTTCCTAGTTCCGAAAAAGGACGGTACCTTCCGGCCCATCCTGGATCTCAAGCTTCTCAACAAGCATGTCCGGGTGCGGCATTTTCGCATGGAGTCTCTGATCAGTCATTGCCTCTATGACCCAAGGGGAGTTCCTGGCGTCCATCGACATCAGAGATGCCTATCTACATGTGCCAATCGCAGTGTCACATCAGCGTTGGTTACGTTTTGCGATAGGAGAGGATCATTTCCAATTCGTGGCTCTCCCCTTCGGGTTAGCCACGGCCCCTCTGGTATTCACCAAGGTCATGGCGGCAGTGATTGCGGTCCTGCACCTCCAGGGGTTAGCAGTGCTTCCTTATCTGGACGACCTTCTGGTCAAGGGTACATCCAGCGCAGACTGTCAGCGGAGTGTTTCGCTCACTCTCACCACCCTAGCCCAATTCGGGTGGATTGTCAATCTTCCCAAGTCCACTCTGACTCCGACTTAGAGTCTCACGTACCTAGGGATGCAGTTCGAGACTTTGTCGGCACTTGTGAAGTTGCCCTTAGACAAACAGCTGTCACTCCGGTTGGCGGTGCGCTCTCTCCTGAGGCCCTGCCGTTATACCCTCAGGCGTCTGATGCAGGTGCTGGGTCAAATGGTGGCCTCCATGGAGGCGGTTCCCTTTGCCCAGTTCCATCTGCGTCCTCTGCAGCTGGACATTCTCCGCTGTTGGGACAAGCTGCCTTCCTCCTTACAGAGGTTAGTGGCTCTGTCGCCACGGACCAGGAGCTCTCTTCAGTGGTGGCTTCGACCCCTCTCCCTGTCCCAAGGGCGCTCCTTCCTGACTCCGTCCTGGGTGATTCTCACCACGGATGCCAGCCTATCCGGCTGGGGAGCGGTACACCTCCACCACAGAGCACAGGGCACTTGGACTCCGTCCGAGTCAGCCCTTTCAATCAATGTGCTGGAAACCAGAGCTGTGCTTCTAGCTCTCCTAGCCTTTCACCACCTGTTGGCGGGCAGGCACATTCGAGTCCAGTCAGACAACGCGACAGCGGTTGCCTACATCAATCACCAAGGCGGGACACGCAGCCGCCTGGCAATGTTGGAGGTCCAACGCATTCTTCAATGGGCGGAGGACTCCAAGTCCACCATATCCGCAGTCCACATCCCTGGCGTGGAAAACTGGGAGGCAGATTATCTCAGCCGTCAATCCGTGGACGGTGGCGAGTGGTCCCTGCACCCGGCAGTGTTTCAGTCAATCTGCCGCAAGTGGGGCACTCCGGACGTGGACCTAATGGCATCCCGTCACAACAACAAGGTTCCGGTTTACGTGGCTCGCTCCCACGATCCTCAGGCCTTCGCCGCGGACGCTCTGGTTCAAGACTGGTCCCAGTTTTGTCTGTCCTACGTGTTTCCCCCTCTAGCTCTCTTTCCCAGAGTCCTTCGCAAGATCAGAATGGAGGGCTGTAGAGTCATCCTCATTGCACCGGACTGGCCCAGGCGAGCTTGGTATCCGGACCTGCTCCAACTGTCTGTGGAGATGCCGTGGCATCTTCCGGACCGTTCAGACCTGCTCTCGCAAGGTCCGTTTTTCCGCCCGAATTCTGCGGCACTCAAATTGACGGCGTGGCTCTTGAGTCCTGGATTTTGACGGCTTCTGGTATTCCTCCTGAAGTCATCTCCACTATGACTCGGGCCCGTAAGTCTTCCTCCGTCAAGATCTATCACAGGACTTGGAAAATTTTCCTGTCCTGGTGTCGCTCTTCCGGCCATTCTCCTTGGCCATTCTCGTTGCCGACCCTTCTGTCTTTTTTACAGTCCGGTCTGCAGCTAGGACTGTCCCTCAACTCTCTAGGGACAAGTCTCAGCTCTCAGTTCTGTTCCAGCGGCGTCTCGCCCGGCTGGCTCAGGTCCGCACCTTCATGCAAGGTGCGTCTCACTTCATTCCGCCTTATCGGCGGCCCTTGAATCCCTGGGACCTTAACTTGGTCCTCACGGTATTGCAGAAACCCCCTTTCGAACCCCTTAGGGAGGTTTCTTTGTATCGTCTTTCTCAAAAGGTGGCCTTTCTAGTTGCCATAACTTCTCTCAGGAGAGTCTCTGATTTGGCTGCGCTCTCCTCGGAGTCACCTTTTTTGGTTTTTCACCAAGACAAGGTAGTTCTCCGTCCGACCCCGGACTTTCTTCCTAAGGTGGTCTCTCCCTTCCACCTTAACCAGGATATTTTCCTTGCCTTCCTTCTGTCCGGCCCCTGTTCATCGCTTTGAGAAAGCGCTGCATACTCTAGATCTGGTGCGTGCTCTCTGGATCTATGTGTCTCGCACCGCTGCGCTTAGGCGGTGCACCTCTCCTTTTGTGCTAACCACAGGGCGGCGCAAGGGTCTCTCTGCTTCTAAGCCGACCTTGGCCCGTTGGATTAGATCGACCATTTCGGACGCCTACCAGAGTACTCGGGTGCCTCCCCCGCCGGGGATCAAAGCACACTCGCCAGAGCTGTCGGTGCCTCTTGGGCTTTTAGGCACCAGGCTACGGCTCAACAAGTCTGTCAGGCTGCCACTTGGACTAGCCTGCATACCTTTTCGAAGCACTACAAAGTGCATGCTCATGCTTCGGCAGATGCGAGCTTGGGCAGACGCATCCTTCAGGCGGCTGTCGCCCACTTGTGAAGTTAGGCTCCGCCTACTTCTTAGTTTTTTCTGTTTATTCCCACCCAGGGACAGCTTTGGAACGTCCCATGGTCTGGGTCTCCCAAAGGAACGATAAAGAGAATTTTGTTACTTATCGTAAATTCTTTTTCTTATAGTTCCGTATTGGGAGACCCAGCTCCCTCCCTGTTGCCTGTTGGCAATTTTCTTGTTCCGTGTGTTATCACCGGCTGTTGTCGTGGACAGTCTCCGGTTGTTCTGGTTCTTACTCGGTTCTACTTGTGGGTGGCTATTCTCCTTCAGCTTTTGCACTAAACTGGCTAGGACTGGCTCACCAGGGGTTGTATAAGCTCATGGGGAGGAGCTACACTTTTAAGTGTAGTACTTTGTGTGTCCTCCGGAGGCAGAAGCTAAACACCCATGGTCTGGGTCTCCCAATACGGAACTATTAGAAAAAGAATTTACGGTAAGTAACAAAATTCTCTTTTTTCACGTGATTGTGTCACCAGCATCATTCAGAGATCGATAAGGCAGAAAATAGGGCAGTATCAAAGCGACTGAGGGAGACCAGGCAGAATATAGGGAAATGGAATGTCATAACCCCCCCCCCTCCTCCCCACACCCCCACCGCAGGAGCCTCGCCCCTCTGCCCAGTTCTTTTGCAGCCCTTGCCAGATTGACATCCCAAAAACAGGATACTAGCTCCAGTTCACTTGTCATTCAGTCAGTGTGGATCTCAGTAGTGGTTCAGTTATCTATATATTTTTTTTTTTTTTTTTCTTCTCTCCTTCCTTTCTAGATCGTCTTCTATAAGAATGGGGCCAATCAAGGTGTAGCCTATAAAGATGTTTTTGAAGGTGTATATTTCCCAGCTATATCGCTCTACAGAGGCTGCACAGTAAGTACATAGTGAATTTAGCTGTACTTGTGTTTTTTAGAAATACAAAATTAACATTATATATACTGACATCTTTTGAGATGTTAATAATACTATATTTCTTTTTCGCTCCTAATTGGGAGACCCAGACAATTGGGTGTATAGCTATTGCCTCCGGAGGCCACACAAAGTATTACACTTAAAAGTGTAAGGCCCCCTCCCCTTCTGGCTATACACCCCCAGTGGGATCACTGGCTCACCAGTTTTGTGCTTTGTGCGAAGGGACTTCCTAAGTCGCCGGGGTGTGGCCGAAAGGGTATGGTCTCTTCACCCGGACGGGTTTCAGGAGATCTGGCGCCGCTGACAGAGGCCGGACGTCGATCTAATGGCGTCACGGCACAACAACAATGTGCCAGCTTCATGGCACGGTTTCACAATCATCGAGCTCTGGCGGCAGACGCCTTAGTTCAGCATTGGTCGCAGTTCCAGCTACCTTATGTGCCACCTCTGGCATTGTTGCCCAGAGTGCTGCGTTAGATCAGGTCCGACTGCGGCCGCGCCATCCTCGTCGCTACAGATTGGCCGAGGATGTTGTGGTTCCCGGTTCTGTGGTGCCTCACGGTAGGCTAACCGGGGGCACTACCAGACCAATCAGACTGGCTGTCTCAAGGGCCATTCTTCCATTTGAATTCTACAGCCCTCAACCTGATGGTGTGGCATTGAGTCCTGGAACCTAGTGTCGTCAGGATTACCTCAGGACGTGGTTGCCACCATGAGACAGGCTAGCATACCAACGTCCGCCAAGATTGACCACAGGACGTGGAAGATATTCTTATCTCGGTGCTCGGCGCAGGGTGTTTCTCCCTGGCCGGTTGCATCGTCTGTTTCCTTCCTTCCTGCAATCTAGGTTGGAAAAAGGGTTGTCGGTCAGTTCCCTTTAGGGACAAGTCTCAGCGCTATCTGTATTTTTTCAGAAACGACTTCCTCAGGTACGCACGTTCCTACGGGGAGTTTGTCTTCTCAGCACTCCGTACAGGCGGCCGTTAGAGCCCTGGGATCTGAACAAGGTTCTAATTGCTCTCCAGATGCCGCCTTTCGAGCCTTTGAAAGAGGTCTCCCTTCCCGCTTTTCTCGGGAAGTGGCCTTCTAGTAACGGTCTCGTCTCTTAGGAGAGTTTCCGAGCTAGCAACGCTCTCATACAAATCTCCCTTCCTGGTCCTTCACCAGGACAGGGTAGTTCTGCGTCCGATTCCGGAATTTCTCCCTAAGGTGGTATCCCACTTTCATATCAATCAGGATATCACCTCACCTTCTTTGTGTCCTCGTCCAGTCCATCAATTTCAGAAGGATTTGCATCTGTTGGTTCTGGTGAGAGCACTCAGGTTCTACTTCCCGCATGGCGCTCCTGCGCCACCCGGATGCACTCTTTGTCCTTGTCGCTGGTCGGCGTAAACAGTCGCAAGCTTCTGAATCCACCCTGGCTCGGGGGATCGAGGAACCAATTCTTGAAACCTACAGTTCTACTGGGCTTCTGGTTCTCTCAAGGCTGAAGGCCCATTCTACCAGAGCCGTGGGTGCATCCTGGGCATTACGGCACCAGGCTACGGCTCAGCAGGTGTGTCAGGCACCTACCTGATTGAGTCTGCATACTTTTACCAAGCATTTTCAGGTGCATACCTACGCTTCGGCAGACGCCAGCCTAGGTAGATAAGTCCTTCAGGCGGCGATTGCCCACCTGTAGGAAAGGGCTGTTTGACGGCCCTATCACGAGGTATTCTTTTACCCACCCAGGGACTGCTTTTGGACGTCCCAATTGTCTGGGTCTCCCAATTAGGAGCGAAAAAGAAGGGAATTTTGTTTACTTACCGTAAATTCCTTTTCTTCTAGCTCCAATTGGGAGACCCAGCACCCGCCCTGTTTTCTTGGGGTTTTTCGGTTTTTTCGGGTTCACATGTTGTTCATGTGGTATGGTTCAGTTCTCCGATGTTTCCTCGGATTGAATTGGTCTTTAAACCAGTTATTGGCTTTCCTCCTTCTTGCTTTGGCACTAAAACTGGTGAGCCAGTGATCCCACTGGGGGTGTATAGCCAGAAGGGGAGGGGCCTTACACTTTTAAGTGTAATACTTTGTGTGGCCTCCGGAGGCAATAGCTATACACCCAATTGTCTGGGTCTCCCAATTGGAGCTAGAAGAAAAGGAATTTACGGTAAGTAAACAAAATTCCCTTCTTTTTTAATATAGGTTTCTATTAATTTTGGACCTCATTTCAAGTATCCACCGAAGAATCAGTCTTTCCGTCCGGTAGGTATTTAAAGAAGCCCTGTCCTGTGTTTTGTTTACAGGACTCCTTTTTTTTTTTTTTTTTTTTTTTTTTTTGGTCCCCTGTCCAAAGATTTTTGGATTATCAAATACCAGATGCCAAACTAATGAATGTTTTTGTTACATTCCTACAGATGAGCGACATGGCCTGGGAGGCGGTTGTGGAGCACACGTTAGCGGATGTTCTTTACCATGTAGAAACTGAAGTCGACGGCAGAAAGAGCCCTCCGTGGGAGCCTTAACACTAGTTTTTATATTTGTAGGATTTTTTTTTTTTTATTTTGTTTTGTTATCCCCCTCCATCACAAATTTTAAAAATTTACTGCAAAATAAAAATATCCATTCTGTATCAATACATCACAGTTTCAAGAATTCTGCTTCTTGTCCTTGAACGCAAATTTTAATTGTTTGCTTCTAGATGGGGAAAAATCTGTCCTGGTCGTGCGGTGGCATGACGCTCAGCTTGGTAGAGTTCTGCCATCTGTACAGGACATGGACCACAAGGAATTGATACAGAAAGTATATTTTTTGGGGGAAAAATGATTATTTTTCACTATACCTTGACTAAGTATTTGCAAAAAACCCGTAATAACCCTTCTAATATCCAGACTTTGGTCAGGTTTTTATTTTTAAATATACATAGGGAGAACGTGGTAGGGATCGTTGGTGCTTGATCGAAAATATAAACACAAACATGCAAAGGTGTCATGTATTCTTAAAGTTTTCCCATAAGTGATATACCAAAAAATGATTGGGGATCCCACTGATCCAAATACCCCCATATTGTGATCTCTATCAGATCCCATCATTCCTTGACTGAGCCCTGGCTTGCTTTACGGTTACGTACTAATGGGTCAGAAAGTTGAGTGTTTGGCCAAATGTATTTTTTAAGCAGATTTGCGCAATGCGTCATCCAAGTATTCATATCCAGCAACATTTTATTATCTTTGATCAAGTCTTATCCTACTGTAAGGACTGCAGATGTCCGGCCATTCGCCAACACTTCAGCAAAGTATTATATGCTTCCTGGTCACCGAGGGTTGCCTTGTGCGTCCTGAATCTTGTGGTTCGCTCAGATGTATAAAATTACTTGTATTTCTTTTTAAATAAAGTTTTTCTTTTTTATTATTTACAAGAGTGTGAATTTGCAAAGTGTTGGGGGTAGAATCGTCTGTTTTGTACATATTGCAGGGGGCTGGGTAATATGTCCGCGACCTATATTGTTTGCTAGGGCAGAAAGACGTTCCTACTGGTGGACTGGACACTATGTATTGACAATCCAAATAAAACACCTGGCTAATTATTAGCTTTGTCCCTCCCCTATGCTTTACACTGCAGGCCTGTATGCTCAGGCTACTGACAACTAGGCATTACCAATCCATGTGTCAATAGGGTGTGTCCATACAAAGTCTGACCTCCCGTATGAGGAAATCAAAAGCGGTAGGTACTGACTGTTTTCCGCCTCGACCGGTGCTTCTTCACACTCAGACTCATCCTCAGTGATGTGGAATGCAAGCGCGCGTCTCAATCGATGATGTCGGGACTCTGGTTAATGCAGTCGGGGCGACTATGGGCCTCACAGATGAGATATCTCAACAAGTTCCTTGAAGATTTTATGTTGGAGGAGACAAGCAATTCTCCCCTGTACATGTTGGAATAGAAGCGCTTATTCAGAAGTGGGAGCGTCCGTCCGTTCCCCCCCCCCCCCCCCTTCCCTTGACAAAAAAAGCAGACTGCTGTCTTTAAGCACTTGTGGGACACATCAGCAGGAATTCTGAAGCCGGCTATTGCCAAATACCTGCACAGCCCGTACTTGTGATCTGGCTGTTTAATTTGGTAGATCGGCTGACTGATAAACTGGAGAGAAATTCTTTTCTAAATTACTACTGTTGCAAGGAGCTGTGACTTTTCTTACCGAGTCGTCAGCTGCTGCTATCAGATTGGCAGCCCGTTCAGCAGGATTGTCTACTCTGGCCGGAAGGGCATTGTGGTTGAAGGGCTGTCCAGTAGACCTGCACACTAAGACATTATGTTCAGGGCCTTGTGACGGTTAGCTCCTTTTTGGTAAACAGCTGGAATATGCGATGAGGACTGTATCCAATTTCAAGTCCTCCCGAGGTTATGCCTTTTTCTGACGCCTCATTGGGGGACACAGGACCATGGGTGTTAGGTGTCCTCCTATGGATAGGCAGCATAAGTAGATGCAAAAGCATAGCTCCTCCTCTGCAGTATACACCCCCTGGCCGGGCCAGGCAACCTCAGTTTTAGCTTAGTGTCTGTAGGAGGCACTTCCTTTTCAAGGTTTATTTTTTGAGGGCGACTGTTTCCTTTTGGGACCGATCTCCCACTACCATCGACGGGCGGGAACGTGGAGTGTCTCCTCCACGTACCCCCTCCTGCAACGCTGGACGACGGGTTCCACAGACAACGATTTTTTTTTTTTTTTTTTTTTTTTTTTCCCAGAGCCTAGGGTAGAGGCCTGTGCCCCTATAGCCCAATTCCTCAGCCCCTCTTTGCAGTCTCTGAGTTGAATATGGCACTGGTGTGACCGGACACAGCAAGCTGACTCTGCTATTTTCACTGCCTGGATGGAAGCAGTGTTTTAAGGTGAGATCTCCCCCTGACTGGTTTCCCAGACAAAGGGAGAAAAGATGCTGCAGGGAAGGCTCCCAGGACATTTACAGTATTTATTATATGAGAAAGTCCCTTGCTGAGTGCAAGGAAGAGAGCCCCAAGGATCCTGCACACACAGTGTTAACTTTTCTCTAGCTTGCTGGCTGGAGGAGGGGGGGGAAGTCACTCCTGTTTGCAGAAAGTCCTGCAGATAATTTCCCAGTGGCAGGGGAGGGCCCAGGGCTCAGGGACTCACGCTATTTATTTGCTCTAGCAGAAAAGCCGGCTGATAGCACACAGCTTGTCACTGGTTGACTGGAGGGAGAGGGAGGAAAACTATCAGAAGCTCCCTTCCCGCCATTTTTTACTACCCAAAGCAGGGGGGGGACGACACATACACTGACTTCATCTTCACGCTCTTTTAGCGCTTAATCCTTCCTGAGGACAGGGCCATCGGCTGATTCTGGTGAGGTGCTTGCTTCACTTGTAGCTCTGCTGAGCATTGCTCCACCTCCAGGCATACTCCTATTAGGAACATGCAGAATGCTAAGGGCACTAAGAGTGCTAAGGCCCACATAGTCTATTATTCAGCCTGCACTGCCTGCCACACTGAACTACCACGTAAACACACCTCTCCGAGTCCTGTGCCCCTATAGCCCCCCTGCCACCACCGTCAGCCCAGAGCCTAGAGCTCCCAGCCCACTGGAATGGGCACAGTTTCTGTCCCAATCCATGGAATAACTCACAGAACCTGGTGCTGGCTATGCAATGTCGTCCTCCACACCCTTCTGGGTCCCTGGACGGATTGCAGCCTGAGGATACCCCTATGGAGGATCCTTCTGAGGTAATCTGGGCACATGCTTCACCGGTTGCAGGGATCAGGAAAAGAGCACACGGCCGGGTGTCTCCAGCGGGCTCTCCCTCGGGAGCACACAGGGCAGGCTCCTCCACACGCTCCACAGCTGCTGGAGGAGGGAGAAAGCTGTTTATACCAAGAGGATTCCTTGGTTTCAGCCTCCCCAGATGATCAAACTGCAATAGACTCCCTTATAGCAGCAATCAACCAAACTCTGCATGTGGAGGATCCCCCATCCACTACCACTAACCATGCGGTCTCCTTTAAGAGGGCAAGGAAACCCCAAAAGGTTTTCGCTGATCACCCAGAGTTTCAGGATATCCTCACAAAGCAAAGGGAGAAGCCTGACAGGCGCTTCGGTAACCAAAAACTCATGGGGTCCCGGTGCTCTTTTGCCTCACCTGCCCCTAAGGGCTAGGCCGATCCGCCCTCGGTCGACACCCCCCCCCCCCCCTCCCCCGGTCTCCCGCCTTACCACAAAGACGCTCCTGTCTTTACCTGATGGTTCCTCCATCAAGAACCCGACAGACAGGTGGAGCACCTCGCCCGCTCTGCTTTTGAGGCTGCGGGTTCCTCCCTCTCACCATCCTTTGCCACTGTGTGGGTTGCAAAGGCGATCTCGGTCTGGGCAGGGTCGCAAAGGCGATCTCAGTCTGGGCAGAATCCCTTAACACTTCGCTTGAGGAATCCCAGTTCACTCATACCTTCACAGAGGTAACAGCTCAAATTGCCGCTGCGGCGGAGTACCTCATGCAGGCCTCATGGACGCTGCTACCTGCGCAGCGTTTGCCGCCTCAAATACCATAGCCATCCGTAGAGCTCTCTGGCTCCGACCAGGGTGAGCGGACTCTGCCTCCAAGAAGTCTCTCACAGGCCTTCCCTTTTTTCCAGACCGATTGTTTGGCGAACGTCTGGACAAGCTCATTTCTGACGCCATGGGAGGAAAGAGTACCTCCCTCCCCCAGCTGAAGTCCAGGACGACCTTCACCAGACGTCCACAGTAATCATTCCGCTCCTTTCGGAACTGATTTGGTTGGTCGACATCCCGTGCTGTCCCCACTCCAGCCGCGGACTACGCAGGGACCGACCGACCTCAGCTCTCCCCGAAACCCACTTCGTCATGGCAGCCTAGACCGAAACAGTCCAGGACTAGGGGGACTCTGCCACGACGTTTTCCCCCCTCATGACTCCTTCAGCGCCCCGGAAGACACACTCATTGTAGGAGGTCGACTGCGGCTCTTTCATCACATTTGGGCTGCCGCCTCAGACGACAAATGGGTGCGAGACCTTGTGTCTTCCGGTTACCACATAGACTTTCGGACCCGACCCCCCCCCCCCCCCCCCCCGAGTCGGTTCTTTCTCTCAAACCCCCAAAGACTCAAACGACGCGAAGCTTTTTTTTTCTCAGCAATCCACTCACTCCAAACAGCAGGAGTGATAATACCTGTCCCAGACGACGAGAAGTTCGGGGGTTTTTATTCCAACCTCTTTGTGGTCCCTAAAAAGGATGGGTCAGTTTGACTCATCCTGGACCTCAAACACCTAAACAAACATGTGCACGTACGGAGATTCAGAATGGAGTCCCTAAGGTCCATTATTGCATCCATGGTCGAAGGGGAATTCCTCGCCTCCATAGACATCAAGGACGCGTACCTGCACATACCCATCTCCCCAGATCACCAAAAGTTCCTCCGCTTCGCAATTCAGGACTCCCAGTTTCAATTCGTAGTTCTACCCTTCGGCCTTGCCACCGCACTAAGGGTCTTCACCAAAGTCATGGCGGTCGCCATGAGCGTCCTTCACGCCAGGGTAGTAGTCGTTCTCCCTTACTTGGACGACCTCCACATCAAGACCCCCTTCTGCGACTGCTCAACCAGCGTACAGATCACTGTGGACACCCTATCCCGCTTAGGGTGGCTAGTAAATCTGGACAAATCATCCCCGATCCCATAACGATCCATCACCTTCCTGGGCATGTCCCTGGCCACCCGTCTGGGCTTGATCCTTCTCCCTCAGGACAAGGCGATCACTCTTCAACGAGCAGTACGCCGCCTTCTACGTCCTCCGTCTCGCTCCATTCGATTCAGCATGAAAGTACTCGGCAGGATGGTGGCAGCTATGGAAGCAGTACCCTTTGCTCAACTGCACCTCCGCCCACTGCAGCTAGCCCTTCTAGCGGCCTGGGACAAGAGTCCCTTTTCCCTGGACAGACATCTTCACCTGACGCCTTCAGTCAGGTACGCACTCCACTGGTGGCTTCGGTCCTCATCCCTATCGAAGGGGAGATCTTTTCTCCCAGTGAACTGGCTGGTCCTGACCACGGACGCCAGCCTCCTAGGCTGGGGAGCAGTGTACCGGCACCACACTTCTCAAGGACGTTGGACGCCCCAGGAGTCTTTCCTACCCATAAACATCCTGGAACGCCGCGCGATCTTCCTCTCGCTCAGAGTGTTCTGCCCTCTGCTAGCGGGTCGTCAGATTCGAGTCCAATCGGACAATGCGACAGTTGTAGCCTATTAAATCGGCAGGGGGGGCACCCGCAGCAAAGCGGCTTATCTCGAGGCCTACAAGATCCTCAGCTGGGCCGAATCGTCGGGATCAGTGATATCAGTGGTACACATACCGGGGGTAGAGAACTGGGCAGCAGACTTTCTAAGTCGCCAAGGCCTGGCCGCCGGAGAATGGTCTCTCCACCCAGATGTGTTTCTACCCATCTGCACTCGCTGGGGCACACCAGACGTGGACCTAATGGCCTCAAGGTTGAATACAAAGGTACCCGCGTTCATAGCCAGGTCACGCGACCCGCAGTCCATCGGCACGGATGCTCTAGTCTGCTCCTGGCACCACTTCCGCCTGCCTTACATATTTCCACCTCTACCCCTGCTGCCGCGGGTAATCAGGAAGATCAAGGCAGAGGGAGTCCCGGTGATACTGATGGCACCGGACTGGCCCAGGCGCGCCTGGTATGCCGAATTAGTACAAATGCTCACAGACTCATCGTGGTGCCTTCAAGACATCCCAGACTTGCTGACCGAAGGGCCCATTTCCCATCAGAACTCCAGAGCCCTGAAGCTGACTGCATAGCCATTGAGACCTGGGTATTAACAAGAGCGGGATTCTCCCCCGCGGTTATTTCCACCATGATCAGCGCTTGAAAGCCTGCTTCATCCCGCATTTACCATCGTACGTGGAAAATCTTCCTTTCTTTGTCGCTCCATTGGGAGACCCAGACAATTGGGTGTATAGCTTCTGCCTCCGGAGGCCACACAAAGTATTACACTTTAAAAAGTGTAACCCCTCCCCTCTGCCTATACACCCTCCCGTGGATCACGGGCTCCTCAGTTTTATGCTTTGTGTGGAAGGAGGCACACATCCACTCATGCATTCTCATATTAGTTATGTCGCTTGGAAGAAAAGAGGGCCCCCACGGGGCCCCCGGCATGTTCCCTTCTCACCCCACTACGTCGGCGGTGTTGTTAAGGTTGAGGTACCCATTGCGGGTACAAAGGCTGGAGCCTCATGCCGTCTCCTTCACCATCCCTTAGCGGCTCTGGGAGAAGTGGGATCCTGAGCGGTCATCCATTTACTGGGACCGTGCTCTTTCCGCAGCCCCTGTGGGAATCTGCCGGACCGGAGTCTATTCAACCTCAGGGACCGGGCCCTGCATCTCAAAGGTACTCTGTGTCCCCATTGGGGACTGTGCAGGGAGCGCACCTTCTTCCCGGACGCTGCGGCAGCTGCTGAATGAAGGCCGGCGGACTTCCGCGCCGACCGTGCCTGCTTGTCGGGCGCGGTCTCAAATTTAGTCCCCGGCTTCATCGCGGCCTAGTCGCAAAAATCCCGCCCCCGGGCCTGCCTGTCAGGGGTAAGGGCGGGACTGCCGACCTGACGTCGGATGTGAGGGCTGGAGCATCCTGCATGTTTCCTCCCCCCTCACTGATCACTGTGGGGACCCCAGATTCCCTCACTTTCCTGGCGCCGCCCACGGCTCCACTCCTCCCCTGAGAGCTCCGGCAGCCATTTTTTGGCATTCTGCCGGTGGAGGATTCTCAGTGAAGAGCTCTGCAGCTCCGGGGGACCTAAGGCAGGGAATCTGGAGGACACACACACTCCGCTTGTTAGCGGTCGGTAAGCCACACCGGTCACCCGGTGCTGGTCCCCCTAGGGTGCCGGAATAGATACGTATTTATATATATATTTCTGTTCGGTCGGGCTGTATACCCTTTTTTGCCCATATACCCTCAGTGATCATTCTCCTAGGAGACAACAGCATGTCATCCACAAGGAGCAAAGCTATTAAGGCACAGGGTTTTTTTGTGGCCTGTACCTCTTGTGGGGCTATGTTACCTGCGGGTTCCACCTACCCTCACTGTGAGCAATGCTCGACCCCTGTTTCGCTTGCTCAGCCGGAGCCTTGGTCACTAGTGGGCCCCTCCGGCTCATGTAGACCCCCCCCTGCTCCCCCTGTCCAGGCGGCAGGGACAGAGTTCGCCTCTTTTGCTGAGAGACTCTCTGGAGGACGAGGCGGACGTCGCAGCTCAGGGCTCTGACCCTGACGTCGCCCTTAACCCTGATACACCTGAAGGGGACGCCTTAGTGAATGATCTTATCTCGTCCATCAACCAGGTGTTGGATCTCTCTCCCCCGCCTCCTACTGTAGAGGAGTCGGCGTCTCAGCAGGAGAAACACCAGTTTAGGTTCCCCAAACGTACACGTAGTGCGTTTTTCGATCACTCTAACTTCAGAGACGCTGTCCAGAAGCCCAGAGCGGTTCCGGACAAGCGCTTTACTAAGCGCCTCACTGACACGCGTTACCCCTTCCCCTCCGAAGTCGTTAAGGGTTGGGCTCAATGTCCCAAGGTGGATCCTCCAGTCTCTAGATTGGCGGCTAGATCCGTGGTATCGGTTGCAGATGGCTCATCGCTAAAGGATGCCACTGACAGGCAGAGCTCCTGGTGAAGTCCATCTATGAGGCCACGGGCGCGTCTTTTGCCCCGGCCTTTGCAGCCGTGTGGGCACTCCAAGCTATCTCAGCTTGTCTGGCTGAGATTAATGCTGTCACACGCAATTCTGCTCCGCAAGTTGCGTCTTTGACTTCTCAAGCGTCAGCTTTTTCTTCCTACGCCATGAACGCAGTCCTAGACTCTGCTAGCCGTACAGCTGTGGCATCCGCTAACTCTGTGGCAGTCCGCAGGGCCATGTGGCTGCGCGAATGGAAGGCAGACTCGGCCTCCAAGAGGTTCTTAACCGGTTTGCCGTTTTCTGGCGACCGCTTGTTTGGCGAACGATTGGATGAGATTATTAAGGAATCCAAGGGAAAGGACTCCTCCTTACCCCAGTCCAAACCTAAGAGACCTCAGCAACGGAAAATACAATCGAGGTTTCGGTCCTTTCGTCCCTCCGCCAAGCCCCAATCCTCTTCGTCCAGCAGGCCGGAGAAAGGCCAGAGGAACTCCTATGCGTGGCGGTCCAAGTCACGCCCCCAAAAGGCCGCAGGAGGCACTGCCTCCAAGGCGGCCTCCTCCTGACTCTCGGCATCCCCTAGCCGCATCCTCGGTCGGTGGCAGGCTCTCCCGCTTTGGAGACGCCTGGTGGCCACATGTTCAAGACCGATGGGTGAGAGACATTCTGTCTCACGGTTACAGGATAGAGTTCAGCTCTCGTCCTGCGGCTCGTTTCTTCAGAACCTCTCCGCCCCCCGCTCAGGCCGACGCACTTTTTCAGGCAGTGGACGCTCTGAAGACAGAAGGAGTTGTGATCCCCGTTCCCCTTCAGGAACGTGGTCGCGGCTTTTACTCCAACTTGTTCGTGGTGCCAAAAAAGGACGGATCATTCCGTCCCGTTCTGGACCTCAAGCTACTCAACAGACATGTGAGAACCAGACGGTTTCGGATGGAATCTCTCCGCTCGGTCATCGCCTCGATGTCACAAGGAGACTTCCTAGCATCGATCGACATCAAGGATGCTTATCTCCACGTGCCGATCGCACCCGAACATCAACGCTTCTTGCGTTTCGCCATCGGGGACGAACACCTTCAGTTCGTGGCATTGCCTTTCGGCTTGGCGACAGCCCCACGGGTTTTCACCAAAGTCATGGCATCCGTTGTGGCGGTCCTTCACTCTTAGGGCCACTCGGTGATTCCCTACTTAGACGATCTCCTAGTCAGGGCCCCTTCTCGGGTGGCGTGTCAACACAGCCTTACCGTCGCTCTGGCGACTCTCCAGCAGTTCGGGTGGATCATCAACTTCCCGAAATCCAAGTTGACACCGACCCAATCACTGACTTACCTCGGGATGGAGTTTCATACACAGTCAGCGGTAGTCAAGCTACCGCGGGACAAACAGCTTTCTCTGCAGGCAGGGGTGCAATCACTTCTTCGGGGTCAGTCACACCCCTTAAGGCGCCTCATGCACTTCCTGGGGAAGATGGTGGCAGCAATGGAGGCAGTGCCGTTCGCGCAATTCCATCTGCGGCCACTCCAATGGGACATTCTCCGCAAATGGGACAAAAGGTCGGCTTCCCTCGACAGGAACGTCTCTCTTTCCCTTACAACCAAGACGTCACTTCAGTGGTGGTTCCTTCCCAATTCTCTATCGCAGGGAAAATCCTTCCTACCCCCAACCTGGGCTGTGGTCACCACGGACGCGAGCCTGTCAGGGTGGGGAGCGGTTTTTCTCCACCACAGGGCTCAGGGAACCTGGACTCCGATAGTCTTCCCTTCAGATCAATGTTCTGGAGATAAGGGCAGTGTATCTAGCCCTATTGGCTTTCCATCAGTGGCTGGAGGGCAGGCAGATCCGTATCCAGTCGGACAAAGCCACTGCCGTCGCATACATCAACCACCAAGGCGGCACTCGTAGTCGTCAAGCCTTCCAGGAAGTCCGGCGGATTCTGCAGTGGGTGGAAGCTACAGCCTCCACCATCTCCGCAGTTCACATCCCGGGCGTAGAAAACTGGGAAGCAGATTTTCTCAGTCGTCAGGGCATGGATGCGGGGGAATGGTCTCTGCACCCAGAAGTGTTTCAAGAGATCTGTCGCCGCTGGGGAACGCCGGACGTCGATCTCATGGCGTCACGGCACAACAACAAAGTCCCGGCATTCATGGCACGGTCTCAGGATCACAGAGCTCTGGCGGCGGACGCGTTAGTTCAGGATTGGTCGCAGTTTCGACTGCCTTATGTGTTTCCTCCTCTGGCGATGCTGCGCAGAGTGTTACGCAAGATTTGGTCCGACTGCCATCGCGCCATTCTCGTCGCTCCAGACTGGCCGAGGCGGTCGTGGTACCCGGATCTGTGGCATCTCACGGCGGGTCAACCGTGGGCGCTTCCAGACCGCCCAGACTTGCTGTCTCAAGGCCCGTTTTTCCATCTGAATTCCGTGGCCCTCAACCTGACTGTGGGGCCATTGAGTCCTGGCTCCTAGCGTCTTCAGGGTTATCTCAGGATGTCATTGCCACCATGAGACAGGCCAGGAAGCCAACGTCCGCCAAGATCTATTACAGGTCTTGGCAAATCTTCTTATCCTGGTGCTCTGATAACGGTTTTCTTCCATGGCCGTTTGCCTTACCCACTTTTCTTTCATTCCTTCAATCCGGAATGGACAAGGGTTTGTCACTCGGCTCTCTCAAGGGCCAAGTATCGGCGCTCTCCGTATTTTTTCAAAAGCGCCTAGCCAGGCTTCCGCAGGTCCGCACGTTCCTGCAGGGAGTTTGCCACATAGTCCCACCTTACAAGCGTCCGCTGGAACCCTGGGATCTTAACAGGGTACTAACGGCTCTTCAGAAACCACCTTTCGAGCCGCTGCGGGATGTCTCTTTATCACGTCTTTCGCAGAAGGTGGCCTTTCTAGTGGCAGTTACATCACTCCGGAGAGTGTCTGAGCTGGCAGCGCTGTCATGCAAAGCCCCCTTCCTGGTGTTTCACCAGGATAAGGTGGTTCTGCGTCCGGTCCCGGATTTTCTCCCTAAGGTGGTATCTCCTTTTCATCTCAATCAGGATATCTCCTTGCCTTCATTTTGCCCTAATCCAATTCACCAATGTGAAAAGGATTTGCACTCTTTGGATCTGGTGAGAGCACTCCGACTCTACGTGTCTCGCACGGCACCCATGCGTCGTTCAGATGCGCTCTTTGTCCTTGTCGCTGGCCAGCGTAAGGGTTCGCAGGCTTCCAAGTCAACCTTGGCTCGGTGGATCAAGGAACCGATTCTCGAAGCCTACCGTTCTTCTGGGCTTCCGCTTCCTTCAGGGCTGAAAGCCCATTCTACCAGAGCCGTGGGTGCGTCCTGGGCATTGCGGCACCGGGCTACGGCTCAGCAGGTGTGTCAGGCAGCTACGTGGTCTAGTCTGCACACTTTCACGAAGCACTATCAAGTGCATACCTATGCTTCGGCAGACGCCAGTCTAGGTAGGCGAGTCGTTCAGGCGGCGGTTGCCCACCTGTAAGAGGGGGCCGTTTCGGCTCTTTTTATTGAGGTATTCTTTTACCCACCCAGGGACTGCTTTTGGACGTCCCAATTGTCTGGGTCTCCCAATGGAGCGACAAAGAAGGGAATTTTGTTTACTTACCGTAAATTCCTTTTCTTCTAGCTCCTATTGGGAGACCCAGCACCCGTCCCTGTTCCCTTCGGGCTGGTTGTTCTTTTGTGTACACATGTTGTTCATGTTGAATTGTTCTTTTGGTTCATGGTTTTCAGTTCTCCGAACATCCTTCGGATTGAATTTACCCTAGACCAATTTATAAGTTTTCTCCTTCCTGCTTTTGCACCAAAACTGAGGAGCCCGTGATCCACGGGAGGGTGTATAGGCAGAGGGGAGGGGTTACACTTTTTAAAGTGTAATACTTTGTGTGGCCTCCGGAGGCAGAAGCTATACACCCAATTGTCTGGGTCTCCCAATAGGAGCTAGAAGAAAAGGAATTTACGGTAAGTAAACAAAATTCCCTTCTTTCATGGTGCAGGGAAACTAACGTCCAGCCTATGCCTCTGGCCATCCCCAGAATTCTCTACTTTCTACAGTCTGGCTTGCAAGCGGGGTTGGCTCTCAGTTCCCATAAAGGGCAGGTCTCAGCGTTCTCAATCTTCTACCAATGCTGCCTGGCTCAAAAACCGCAAGTCGAGACCTTCCTCCAGGGAGTTTCCCATCTAGTTCCCCCGTACAAACGGTCGCTGGAACCATGGGACCTCAACCTCGTTCTGGACGGTCTCCAGAGGTCTCCCTTTGAACCCCTCAAGGAATCCTCCCTTGCTCTTCTGTCCTGGAAGGTAACATTCCTGGTGGCAATTACGTCCATCAGACGGGTTTCGGAGCTAACAGCACTCTCTTGCCGCGAGCCTTTTCTGATCTTTCACCAGGACAAGGTGGTTCTGCGCCCCCTTCCAGATTTTCTTCCAAAGGTTCTTACCCAGTTTCATTTGAACGAGGACATTGTTCTGCCTTCCTTTTGTCCACACCCGGTTCATAGGGTGGAAAGTTCTCTGCATTCGTTAGACCTCGTCAGAGCTCTCAGATATTACATATCCAGGACAGCCCCATTTAGGAAAACGGACTCTTTGTTCGTCATTCCTGAGGGACCTAAGAAGGGACAGGCAGCTTCAAAGGTGACTCTGGCTCGCTGGATTCGCTCTGCGATCCAGGAAGTCTACCGCTTGCAACTCAAGCCCATTCCTAGTGGGCTGCGGGCTCATTCCACGCGAGCAGTTGGCGCTTCGTGGGCCATTCAGCATCAGGCTTCAGTGGAACAGGTGTGTAAGGCTGCGACCTGGTCTAGCCTACATACGTTTTCAAAGCATTACAGAGTCCATACCCAGGTTTCAACTGAGGCAAATCTGGGTAGGAAAATTCTGCAAACTGCAGTAGAGCACCTCTCTCAGTAGGCGCTCCAGGCTGTCTGGGACTGGTTCCTAGTCCTTGGGTTGTGTTGTCTTTTATTTTTCCCACCCATGGACTGCTTTAGGCTGTGTCCCCCAATGAGGTGTCAGAGAAAAACGGATTTTTGTGTACTCACCGTAAAATCGTTTTCTCTTAGCCATCATTGCTGGACACAGCACCCTCCCTGTTGCCCTGTTGGGCCTTGGTTCTCTCAGTACCTTATTTGGTTATGACTCTTCTTTTCTCATGTTCCTCTGAGAAGTTTTTACTGTTTTTTTTCTTCTACTGCTTGTGTACTAAACTGAGGTTGCCTGGCCCGGCCAGGGGGTGTATACTGCAGAGGAGGAGCTATGCTTTTGCATCTACTTAGTGTCCTCCTATGGATAGGCAGCATAACACCCATGGTCCTGTGTCCCCCAATGATGGCTAAGAGAAAACGATTTTACGGTGAGTACACAAAAATCCGTTTTATCCAGCAGAGCAGATACTCAAGGTGTCAGAATTGGCCCTGGGGCAATCCGCCTTCCCAACATGTCTAAGACGAGCTGTGTCCCTGCGGGGCACTATTACATCCTGCTTCCCGACAGGGCCAGATCCACTCCAGGGCAAATCCTGTCTGTCCAAAAAGCATTAAAAGGATATTAGAAGGGGACGTCATTCTCTCCTTGGCGGTCAAGTCTTCCCTGCTTGGTGGACGTCCATGGGCAACCTGTCTGTGGGGATTCCTGGCTACCACAGCATCGGAAGGTGGTCACTACCGATGCCAGCCAGTCCGGCTGGGGAAGCTCACCTCCATGAGCAGATATCCTGGTGCTGGTGGTCAGCACAAGACGCAGCACAGCTCTCTAACCTCCGGGAGCTATGGGCAGTGGAACGAGTACTGAAATTCCCCTCCAGGGTCGGCATGTTCAGTAATATCGGACATTCAGTCTACAGTCTCCTACATAAACCACCAAGGTGAGACACAATCCCCATCCCTCATTCAGGCATCTTACAGCCTTTCACTGGGCGGAACAGAATCCCCCTCGGCTCTACACTTAACAGGTTTTTTTTTCTCTAATTCCAAAGCAGATTACCTCAGTCGCCATCAACTGCGACAAGGGGACTGATCCCTTAATCCACGGATCTTTCAACAGATATTGACTCTGTGGGGGAATGCCGCTGATAGCCCTGTTTTCCTCCAGGCTAAACAGGCAGATTGACCAATTCTGTTCCATGAACCCGACAGACCAGCCCTTCGCAGTGGTTACACTTCAGGTTCCATGGACCTTCAGACTAGCCTCTGCCCTTCCCCCTGTTGTCCTGCTATCGACTTATACAAAAGATCGGGCAAGGGCCCTTCTCAGAGCCCCTTCTGTCCCAAGGAGCCAAGATTCTCTCTCCTGAGGACAATGTTGGTCACGGATCCTTGGGTTCTACCGGAGATTCCAGGCCTGTTAGTTCAGGACCTTGTATTCCACGCACAGGAGAAGGGGTTCCATATAACAGCTTATAACTGAAGAGGTCGCTGCTGATACGCAAAGGGTTCTCCTCTGAACTAGTCTCTTCATTGCTGGATTGCCATAAACCGGCTAACACAACAATTGGAGAGTATGGCAAAGGTTCCCCTTGTTACAATTAGTCCCTTGGGTCGGAGGTTCCTATTCCATACAAAATAAAAATTCTTGTAGAGGGGTTGCCCCAGGGTTAGCAGTGAACACTGAGGGTTCCTGTTCTACCTTAGGAACCTTATGCATTGGTACCCTGGCAGCAAACCGGTGGGTTAAAAGGTTATTACAGCTTGTGATGGGACTGCACCAATAGTCATGCCTTAAGTTCCACTGTGGGATCTCAATTAGTTTGGATGCCCTCACGGGTCCTCCCCTTGAACCTATTGCCAAAATCTCCCTGAAGTTGCTAACATTACATACGATTTTGCTAGTGGCCTTGACGTTCGCACGCTGGGTATGTGATTACAAGCCTTATCGGTAGTACAGCCCCACACACGGGTATTCGATGATAGGCCGGATCAGGTGTTCATAGGACTCTATCTCCCTAGGGTTGCCTCTCAGTTCCATTACACGGAGGAGATAGTTCTTCCCTCCTTTTGCAGCCACCCTGCAAATACAGGGGTGAACAGTTTTCACACGTTAGATGTTCGTAGGGCCCTACGTCTATTCATCTCAGTGACACATAGTGTGAGGAAAACATAGTCCTTATTCATAGCCTTCAAGGTACTAGGAAAGGTCTAGGGGTATCAAACAGCACTATCTCTAGGTGGATTAGGGAGGCCGTTGCTTTAGCCTACTCATCTAGTGGGGCTGCCATCCCCGAGGGCATGTGGGCCCATTCCACCAGTGCGGTATCGACCTCCGGGGCTGAGAAGATGCAGGTATATATTGACCGGTTTTGTAGGACCGCTACCTGGTCCTCACGATCTACTGTTTTCCGTCACTATCGGTTGGATCTATCCTCCTCGGCTGACCTCTCGTTTTCTAGAAGGGTGCTTGAGACGATGGTCCCTCCCTAATACGTTATTCTCTAAAAATCTATCACGTGGTTCTGTCATGGGTGAGGGGAAAACACCAAGGTTACTTACCGATAGCCGTCTTTTCCAGAACCCATGACAGCATCCATATAATCCCTCCCTTCTCACCCTTGGTGTGCACTATTCTGGGTGTGCATGTGTATGTTATAGTTGGTGATGGAGCTAAGTTCTAACAATTGTTGGAGGTCCTCTAATTCTCAGTAAGCCAACTGATGAAGAGGAAAGGTACCGCCCTTTTATTCAGAATGACTTCCTGTCCTTGCTGGGCGAATCCCTCTCTCACATGGTGCTGTCATGGGTTCTGGGAAAACCGGCTATCGGTAAGTAACCTCTGTGTTTTTCAGGAGGAATAGCACAGTGCAAAGTTCTAAGATTTGCATTATCTGGGTACATTTGGAAGTGCATTCATATTCATTGCCTAAGGGGGCGTTCACTCCCCACATGCTGAGGATTGTGGTGTTTGGAGGAGATATTGTGGATGGAAACCACCCACAATTCATCTGCCCTTACAGACGCCGATCGGGGCAACAGAAATCTGGTATATTCTAACAAACCGAATATTTAATGGACATGCTAATCTGTGAATTATGGCATCAGCTTAATTTTATACCTATGGAGATTTCCAATATTTGGGATACATTTTTCTACATGCTCTTAACTTTACGTTGTAATCTAGAAGGCCAGAGTAAATCTTAAGCACTATATATAATATATATATATATATAATCTCATAAAAAAAAAATATATATATATATATATATATATATATATATATATATATATATATATATATATATATATATATATATATATATAAAAAATATATATTTTTTTTTATGAGAGATATATATATATATATATATAATCTCTCATAAAAAAAAATATATATATTTTTTTATATATATATATATATATATATATATATATATATATATATATATATATATTTTTTATGAGATATATATATATATATATATATATATATATATATATAATCTCATAAAAAAAATATATATATATATATATATATATATATATATATAAAAAAGTATATATATTTTTTTTTTATGAGATATATATATATATATATATATATATATATATATATATATATATATATATATATATCGTAAAAAAAAATATATATATATATTTTTTTATATATATATATATATATATATATATATATATATATATATATATATATATATTTTTTTTTTTTGTGCAGTCACTTGGAATATATCTTACGGAATAAAAATAAAAAAAAGCTCTACACCTTGGCAGCCAACACCCAGCTATTCAGTTATTCAGTTTGGCTTGGAGTCATTCAGAGTCAGGCTTTGGTTAGAGTACCAGATCACATTGTGGAGCGCTTACCTTTGCATCTCATCTAGGGATGTAGGGATGCAAGTCTTAGCAAAAGGGTACTACAAGTGACAGTTGTTCAAGTAATAGCCTGTAGGATTGCTTTTCTTTCTTTTTCAGAACTGATGAAGGGAATTTTGTTTACTTACCGTAAATTCCTTTTCTTCTAGCTCCAATTGGGAGACCCAGACAATTGGGTGTATAGCTATGCCTCCGGAGGCCACACAAAGTATTACACTAAAAGTGTAAAGCCCCTCCCCTTCAGCCTATACACCCCCCGTGCTGCCACGGGCTCATCAGTTTTGGTGCAAAAGCCCGAAGGAGGAAAAAATTATAAACTGGTTTAAAGTAAATTCAATCCGAAGGAATATCGGAGAACTGAAACCATTTAACATGAACAACATGTGTATACAAAAACAGGGGCGGGTGCTGGGTCTCCCAATTGGAGCTAGAAGAAAAGGAATTTACGGTAAGTAAACAAAATTCCCTTCTTCTTTGTCGCTCCTTATTGGGAGACCCAGACAATTGGGACGTCCAAAAGCAGTCCCTGGGTGGGTAAATAATACCTCATAATAGAGCCGTAACGGCTCCGTCCTACAGGTGGGCAACTGCCGCCTGAAGGACTCGCCTACCTAGGCTGGCATCTGCCGAAGCATAGGTATGCACCTGATAGTGTTTCGTGAAAGTGTGCAGGCTCGACCAGGTAGCTGCCTGACACACCTGCTGAGCCGTAGCCTGGTGTCGCAAGGCCCAGGACGCTCCCACGGCCCTGGTAGAATGGGCCTTCAGTCCTGAGGGAACCGGAAGCCCCGAGGAACGGTAAGCTTCGAGAATTGGTTCCTTGATCCACCGAGCCAGGGTTGACTTGGAAGCTTGTGTCCCTTTACGCTGGCCAGCGACAAGGACAAAGAGTGCATCCGAGCGGCGCAGGGGCGCCGTACGAGAAATGTAGAGTCTGAGTGCTCTCACCAGATCTAACAAGTGCAAATCCTTTTCACATTGGTGAACTGGATGAGGACAAAACGAGAGTAAGGAGATGTCCTGATTGAGATGAAAAGTGGGCAAGGCAAATGGCCAGGGAGAAAACCCCTGAGCAGAGCACCACGACAGGAATATTTTCCACGTCCTGTGGTAGATCTTGGCGGACGTTGGTTTCCTAGCCTGTCTCTTAGTGGCAATGACCTCTTGAGATAATCCTGAAGACGCTAGGATCCAGGACTCAATGGCCACACAGTCAGGTTGAGGGCCGCAGAATTCAGATGGAAAAACGGCCCTTGAGACAGCAAGTCTGGTCGGTCTGGCAGTGCCCACGGTTGGCCGACCGTGAGATGCCACAGATCCGGGTACCACGACCTCCTCGGCCAGTCTGGAGCGACGAGGATGACGCGGCGGCAGTCGGCCCTGATCTTGCGTAACACTCTGGGCAACAGTGCCAGAGGAGGAAACACATAAGGAAGCCGAAACTGCGACCAATCCTGAACTAAGGCGTCTGCCGCCAGAGCTCTGTGATCTTGAGATCGAGCCATGAATGTTGGGACCTTGTTGTTGTGCCGTGACGCCATTAGGTCGACGTCCGGCATCCCCCAGCGGCAACAGATCTCCTGAAACACGTCCGGGTGAAGGGACCATTCCCCTGCGTCCATGCCCTGGCGACTGAGAAAGTCTGCTTCCCAGTTTTCTACGCCCGGGATGTGAACTGCGGATATGGTGGATGCTGTGGCTTCCACCCACAGCAGAATCCGCCGGACTTCCTGGAAGGCTTGCCGACTGCGTGTCCCACCTTGGTGGTTGATGTAAGCCACCGCTGTGGAGTTGTCCGACTGAATTCGGATCTGCTTGCCTTCCAGCCACTGCTGGAACGCTTTTAGGGCAAGATACACTGCCCTGATCTCCAGAACATTGATCTGAAGTGAGGACTCTTGCTGAGTCCACGTACCCTGAGCCCTGTGGTGGAGAAAAACTGCTCCCCACCCTGACAGACTCGCGTCCGTCGTGACCACCGCCCAGGATGGGGGTAGGAAGGATTTCCCCTTCGATAATGAGGTGGGAAGAAGCCACCACCGAAGGGAAGCTTTGGTTGCCTGAGAGAGGGAGACGTTCCTGTCTAGGGACGTCGGCATCCTGTCCCACTTGCGTAGGATGTCCCATTGAAGTGGACGCAGGTGAAACTGCGCGAAAGGGACTGCTTCCATTGCTGCCACCATCTTCCCCAGGAAGTGCATGAGGCGCCTCAAGGGGTGTGACCGACCTTGAAGGAGAGATTGCACCCCTGTCTGTAGTGAACGCTGTTTGTCCAGCGGAAGCTTCACTATCGCTGGAAGAGTATGAAACTCCATGCCAAGATATGTCAGCGATTGGACCGGTGTCAGATTTGACTTTGGAAAATTGATGATCCACCCGAAACTCTGGAGAATCTCCAGAGTAACGTTGAGGCTGTGTTGGCATGCCTCTTGAGAGGGTGCCTTGACCAGCAGATCGTCTAAGTAAGGTATCACAGTGTGACCCTGAGAGTGGAGGACCGCAACTACTGTAGCCATGACCTTGGTGAAAACCCTTGGGGCTGTCGCCAGGCCGAACGGCAGTGCCGCGAACTGAAGGTGTTCGTCTCCTATGGCGAAGCGCAAGAAGCGCTGATGCTCTGGAGCAATTGGTACGTGGAGATAAGCATCCTTGATATCGATCGATGCTAGGAAATCTCCTTGGGACATTGAGGCGATGACGGAGCGGAGGGATTCCATCCGGAACCGCCTGGTCCTTACGTGTTTGTTGAGCAGTTTTAGGTCCAAAACAGGACGGAAGGACCCGTCCTTCTTTGGAACCACAAACAGGTTGGAGTAGAAACCGTGACCCTGTTGCTGAAGAGGAACCGGGACCACCACTCCTTCTGCCTTCAGAATGCCCACCGCCTGCAGAAGACCCTCGGCTCGCTCGGGAGGCGGAGATGTTCTGAAGAATCGAGTCGGAGGACGAGAGCTGAACTCTATCCTGTAACCGTGAGACAAAATGTCTCTCACCCAACGGTCTTTTACTTGTGGCAGCCAGGTGTCGCAAAAGCGGGAGAGCCTGCCACCGACCGAGGATGCGGTGTGAGGAGGCCGTAAGTCATGAGGAAGCCGCCTTAGTAGCGGCACCTCAGGCGGTCTTTTTAGGGCGTGATTTAGACCGCCATGCGTCGGAGTTCCTCTGATCCTTCTGCGGCCTTTTGGACGAGGAGAATTGGGACCTGCCCGCACCCCGAAAGGACCGAAACCTCGACTGTCCCCTCCTGTTGGGGTGTTTTTGGTTTGGCCTGGGGTAAGGATGTTTCCTTTCCCTTGGATTGTTTGATGATTTCATCCAATCTCTCACCAAACAAAACGGTCGCCAGAAAATGGCAATCCAGTTAAGCACTTTTTGGAAGCCAAATCTGCCTTCCATTCCCGCAGCCACAAGGCCCTGCGTATTGCCACCGAATTGTCGGCTGCAACCGCCGTACGGCTCGCAGAGTCCAGGACAGCATTAATAGCGTAGGACGCAAATGCCGACGTTTGAGAGGTTATGGACGCCACCTGCGGCGCAGACGTACGTGTGAGTGCGTCAATTTGCGCCTGACCAGCTGAGATAGCTTGGAGTGCCCATACGGCTGCGAATGCTGGAGCAAAAGACGCGCCGATAGCTTCATAGATGGATTTCAACCAGAGCTCCATCTGTCTGTCAGTGGCATCCTTGAGTGAAGCTCCATCTTCCACTGCAACTATGGATCTAGCCGCAAGTCTGGAGATTGTAGGATCCACCTTGGGACACTGAGTCCAGCCCTTGACCACGTCAGGGGGGAAAGGGTAACGTGTATCCTTAAGGCGCTTGGAAAAACGCTTATCTGGACAAGCTCGGTGTTTCTGGACTGCCTCTCTGAAGTCAGAGTGGTCCAGAAACATACTCTTTGTACGCTTGGGAAACCTGAAACGGAATTTCTCCTGCTGAGAAGCTGACTCCTCCACTGGAGGAGCTGAGGGAGAAATATCCAACATTTCATTGATGGACGCAATAAGATCATTCACTATGGCGTCCCCATCAGGAGTATCAAGGTTGAGAGCGGCTTCAGGATCAGAATCCTGATCAGCTACCTCCGCTTCATCATACAGAGAGTCCTCTCGCTGAGACCCTGAACATTGATGATGTCGAGGGGATATCATAGCGAGCTCGCTTAATCGGTCTGGGGCTGCGGTCCGTGTCAGAGACCTCACCCTGGGATCCATGAGACACCCCGGGAGGACATTGCTGTTCCAACTGAGGGGGACCAGGGGGCAATGATTCCACAGTGCCCCTGGCTTGAGATGCCGGCCTGGACTGCAAGGCTTCTAATATCTTAGCCATAGTCTCAGAAAGTCTTTCAGTAAAAACTGCAAACTCCGTCCCTGTCACCTGGACAGTGTTAACAGGTGGTTCTCCCTGGGCCACCCTTAGCAGAGGCTCCGGCTGAGAAAGTGCCACAGGGGCCGAGCATTGCACACAATGAGGGTCAGTGGAACCTGCCGGCAGTATAGCCGTACATGCTGCACAGGCAGCATAGTAAGTCTGTGCTTTGGCACCCTTGCTATTTGTGGACGACATGCTGTTGTCTCCTCTGAGCAATACAGGAGGTTATATAGACAAAAATCAACAGTGCACCATACAGTGTAAAGTATAGTCTATAATCATATAATCTATAAGTACACTTCTGCACTAGTGGGGCCAGCACCACAGGTGCTGCTTATCGCCTTCGTAAAGCGGTTCTATGGGCACCAGAAATCCTGCCTGGGTCTCCCTGAGCTTGTCTCTCCTCTCCAGCGTTAGCAGAGCTGAGAGGAATGGCTGCCGGCGTCCTGAGGAGAGGATGGAGCCGTGGGCGTGACCCAGAAAAGTGCGGGAACTGGTGCCCCACTGTGCAGAGTGAGGGGGGTGGAGTATGCAAAGCATGCTCCAGCCCTCAGTGCTGCCGTCCTGTACAGCGTCCCGCCCTTCCCCTGACTGGCAGGGCTGGGGGCGGGAAGAAAACGAGACTAGGCCGCAAATGCCGGGGACTCGAGTTATAAGCGCGGCCGCCGTATAAGCGCGGTCGGCGCGGAAGTCCCCGGCGCACTAACAGTCCCAGCCGCGCCGCAGTGATAACCATGGCAGCGGCGGTCAGCGCGGCAGTCCCCCTACACGAACACACTCAGCGACGCTGAAGTGTGTAATGGCACAAACGCAGTCAGCGCTGCTGTCCCCGGTGCACTAGCACACCCAGCAATGCTGGAGTGTTGCTGTGCGCGGTCCCCACGGGGACACAGAGTACCTCAAAGTAGCAGGGCCATGTCCCTGAACGATACTCGGCTCCTATCCAGCATGGTCCTCAGGAGCTGTGGATGGAGCACGGTCTCCTGTGCCTGGAGACCGAAAGGATCCCACTTCACCCAGAGCCCTAATTGAGGGATGGGGAAGTAAAGCAGCATGTGGGCTCCAGCCTCCGTACCCGCAATGGATACCTCAACCTTAACAACACCGCCGACAAGAGTGGGATGAGAAGGGAGCATGCTGGGGGCCCTGTTATGGGCCCTCTTTTCTTCCATCCGACATAGTCAGCAGCTGCTGCTGACTAAGCTGTGGAGCTATGCGTGCATGTCTGACCTCCTTCGCACAAAGCATAAAAACTGATGAGCCCGTGGCAGCACGGGGGGTGTATAGGCTGAAGGGGAGGGGCTTTACACTTTTAGTGTAATACTTTGTGTGGCCTCCGGAGGCATAGCTATACACCCAATTGTCTGGGTCTCCCAATAAGGAGCGACAAAGAAATTACTTTTCCCACCCCAAGGACCGTTTACAACATCCCATGCTCCTGGTTTGGGCTCCACTCCACATTATTATAGCGCCATTTATTCCATGGCGCTTTAGATGTGAAAAAAAGGGGAGAGGGGGCATACATAAACAAGTACACTAATCATGAACAATACAAGGCATAGACGGGTACAGGAGGAGAGAGGGGTGGATGAGGATACAGTAGGTGAGGGTAGAGATGGTCGTGCATCGCTATAGTGGACTGAGGGTTATTTTGTATTGTAGGCTTCTCTGAAGAGATGGGTCTTCAGGTTCCTTTTGAAGGTTTCCATGGTAGGTGAGAGTCTAATATGCTGAGGTAGAGCGTTCCAGAGTATGGGGCGGCACAGGAGAAATCTTGGATGCGATTGTGGGAAGAGGAGATGAAAGGAGAGTAGAGAAGGAGATCTTGTGACTATCTGAGGTTAAGTGCAGGTAGGTACCTGGAGACTAGGTCACAGATGTATGGAGGAGACAGGCTGTGGATGGCTTTGTACATCATGGTTAGTGTTTTGAACTGGAGTCATTAGGCAATGGGAAGCCAGTGAAGGGATTGGCAGAGGAGAGGCCGGGGAATAGCGAGGGGAGAGGTGGATTAGTCAGGCAGCAGAGTGTAGGATAGATTGGAGGGATGTTAGAAGGGAGGCCACAGAGCAGGAGGTTGCAGTAGTCAAACCGGGAGATAAGGGTATGCAGATCAGGCTTTGCAGGTAGCCTGCTGTATTAAATCTTGATGAATTGCATTGACCAATTTTAAGGGCCTCTGGGACTCACAGCTGCACCCTGGTACTGATGGAGACTGAGCTATCCTGTTACCTGTCTGCCGGCTTGTCTCAACTGCCAACTGTCATTTCTCCCTGGTTACCATAGTGACCAGGCTATAGAGGATATTGATCAGACATCCTCCAATACAGTCCCTTGCCAACACTTATACCACCATCTGCTGGTCTCCAGTGGTATTACAGAGCAACAACTTGCATTTAATTTGACAGAATAACACCAGGCTATCAAATCATAAATTATTCTACCGACTATGAATGCAGAAACTTCTATAATGACCCCTTCCAGGTCATTACATAATTACACTGATCGGATCAGATTTTTATCTATTGTGGTGCACATAACACACACACACACACACACGTAATGAAAAGGTGAAGTCACAACTCAACTGGTCCCTGTACAGACTAAATAGACCCTAGCCGCACAACTATGGTAACAGTACCACCTCAGACCTGGCTCGCTGAAAGACCATAGAAGGGTGTATTTTGCCTCTTGAAGAACCAGAAGGGAGGCGGCCATACACCGCATAGAGGGGGAGTGGAAAGTGTGTAGGAACAAACATAAATCAATAGTGAGATAAGTTGAGACAAGTTAAAATAAGGTGAAAGGATAAAGATCTGGGGGGGAAAACCACACTCATAGAAACTCAACTAGTGTTTTCTTCAAACGTAAAAACCCTGATGAAGGGCTGGAACTCCCAGGAACAAGTCCACATAGAAATACAGCCAGCTAGGAAGGGCAGTGAAGGGAATATATATATATATATATATATATATATATATATATATATATATATATATATATATATATATATATATATATATATATATATATATATATATATATATATATATATATATATATATAATATATCCTCACCTAGACTGTGATAGGTCAAACCAAATTCGGACAATGGAAAACACCTATAGGGGATAAAGCCCAAAAAGGAAAAACAAAGGTAATAGTAACCATCAGCATTAGTCCCAAGAAAAAAAGGACCATAGCTCAGTAAATAGATCAATTAATTTATAATATCTTTTTGAAAATTGTAATAATATGCTTATTCAGATTTGTAGAGCTGAATCTGTTCTCTCCCTCCCTTCTCTCCATTCCCACATCTAACCTTTTTCACTCCTTCCTTGTCCCTCCCGACACTTCTATCTTGAATAAAGGCAATCTTCAAGCTTTCTTTCCTTCCTCCCCTCCCTTACACACACTATCCTAAGTAAAGGGGGCTTTACATGCAGCGACATCGCTAGCGAAAGCACCCGTCCCCGTCGTTTGTGCGTCACGGGCAAATCGCTGCCCGTGGCGCACAATATCATTAGTCCCTGTCACATGGACTTACCTGCCTAGCGACGTCGCTGTGGCCGGCGAACCGCCTCTTTTCTAAGGGGGGCGGTCTGTGCGACGTCACTCGACAGCAGTCCAATAGAAGCGGAGGGGCGGAGAGCTGCCGCAGGAAAGTGACGCCCACCTCGTTGCCAGAGGACGCAGGTAAGGCTAAGTTCACACTTCCGTTGTTTTGTATCAGTCACAATCCGTCGCCTTGAGGAATTACGGTATCCTGCAAAATATTTTGCAGGATTCCAGTTTTTCCCCATAGACTTCTATTGGCGACGGATTGTGACTGATGATGCTGCGTTGCATTCGCTGCGTCGCGGTCAGTCGTTTTTTGACTGACCGCCGGGCGGGAGCAACGTAACATGTAACGTTTTTTGTGCAGTGGAATCCGTTGGATTTCGCTGCGCATGCGCTCTCTGGCTCCCCGCACAGGTAACCAGGATAAACATCGGGTTACTAAGCAACGCGCTTTGGTTAGTTACCCGGTATTTACACTGGTTACGGGTGCAGGGAGCCAGCGCTGAGCGGTGTATGCTGGTAACCAAGATAAATATCGGGTGACCAAGCAAAAAGTGCTTTGCTTATATACCCGATATTTACCCTGGCTGTGCACGAAGCCAGACACTTCACCGCTCGGCTCCTCCCCCTCCCGCACTCAGCATGTATACATACACACACACACACTCACACTCACTTGTCCTGCAGTCCCCGCGGCACTGATGTCCTCAGTGCCACGGCCCCGCTCGGCTCCACCCACCCCGAACTCCGCCCCCTTGTGCTCCGCCCCCCGCACACAGCATGTACACACACACACACACACTCTCACACTCACCTGTCCTGCAGTCCCTACGGCACTGACGTACTCAATGCCACGGCCCCGCTCGGCTCCACCAACCCTGAACTCCGCCCCCCGAACTCCGCCCTCCGCACACAACGGAATCCGACAAAGAATTCTGTTCTTTGTCATCCGTTGTACAGCGCATCAGTCACATGCGTCAAGCGACGCATGTGACTGATGCAAAACAACGGAAGTGTGAACTTAGCCTAAGGTGTTATTTGTTGTTCCTGGGGTGTCACGCGTAGCGATGTGTGCTGCATCAGGAACGACCAACAACCTGCGTCCAGCACCATCAACGATATTTGGGATTAGAACAACGTGTCAACAATGAGGTGAGTATTTTTGATTGTTAGCGGTCGTTCATACGTTTCACACGCAACGATGTTGCTAACGAGGCCGGATGTGCGTCACGAATTCCGTGACCCCAACATCTCGTTAGCAATGTCGTTGCGTGTAAAGCCCCCTTAAGATGTTTGTTTTTCATGTAAAAGTTTCAATAAAGCTCTTTGGAAACAGAGGAACCGACCTCAACGCAAGAGGTCAGTGGATCGAATCCCCAAATCAAGCCATGAGAATTAAATTGGTCCTCCTCATCATGACATCATGGCATCCTGTTGTCGCATGACATAGTATCAAGCATAGTATCAAGCCTCCTGATGAACCGCTAAAGGAGAAACGCGTCGAGGCAAATTTGAGGCATCACTGAGACGCACATGTGACCTCCATACGATAAGTGCTATTGACTACCTCTTTTGTTTGGCTGCTATCAACTCCACTGTATCTTATGTATTGGCACATTATTTAATAAGCACTTGCACTTTAGAGGACAGCTGTACCTCAGTATATGAATTGTGAATGGGACTATGTGCATTAGATTGTAGTAGCACGTTGGCTCTTTAATCATATGTACCTTGCACTTCTATCCATTGATTGCTAATTTTTGCTTGTGCTTATCAACACAGAGGATAGAGGTTAACAACTAGGCTGCTAATAACTTTGCTGCACTTTATGCATTAGCACTTTATGTGATGGGCATTTACACCTTAGAGGACAGCTGTACCTAACCGTGTGCAATGTGAATGGGATTATGTGCATTAAAATAGAGTAGCACTTTGGTTCCTGAATTATATGCACTTTGCACTTTTTTCCATTGATTGCTAATATTGTGGTAGCTCTCTTGTCTATATTTATCAATATGAAGGATAGGGGGTAGCAACCAGAGGTAGTCTTGTTGGGGCATCAGACATTTTATCTATATGGTCTGACCCCTTGTTGGTTTGGAGAACGTTATAAGGTCCCAATTGTGGTTTGCTGTGGACTCGTTCCTATCCAACAATTAATATCTGCATAAGTAGAGGGGTATCTGAGTGTCTCATTCTATTCTGTCCACTACATTAAGTATATCCTACCTATCTGTCCCTTAATTTCATAACTTTCGTAAGGGCCTTATAGGGCTTTTTTAGGGACAGCCGCCGCTGAGTGGGGGCGCCATACCCGTATCAGGCCTAGGGTGCCGACCTCCGCGGTAGGTAGAGGACAGGAGGGAGGTGAAATTATTAGGGTGAATACTATACCCTCCTCCCTTTTTCTTCAATTTTTGTATATTTTGATGTGATTTACATTGGGTGATTTTTTAACTTAAATTAAATAAAGGCTGACTTTTAAAGGGTATATTTTTGGTTATGTAACACGTCCCTTTGTTATTATTATTTCCGGTCATTTCATGTCAACATGGGCAAGACCATGTTGACATGCAAATCTGGGAACAGCTTGTTGCCGCCCTGCTGAGCGGCTACAGTGCGTGAGTCCCCGCCCCCCTTCCCTGCATCCTCCCACACATTCCTCCGCACCGCCCACGGTGTCACCGCCAGCACCGGGCTCCCTGCTCAGGATAGCAGGAGTGCCCGTGCAGTCTGTGTCCCGCTCCAGCCCCGCGGCTGCCTTCATTGCAGGCTCAGCAGCTTCTCACACTGCAGCGCAGGCAGCCGCAGGGATGGCGATCGCTGCTGTCAGGAGGTTAGATGAGATCATTACCTGCGGTGACTATCTCCTGCACTCCTGTGTCAGCACTGTCACTGCCTTCTATGCCCGCTGCGTTCTCACATTAAGTCTCGCGGGCGGCCCGAGACTGTCACTAGCGGTGACGTCACAGGCTCCCGCGATACTGCTGTGAACGCGGCGGGCATAGAAGTCAGTAACAGCGCTGACGCAGGAGTGCAGGAGATTGTCACCGCAGGTAATTATCTCATCTAACCACCTGATGGCAGCGCTCGTCATCCCCTGCAGTGACCTGGGCTGACCTATTGATGTTAGCTCAGGTCACTGCATTAGTCTCCCAGCCAATGGGGAACATTCTTTTCTTCATTGACTGGGACATTGACTATGGTATGGATCGTCGTGGGACCCCCTTATTGGATTTGTTTTTCTTTTCAATAAATTGGTGAAAGAGGGAATGTTTTGGGAAGTGTTTTTTTCAAATAAAACTTTTTTTGTTGTCTATTTTTTTTTTATTACTGACTGGGTTGGTGATGTCAGGTATCTGATAGACGCGTGACATCACTAACCCCAGGGCTTGATGCCAGGTCACATTACACATCTGGCATCAACCCCGTTTGCCACCGCGCCAGGGCAACGGGATGAGTTGGGGCGAAGCACCAGGAGTGGCACATCTAATGGATGTGCCACTTCTGGGAAGGCTGTGGCCTGCTATTTTTAGGCTGGGGAGTGTCCTATAACGGTGGACCTCCCTAATCTGAGAACACCAGACCACAGCTGTCCGCTTTACCTTGGCTGGTGATCCAATTTGGGGGGACCCCACGTTTTTTGTTTTAAATTATTTAATTTAAAATAACAGCGTGGGGTGCCCTCTGTTTTGGATTACCAGCCAAGGTGAAGCTGCCAGCTGTGGTCTGCAGGCTGCAGCCGTCTGCTTTACCCTAGCTGGCTACGAAAGATAGGGGGGACCCCACGTCGTTTTTATTTTTTTGCTAAATACAAGGCTAAGCACCCTTTAGTGCCACATGAAAGTCACTAAAGGGGGCCAGCTTAGAATATGCAGGGGGATAGGACATTATATAGGTCTTTCTCATCTATCTATTCATCTATCCATTAGCTATGTATCTATCTGTTTATCTATCTGTCTATCTATCACTCTGTTCATTCATTCATTCATCCCTCTATCTCTCTGTCTCTATATCTATCTATCCATCTCTAGATCTACTCATCTATTTATCTTTCTTGCTGCTTCCATTTTTTGCAGTCCGGAAAAAAAAACGGACTGTTTTTTGCGAACCGCAAAAACGGAACGGTCATGTGAATGTAGCCCACATGTGTTCCCTATGGGGGTAGAGGTCAGTACAGAACGATGGGGGGGGGTGTCGGTGCAGAACGATGGCGGGTCGGTACAGAGCGCCGTGTGTGTGTGTGGGGGGGGGGGGGGAGGGTTGCAGAGCCTGATGTGGTGTGGGGTGCAGAGCCCGATGTGGGGCTGTTATTTCCAATGCTGTAGTGATGAGAGGTCAGGTGCTGGGGCAGACTGCTGACAGGGAATGTGTGGGCAAGGGGCCCGTAGCGAGTAGTGTCTGCTACATGCATATTCGTTACGAGTAGCAGACACAATGTAATCAATGAGAAATACTCGCTAAGTAGCGAATAACCCAAAAGCCGTACTTTTCGTGCGAGTAGCAAATAGAATGGCTTTCAGGTTATCCGCTACTTCTCGAGTATTTCCCATTGACTTGCACTGTGCCCGCTACTCGTAACGAATATGTGAGTAGCGGACAGTACTTGCTAACAGCATAGCGCGTACAAATACCTAACTATTTGCTCAACCCTAATCCTGGTGATTCTGAGATTGTTCTTACGTGACATATTGTACTTATTAGTGGTAAAGTTAGGACTATTTTTTTTTTTTAGTTAATTTGTGAAAACTGGGGACGTAATCCCTACCATGCCTTCCCTCCCTCTCTTTCTGTTGCTCTTCTCTCCCCCTTTTCCTTCTCTTCTTTTCCTTATCTTTCCCCCTTGCTACTTTCCTTTCTCTCTAGTTCTCGTTAAATCTTCAAATTTTTTCCTTTTCTTTTTTGTTTTCGGCAGTAGCCTCACTTTGTTTGAGGTGTAGTTCTCAATTGGAAGGAGATTGTCTGTATTATAAAAGGTGGTTACATGTCATATGCGTGCCTTATGATAGTAAGAGAAGAGGTGTTAGTTAGGATGTGGCTTATACTCTTCTCTGTAAGTTGACTTGAAGTAATCACGTATTTGAATCTCTTGTTTACTTTAATAAAGAAAGATTAAACATAATTTGTGAAAACAAAAAATCAAAATTATGATAAATTTTAGCAATTTTATTTTTATTTTTTGCCCATAAATCAGAGTCATGTGACACAAAATAGTTAAATAACATGTCCATGTTCGTTAGGAAGTTAGAAGGGTTTAAGAATCATCAGCAATTTCTCATTTTTTTCACCAAAATTTACAAAACCATGTTTTTAGGGACCACGTCACATTTGATGTGATTTTGAGAGGCCTAGGTGACAGAAAATACCGAAAAGTTACACCATTCTAAAAACTGTACCCCTCACTCTGCTCAAAACCACATCCAAGAAGGTTATTAACCTGTTAGGTGCTTCACAGGATCCGTTGAAGCGTTCCAGAGTTATAACGTTATAAAGTGACACTGGTCAGAATTGCAAAAAATGGCCGGGTTCAGAAGGTGAAAACCATGCACGGGGGTGAAGCATTAAAATAAAATTTTTATAACTCCAGGTAGAGTGTCAAAATCTAAGGCTGGATTCAGACGTCCGTGTTTTAGGTATTTGTGACATCTGTTTTTAACACGGATGTCATGTGAAGCCCCACAGGTGTTGTGTAGCGGTGCATTACCTTCAGGGACTCCACATGGATGTAACAGTCTGGTCACAGGTGGGGAACCTTCTTTTGTGATTTTCGTGACGCCACTCTCGGTATTGCAGTCAGGGTGACCGCCACTGCAGATTAAGGGGTGCCTGGGGCTGATGGTGGGTGCAGTCAGTTGTAGTGGCCTCCCGAGAGTGAGGCAAGCCCCAGGGCCCTGTGTAAGTGTGTGGAACCAGAAGGCGCAGAATGACTCAAACACAGTCCAGGCAGTCTTTCAGGGTTTTTACTCAGATTAGGTGGCAGGGTGAGTAACCCGGGCGTAGCTGGGATGAACCAGGCTGGAACCAGGTATCCTTCCGGCTGGCTGATGAGGGTGACTACCAACTCGCCTTCCTTAGCCCTTTGTGTTTTTGTGGTGACCCCGACTTGAAGTCCCTACGGGGGTCACCCAGGGAAGTTGCTGCTGCCTGTTCTCCCCTCGTTTCGGCCCGTTTGCTTGTAGCCTGGACCAGGTCACTCTGGCTGCTTGCCCCATGTGAACTATGAGCCTTCTCTTTGCTACGTGGCTGCGGACTCTGTGGTGGTATGGTGTGGGTCTGGAGTGCCCCCACCGGCAGGTTTGGCAGAAGGGTGAATCTATCTCTGCACTGGGACCTGTTACCCCTGCGGGCCTGGTACCTCCCTGGCAGTCCCCTTACTCTGCCACCCCTTTGCTCTCTCTAGCCTTGGGTGGATTTCGGGTGGCACTACCAGGTGACCGATCTCCCCCATCGGTAGTCACTGCGCGTACGCTGTCAGATTGTGACAGACTCCAGGGTCTGCTGCATGCGACTGCTCTCCATGAGCTGCACTCACTAACTCGCTCACTACTTTCTCCTCTCCTGTTCTTGCCTACGCAACCTAGCAACCAGGCTCTCTACCACACCCCTTGAGTGGACATGGAGGCTACGCCCCCTCCTGGAATCTCTCAGGGGTCCCTTCAAAGGTCAATGTGTGAGACCTGATTACTATGCGCCTGTGTAGTTACGCCTCGGTCAGCCTTCTGGATTACCTGTATTGTACTGCCCCCAGCATGGGTGCAGTACTCAGTGGTGCCAGACCAGGTCAGGGGCGCCACATTCCCCCTTAGTTATCACAAGCATGTCCTCGGGCTGCAAGACAACATTTAAAATGCATAATACAGTAAAACATATAAAACATTTTAAAACCACCAGGTACCATACATCACCATCCTCCACCCACAAGTCCGTTAACCCACCCAAAACCCTCTCAGGAGGCAGGTCACCGGTCCTTTTAGCAACCAGGTCTGGGCCATCTGTTCCCCCCAGACCTTTCCTCCAATCTTCCTCTCCCGTTGAGCCGCACCTTCAGCCACTTCTGGCAGGATGTAGAGGCGGCTTTCATGGTCTGGTGGTTTTAGGGTATACCTGGCCTGGTGGAGCCGCGCCTTCAGCCTCTTCTGGCAGGATGTAGAGGCGGCCTCCACGGTTGGTGCTGACCAGGTACCCTCTTTGTGGTGGAGAGCCAGGTTCCATAAACAGGCGTGCTCCCTGGTCACAGGCTAGCCAGGCCCCTAAACAGGCTGGCTCTGGTGGTGGTACCATTCAAGGTAACTATCAACACTGCGAGAATTTGTGGCTATAGCCAGTTCATAGCCTATGGTCCGTATTTTCAAAGTGCAAAAGGGTTTATCACATAAGTTCATGTGGGTGCATTTCTTGAAACTGGAACGTTGCAAACTGTAAGGCCCCTTTCACACGTCAGTGATTCTGGTACGTTTGTGCTTTTTTTTTATACGTACCAGAATCACTGACATACGCAGACCCATTCTAATCAATGGGTCTGCTCACACATCAGTGATTTTTCACTAAACGTGTCTCCGTGTAGCGTGCACCTTTGGCCCTGATTCTGCATGGAGACATGTCAGTTTTTGTCTGGCATCACTGATGACCCACGGACCACACTATGGTGTGATCCGTGTGTGATCAGTGAAACACGTACAAGAAAATCACGGACATATTAAATATTAAAAATTTTCAACTTACCTTGCCTGCGATTCGCTGTGCAGCCTCTGCTTTCGGCAGCTCCTGCCTGCCTCACGAATATTCATGAGAGCAGGAACTGCCGACCAGGAAGTAGGTGCTGAGAGCGGTGGGCGGACGCTGCAGAGCCAGAGACTTCAGCACCATGGACAGCAGCAGTGAAGGCAGGTGAGTAATGTCCATATAGGATCACGGATTGCACATGGACAACCCACGTGTGCCGTGCATCACGGAACACGGAGGGACATGTGCGTGTTTTACACGTCAGTGAAGAATGTCAGTGTTTTTCACTGACGTGTGAAACGGGCCTAAACTGGTAACTTTGCTGTGTTTCTTACTTCACTTTACATGGACTTCTCCTCCTCTTCTTCTTTCTCACCAGGGCTTGGGCCTGAAGGGCTGCGGCACCTGTCGTCATCATCTGTGGTTGTATCTTCTGTTGGTTCTTTGCCTTTATTGATGTCTCTTTCTAGTTCTTTATCTTCAAGATCTCTAGCTGTAACATCATACCGGTCTGGGGACTGCTGTGTTGCGGCCAGTTTTGCATGGGCGCGGTGCTGGGCTCTGGTTGTGGGGCTCCTCGGCACCGCAGGATCTCAGGTTACATACATGCTTGGGGCCGTTACTGTCAGCTCTTCATCAGCAGAAGGTGTTGGGCTCTCCTCATCCCAGCGGGAGTATGGTAGCATCTTTGGCTCTGGGCCTCTCCTCCCCCTTAGTGCTCTTGAGCACTCCTCCCGTTGTAGCGCTGGGGATGGGTCCTCATCAGCAGGCCAGGGCGGGGACTTTTTATCATGGATGTTACTGGAGCCTTCTTGTGGGAATGCGGAGGGAGCAGATACCGGTCCACCATCTCCTTTGGGAAATGAGCCTCCAGATCAGCCTTAAGCCTCAGGTATTCGGGGTCCTCTCCCGGTGGGAACGGGAGGTCCAATTCCTTGGGCTGGGGAGCGGTGCCTACTCTGGCCTTGCAGGCCAGGGTAGATGACCTTGCGGTCTTGTCTTGGCGGGCCGCGCCTAGCATGGCGGCGGCTTGGTCTTGGCGGGCCGACCCTGGCGTGGCGGCGGCCTGGGTCAGCGTCACTCCTGTAGCGTGGATGAGCGTCGCTGCTGCGGCAGGATCTTGGCGGGCCTGGCATGGCGGCGACCTGGACTTGGCGGGCCGAGCCTGGCGTGGCTGCGGCCTGGGTCGGTGTGGCTCCTGCGGTATGGATGGGCGTCGCGGCTGCGACGGGATCTTGGCGGGCAGGGCATTGCTGCGGCGGCCTGATCTGTGCGGGCCGAGCCTGGTGGGGCTGCAGCCTGGTTCAGCGTCGTCGCGCCGGGCGTCTCTCCGGGGACCGCGGACATGGCAGCGGGCGTCGGGGCACTCGCGCAGGCAGGGGCAGCAGCTGACTCACCCCTTGGTGGCATCTCCGTTGTCCGGGCAGTCGCTGCTCCGCGTGTCGCTTGCCTCGCCGTCCACTTCTCATGGGCCCGAGCGACTCCAGCCATCTCGCTGAGCTCTGCGCGTGCTTCCCGGATCTGCTGCATCACCTTCGCCTCCAGCCTTTCACACCACTGGTCCAGCTCCCAGTCCCACCAGGCAGCGGAGCCCAGCTCTGGATCGCTGCGTATGAACGCCATCCTCTCTGCACGATCTTCTCTCAGCAGCAGGCTTATGACTTCCTCTTGCAGCTTTTCCTTTAATAGCAGACTTTCGCTTTCTCCTTCTTCCACCAGCCTTGCACTTCGCCTCCGGGTAAGGTCAGAGCTCCTTCCATCACACCCAAGGTCAGTACGCTGCAGGGGTTCTCTCTCTGTAACTAGCCACACCTCTTCGTTGGCGGTAACTTCTGTTTTCGCGTGCTGCTGTTGTTTCTTGGCGCTCTTTGCATGGTGGCAATATGGCGGCACTTCCAATTTTTCAAGCGGACCGCCCAGGCACATGGTCACCTGTCTTAACAGGTCTAGTCCTTATCCTGTTCGTGACGCCAGATGTGAAGCCCCACAGGTGTTGTATAGCGGTGCATTACCTTCAGGGACTCCACGTGGATGGAACAGTCTGGTCACAGGTGGGGAACCTTCTTTTGGGATTTTCGTGACGCCACTCTCGGTATTGCGGTCAGGGTGACCGCCACTGCAGATTAAGGGGTGCCTGGGGCTGATGGTGGGTGCAGTCAGTTGTAGTGGCCTCCCGAGAGTGAGGCAAGCCCCAGGGCCCTGTGTAACTGTGTGGAACCACAAGGCGCAGAATGACTCAAAAACAGACCAGGCAGTCTTTCAGGGTTTTTACTCACATTAGGTGGCAGGGTGAGTAACCCGGGCGTAGCTGGGATGAACCAGGCTGGAACCAGGTATCCTTCCGGCTGGCTGATGAGGGTGACTACCAACTCGCCTTCCTTAGCCCTTTGTGTTTTTGTGGTGACCCCGACTTGAAGTCCCTACGGGGGTCACCCAGGGAAGTTGCTGCTGCCTGGTACCCCCTCGTTTCGGCCCGTTTGCTTGTAGCCTGGACCAGGTCACTCCGGCTGCTTGCCTCCTGTGAACTATGGGCCTTCTCTTTGCTACGTGGCTGCGGACTCTGTGGTGGTATGGTGTGCGTCTGGAGTACCCCCACCGGCAGGTTTGGCAGAAGAAAGGTGAATCTATCTCTGCACTGGGACCTGTTACCCCTGCGGGCCTGGCACCTCCCTGGCAGTCCCCTTACTCTGCCACCCCTTTGCTCTCTCTAGCCTTGGGTGGATTTCGGGTGGCACTACCAGGTGACCGATCTCCCCCGTCGGTAGTCACTGCGCGTACGCTGTCAGATTGTGACAGACTCCAGGGTCTGCTGCATGCGACTGCTCTCCCTGAGCTGCACTCACTAACTCGCTCACTACTTCCTCCTCTCCTGTTCTTCCCTACGCAACCTAGCAATCAGGCTCTCTACCACACCCCTTGAGTGGACATGGAGGCTACGCCCCCTCCTGGAATCTCTCAGGGGTCCCTTCAAAGGTCAATGTGTGAGACCTGATTACTATGCGCCTGTGTAGTCACACCTCGGTCAGCCTTCTGGATTACCTGTATTGTACTGCCCCCAGCATGGGTGCAGTACTCAGTGGTGCCTGACCAGGTCAAGGGCGCCACAGTCACACGTACCCATGTTACCCTATTGTGTACTTACACGAATGTGTTATCACACGGACTGTGTGGCCCCGCTATTTCACACGGAGATGTGTCCGTTTTTTCTCAGGCAGCACGGGTGTCACACGGACCGCACACTGATATGATCCGTGTGACATCAGTGTGTACCAGAGAAAACACGGGTTTTTAAATAAAAAGATTTTCTATATTTACTTGTATCCAGCGATGCTGTCTCCGGCTCTGCTGCCTCCCGCTCCTGACCCCCGTTCATTATTTTCATTGATTATTCACTGCAGTGAGCAGCTGGAAGCCGCAGCAGCGCGGTGACAGCGCAGAGGACAGCACCGCCGAGGACAGCATCGCTGGGGACATCGCTAGTGACAGGTGAGTATCCTGCCAGCAGTGTGTGTGCAGGGACGTCCAGGAGGTCATGGGATTTCCCAATGAACTCTGATGACCTCCTGATGACACCCCTGCGACAACTGCGCTACAGCGAGTGTCACGACGGTGACTTCCAGGGGTTCATGACCGTTCATTGGGAACTCCGATGACCCCCTGGATGTCACTGCACAAACTGCTGTATACTCACCTGTCACCGGCGATGTCCCCGCGATGCTCCGGCTTCCAACTCCTCGGGCAGTGAATAATCAATGAAAATAATGAGCGGGGGTCAGGAGCGGGAGGCAGCATCGCTGGATACAGGTAAATATAGAAGATATTTTCATTGTAGAGACACGTGTTTTAACCGGTGCGTGTCACACGTATGCAAACACGGATGTCACACATGTGACCATAACCATGCATGTGACTGGTACCTAAGTAAACACGGACGTCTGAAACCGGCCTAAGTGTGTTTGGCTCTGACCACTCAGCCTAAGGCCTCCTTCACACGTCCATGTCTCCGGTACGTGTTTGGTCCGTTTCCTCACGTGCCAGAGAGACAGGCACATGTAGACACATTCAAATGGGTCTGCGCACACGTGCGTGTTTTGCCATGGACCGTGTGTACGTGTGGAGCATAGGTGTGTCCGTGTGCTCCACACGTAGACATGTCCATTTTTCTCCGGCATCACGGGTATCACACGGCCCGCACGGATGTGGACCGTGTGACACGCACCAGAGAAAACACACGTTTGTAAAAAAAAAAAAAAAAAATCTATACTCCCCTTCTCCAGCCCTGCAGTCTCTGCTGCTGCTGTCACTTGCTTCTGACCCCCGCTCATTATGATCATTGAATATTCACTCCACTGCGGCTGGAAGCAGCAGGGAGTGGGCAGGACCGGAGACCGTAGATCAAAACCACGGACAGCGACGCCAGGGACAGGTGAGCAGAAAGTTCCCCTTCTCCGTGTGTTATCACGGATAACACACAGAGAACACACGTGTGCCATAAACACGGCACACGGAGGACAATATGCATCTTTGACACGTCCGTGAAAAACGTGCGTGATTTTCACAGACATGTGAAGGGGGCCTAACTGACGGCCGTAGCTAGTTCTGAGCAATGCGATGTGAGCAGTAGCAGGGAGGAGGGACACTGAGGATCTGTTATTCAGGTTAAGTGAGCGAATATTGAGTTTAAACTTTGCATAAGGGTTTTTTAGCCATTCTGTCATGGATTATCCCACTCATCAGGTGTTATATCTATTCAATATATGCAGTTTGTGTTGTGAAAACTGGAGACAGATCCGCTTTAATGAAAGTTAAAACTCAGTCTCTGCCTGTTTATCCTTTCTGTCTTATCCTCAGAGTCACTCCTCACACTGCTCAGTACAAGCTGCAGCAGTCATGCTGGGGGGGGGTTGAGCGGAGGCTGAATACACATGGATTTATAAGCGCTCTTATTTTCTGGACTAAAACTGCTCATTTTAACATCAGGATTACAAAGCCATTGTGTAACGCTCGCAGCCGGAGTAGAGGCGGCAAGTGTAATTGGTAGCCCACTGGACCACAAGGGGACCCGGGCTTACCCTTTAATGGGAGGGGCTTACCTAAGCACCCACCACAATGTGGGTGCCAGGTACCACTCCCAGGGCAGTGACTGGGATTGTGGCAGCTGACCCACAGGGCAGGTGACAGACTGAGGTATAAATGGGTACAGGCATGGTGACTGAGGCAGGCTGGACAGGCGGGTATAGGCAGGAGTGTTCTGGCACGTCAGGAATACAGAGGTATGGGAAAGAAGGTACTGGAAATGCAGGGATAACAGGACAGGAGCCCAGGACCTGACAACTGGCTAGGTAGCAGACTGACTGACTAACGAACTGATGACATTGCGCAGGCACCTCCCCTAATGGAAGGGACCCTTAAATACATAGTGCTTCTCAGCCAGAGGCTTTGAGGCATTTCCTGAAAATGGCACACCAGTCCTTAAAGAAGCGGGTCGGTGCGCGCGCATACGCCCTAAGTACACTCTCGGGACACCTGGGCTGTGCACACAGGCACCGGGAGGGGATGGAGACGCATAGATGGCTGGGGGAGGACATGACCCATCCGGAGCCGTGAGTAAGTAGGCGTCTCTGCAGGGACATCGGCGCTACACATTGTGACATGAATTTTTAAGCAAGTACACCAGTCTCATCTGGTATAAGAGATCTATTTAATAATGTAAATAACTTGCATTGGGAAATATGGTACCAGATCTGCTTTCATTATATTTACATAGTATAACAACATAGAGATACATGTACACGGGAGACAGGCTCGTAATGGTAACAACTTTTATTATTGGCACAATGGTTTTTATAGAACATTTCATCCATATCAATTACAGAACATTAATACTCTGGGCAAAATAATATATGGAGGCTTCTATACATAGCCTGATATCAAGGTATAGCTGCGGACTCTGAATCATTTCTTATTGGGATAAATCCATCACAGTTTAATGCCCATAGGCAGCCTGCGTAGATAGGACAGTGTCTGCGGAGGCAATTGGTCCGAATTTCCAGGAACCATGGTACCTATATAAACAATATTAACCACTCCTGATGCTACCTGACCCGATCACGCGTTTCTTACTATATTTTATTACGTATGACCACGTTTAATTGAAGTTACACTTGGTTATTAGGCAAATATTAAATTAAATATATAAATAAATTACGTAGCCGGTTCATAAATATTAAATAAAATATAATATTATTGAGTATTAATAAATAACATTAATAAAATTAAAAAAAAATAGAACAAGGAATCACAAAGTGCAGAGTCTACGCCTAGCGCTGTGTTGTAACAATTGGTATACTTTGCAGATGATGTAAACGCCAGAAAGCGAGGGTTCTGTGCGGAAAAACGTCCTCTGTCGCATCCCTATGGGGTGTATGGATGGAAACCATCCTGGTAGGAAAACCCTTCATCTGCAGTCAGTACTAGACCCCCCCAATATAAAAAACAGACAATATAAGTGTAGTGCTGTGTATTGCTATGCAAAAAAAATGCATGAGTTTCTGACAGTATTTTAAATGTGATGGAAGGGGGGGGGGGGGGTTCTACCATTTCTTTCTGTAATTTTTTTTTCTTTTAATTTTTCTATTTAATGAGTTTCAGCACTGTTTTTTTATGCTTTTGGTTTTTCTGTTTTTAACATGACAAGTCACAATTAATATATCAAGTGACTCCACAAAACCTTGTGGAAAATATGATTTGTAATGTCAAAAATACAATAAAAACACAATAGGCATGTCAAAAACACCATGGGTGGAGTTTAAAAAAAAAAATAATCAACAAACCAAAATAAAATCAATAACACAATAATATATGTAAGTAGAATTAACTTCCCTCTACCCCCCTCCATAAAAAAATAGTGTTAAAGGGAATCTTTCAGGTGTTTTTGTAGTATGATACTAATGTTATCATTAAATAGGGCTGACTTAAGGAGGATATAGTTTATTAGTACCGTATATATCAATTACTTACTGGAACAAATATTTGTATATGGAACTTCATGTGCCTGATGTGGCTTTAAAGGGAACCTGTCACTAGATTTGGGGCCTATAAGCTGAGCTGCGGCCACCACCACCGGGCTCTTATATACAACATTCTAACATGCTGTATATATGAGCCCAGACCGCTGTGTAGAACATAAAAATCACTTTATAATTCTGACCTAAACAGCCGCTGCAGTCGAGTTGGGTCATATGGGCGTCTCCATTCTCCCGTGCCGGTGTCTCCTCTTTCGACCATCTTTGTTCTCCTTCTTCTGAAGCCTGGGTGCAGGACTTGTCCTACGTCATCCACACTCGCCGACATTGAGGTCCTGAGCAGGCGCACTTTGATCTGCCCTGAGCAGGGCAGATCAAAGTATTGTAGTGCGCCTGAGCGGGACCGGCAAGTGTGTATGACGTAGGATGCGTCGTGCACACAGGCTTCGGAAGGAGGACGAAGATGGCCGAAAGAGGAGGCGCCGGCACCAGAGAAAGGAGATGCCCATATGGCCCAACTCCACCGCAGCGACCATTTAGTTAAGTATTATAAAATGATTTTTACATTCTACACAGCGGCCTGGGCTCTTATATACAGGATGTTAGAATGCCGTATATAAGAGCCTACTAGTGGTGGTGGCCGCAGCTTATAGGCCCCAAATCTGCTGACAGCTTCCCTTTAAGTCATTTTCCTTCTAGCCATACAATGTTACCTTTATTCTGTCCTTTTCATCTAGTCTTAATTGCCACCTAACTTGGTAGATTTGATTGTCAAGGGATTAGTTTTTAGAATGACTGGTAAATTTTCCCAGAAAAAACTGTAGCTAAAAACAATGGTTGAATAGAGGCAAAAAAATGTAGCTCCTAGGGGGTGGGGCTACCTCCAATTGATCATATTAACATTGTTATTGGTTGGTCGGAACCAAAGAAAGACAAGCCCCTTTCCACAGTAATGGCAGTATTAGTAAAGAAATGGTCATGCTGTCCTCTCTGGTATGGAGTTGAAGGCCATTTTATATTGTATATATCCTAGAGAACTATTTTACATTTTGATATGGGCCCTCTTTATGCTTGCCTCTAATTCATAGACTCTTTTGGGAGGAATTGGGAAATACTCTTTAAATAGGCAGAGTCAGCAGCTATCACTTTGTGATTCGATATTGATCTTAGAGAAGACCTTTCTTCACCAGTCTTGTCCATTTTTTGCTCTTATTTTATTCTTAATACTCAGGGGGTGGGGGGAGGGGCAGAATGAATAAAAATGGAAGCAAAAACAGGACACTTTAGACTGGGTGACAGGTTTTCTTTAAAGTCTAATCCATAGAAATAAAATGTCCTGCCATGATACAGACTTCACATTGAGGAATTTGCATCAAAAAATACACAAGTGCTTAGAGTTCTGGTAAATGGCTGCATGAACCCAAATAGTTTTCTGAACATTTTGCACACAATTTAAGTATCAAATCATCTTTATAGCCGCATTCAGAACAGATCTTTTTCAACTTTTACATATACATAAAATGGAGTCAAAATGGAAGAAAAGAACATCACTATTCAGAAAATTAAAGAGGTCCAACCACCAGGATTTTTCTATATAACCTAAAGCCAGTGCTATACTGGCGCTATCATGCGGATTCTCTACATTACTTTAGTTGTGAGATCGGATGTATACTTTTTGAAATACAGGCAAGTAAATTTTGTGAAATACTTGATTGATAGCAGCTACAGATTATCTAATAGGTGGATTGGGTTTTGCTAGTTATTCCCACCCCTATCTGCCTGCCTGTCCTTTCTACCCCCTGTCTTACCTCCCTCCCTCCTCCCCCTGTAATAATGGGGAGGACAGACAGGCAGATAGGGGCGGCAATAACTAGCAAAACCTGACCCACCTTTTAGATATTCTGTAGCTGCTGTCAATCATGTAACAGCAGATTTCACAAACTTTACTTGACTGTATTTCAGAAACTATACATCCAATCTCACAACTAAAGGTATGTATAGAATCAGCATGATAGCGCCAGTATAGCACTGGCTTTAGTTTATATAGGAAAATCCTGGTGGTTGGTCCTCTTTAACTATAAATTACATGAAATTAAAAGGAACCTTTCACCTATGTCACCAAAGGTGGACCATTTCATTTTTAGTCTATCAATTTCAAAAGTTGGTTCGGGATGAGCAAAAGATGGCTGCTTTCTATCAAAAACAGCACTAAACTTGACCACAGGTTGTGTGTGGTATTGCAGCTCAACCCGGTTTTTAGATAGAAGAGGTTGCAAAGGTCTCGGCCATGTTTTTCTAGTAATTGACAACCCCATTAACTCTTAACCGACAATAAACAATTGTAGATTTCTAGGAATTCTATAGGATTTACCCACAAGTTGTATGAGAGATCTAAAAAAATAAAAAAAAATAAGTTGAATTTAAAATTTTGTTCCTCTGGTATATTGTGAGCCACATTTCACGTTGAATCGAACAAACATGTACGCCCTACCTAAAAGTGCATTTTTAATGGATTGCATAATACTTTAGCCTACAAGAAGGCTACCCCCATTGTTTGCTGCAAGCATCACCTCCTTAAAAAGGAATTCTTAATTTAGTTATATTCTATAATGCGATAAGGGAATGTTAGAAGATGCCATTGATGGGTATTTGTGAGTTTCGGGGCTCCACCTGTTATAAGAACAAAGGGAACAATTCTTAGTAAAGCACTACAAACTCTTTAGTGTTGGTCAAAGACTTCTGTACCCTCAAAGGTCTCCATTAAAGAATCACAAAATGTGAAATTCAAAGTTACAGATTTTGTCAACCAGCACAAAGAGGTCGAGGTGATGTTCAAGATGGTTTAGGAATAGGATTGTGGAACTCCCCTTAAAATATGGTGGGTGAAGAGGTCTACAAGACTGATCCAATATATATCAAAACTGTAATTAGGATTTTTCTCTCACCGGGGAAAAGGATTGTTTGCTACCTTAGCCCTGTGTCTAGTCCTGTTGCCGACAAGCCACTGTGCCAAAGGCCGGGTACAAATGAGGCGTTGATTACTGTGATCAGTCAGGGCATTATAGTCCTCCTTCTACGTACCATGAAATATGCCCGGCTGAACCCAACTGTAGGTAAAGTGGCTTGCTGGTGCTCCTATGGACGGTGCAGCACAAGTCCCAGTTGCCCACCTGTATACATAGATCAATCATTATATTGATATTACCATCCGGTCTTGAAAATACTTTGGCTATTACTTAATAAAGTCTGAATTCAGCAGAAGGAATGGGACCAGAAGGGGGAAGGGTTAGCAGAGTGATAGACTACCAGCGGACATAGCGACTCTGTTGCGGAGATGTTTAGCAAAATCCACTTGTGTTTGGGACAAAACTTGGTTTATAATAGATTTTGGCAGCCAACCCTGGATAAGAGAGAAGAGAATTGATTACTATGATGCAAAGAATACAAATGGCACCAAAAAAAGCTATATTGACTACAGGGAGGGACCACCGGTTATGTATAGAAAAAGCAAAGAACTATACCACTGTGTGCCAACCTTGTCAATAAACAACCCTAAGGCTGCTTTCACACTGCGTTTCTCTCCCTGTTCAGTGGTCCTGTCCGGGCTTCCGTCCGACCCCCCCACAAAACGAATTTCAGATGTATGCGCCAACAGGGCCATTGACTATAATGCTGCAGATGGAGTCACCGTGTGCTTTGTTGTGTACCATTTTCGGGAGTATAAGCTTACTGGACTCGGACACCCAGACGTAGTAGACTGCATCTGGTGCCCGTGTCCAATAGGCATATACTTCCGAAAATGGTGCATGACAGAGCACACGGTGACTCCGTCTGCACCATTATTGTCAATGGCCCGTCGGCGCATACATCCGAACCCCGTTTTGCAGGGGTTTGAAAGGAAGCCCCGACGGATCCACTAAATGGGAATCGGAAGAGGTGCAAGAGAGTTTCTGAAAAAAGAGGACTTTCATGTGTTCAATATGGCTAGTGTTATGGCTGTGGAAGTAGCTATGGCTAGCATTATATAAGCATACTGAGTGAGCTGCGTTGTTATGTGACGATGTTGTATAGCGATATTGTGTAGGCACTGCATGTCATGGTAATACTGGTGCACCTGGAGTGTTTTTTAAGATGTTGACAAGAGTGCCAATTTTTTGGAGACTCTAGTACAGAGATCCCCAACCTTTCTGATGTTGAGAACCACATTTTGCTCAGCGAGAGGGTCGAAAGCCACATTACTCTCCGGCCCCCTCACAGTAGTGACACCTGGAGCCCCCATTATCGGTATAATTACAGCCAAGCTTTTCCACAAAAATCACATTTAGGCAATATTCCAAGAGCTGAGAATTTCTACTCTACCCCATTCAGTTTAGCTCCTCTGTGAGGACTACTCACAAACATCACCACCTGGAGACCTGATCTTCATAGCTGTTTGCAAGACCTGGTGCTAATGGATCCAGATGTGAGCTGCATATCCCATGCCCGTAAGCCACATTTGGCTCCCGAATCATAGGTTGGGGACCCCTTCTCTAGTATCGGTCACACACAACTTTGAAGAAAAGATTGTATATCTTTGTACCGCTAGAAATTTAAAGGAGTTGTCCTGATGGATGAAAAGTTGTTTTATTGTGTTTGCAAGTAAAAAATATATGAAAACGGACTAATATAATGTTCAGCACTGGTAGAAAGTGGTGGTCTGTCTTGCTTGTTTCAATAGCTAAGTCAGTCCCCTTCTATTGAGACACATAAGAGGGCTGGATTATCTATATGTCATATGTAATGAGCCAGATAGATAGTCCCCTTGAAGCACGTCCCCAATGAAGGGACCAAGAGGAGTCTCACTACCATCTGTATGTAAAGTATATTAAGTTTCATCTATCATCAGACATTACAACAACCGTGTATCTAGTAGGACAACCCTTTTAATTAATTCCCAAGGCTCTAAGTGACCTATAATAGGAATTGGTTGTGAATGTGATAAATGTGCTTACCTTTAGATCAATGCTTAGAAGCCAAGTTAGTTTGGTTTTTGAGGGATCTTCAAGCACTGGGTGAAGAACCATACATGTTGGGCCGTTCTCTGCCCTGGAAAGAAGAATATTTATTTTTTGGTTTTATTAGTCATCATGCTGAAGATCAGGACACACATCAGTACTAGTGATGAGCATTACCATGCTCGGGTGTTCGGTACTCATAACGAGCAGTTGGATGCTTTGACGTGCTCGACTGACGTGCTTAGTATAATGGGGAACTCAATCATATTTCCAAGAGATTTTGGAAAAATGCTCAAATTCCCTGTTGACTTCTATTATACCCAGTAAATGAGTCAAGCCCAACTGGGCATCCAGCTGCTCGTTACGAGTACAAAGCACCTGAGCATGGTTATCCTCGCTGGTCACTAGTTACGAGTACCGAGCACCAGAGCATGGTAGTGCTTACTCATCACTAGTTACGAGTACCAAGCATGGTAGTGTTCACTCCTCACTAGTTACGAGTACCGAGCACATGAGCATGGTAGTGCTCGCTCATCACTAGTTACAAGTACCGAGCATGGTCGTGTCCACTCATCACTAGCTACAAGTACTGAGCACCTGAGCATGGTAGTGCCCGCTCATCACTAGTTACGAGTACCAAGCATGGTAGTGTTCACTGATCGCTAATCAGTAGTTCCTTTTTATAATTGGAATCCTTCATACCTTACATATCCTTTCTGTTCTGGCATTCCACCAAATCTTGTTGACATTCCGGCTAGAATACAGGTGGATCCTCTCCTCTTACTGCATCGCACACTCACAAAATCCCGAGCGCCTACAATATTCCCAGGTGTTTCTGCTGCTTTTTCATGCGTTATTACTGTGTCCTTTCCAATCTTCTGCAGAATCTACATTAAAGAGAACATTATGATGTACGTACCGTAATACTACACTGGTCTTCCCCTACTCCATAGGATCAAAATGTGCATGGACTACGTCTGGTATTGTATCCCAGCCCCACCTACTACATTAAGTTACAGTATCTGACACAATCAATAAACAAGGGTGGCACTGGACGGTATGTGGATACTTCCACTTTCTTCACCTTCCTGAAGTCCGTAGTTTCCCATTATTGTCTAGAATTTTTTTTTTTAAATATTTAAAAACTTTCAAAGTCCCCCAAAAATCTAGTAAGTGTAAAGCAGTAGCTAGAACACACAGAGGAAGGGGAGCAGGATCTCTCCCCCCAGTGTCAGTAAGCCAGTGTAAGGAGAAAGAAGAGGGGAAGCCGCGTGAAGAATGAACCACTCAATTCTTTTAGGCCATGTGCACACGTTGAATATTTCATGAGGTATTTACCTCAGTATTTGTAAGCCAAAACCAAAAATGGGTAGAAAAGGTTCTCGGAGAAAGCCATGACAAGACAAATCTGGTGATGGCTTATGTCCGGAAGACCAATGTGATCGTCAGTCCAAAATCAGACATGCGCAATCAACATCTCCCCCAAAGACAAGCTCCTGGGTGCCCCCATGAAAAATTAGACTGTTGGCCAAACCCGTCGATATTAACGGCAATGGCCGTCCTTAGTCTAATGTGTATAGGGAACTTCAGAATTTACGCATTAGATAAAAGTTGTTGGAACTAACCAATTTGGCAGGATTGCTCAACCACCTAATGTCTACAGCGGCCTGCTGACTGTCCCTAATAGATGATGTTGGGGGGGAAAATTATGCTGGAGGTTTTCATTTAATTGTCTGATTCTTTTGTCCAGTTGCCAGATGAGTTTGACAGCTGCTTACTCCACTCCCCCCATAAAGAACACATCAACGTGCACCCAAGTCAAGTGTGTTTGTGTATTGGGGGGGTCAGGAAAGAGAATTGTTGGCTGAAAAAGTGCACTGGTGGCAGTTATCTAACGTGTAAGATGGCACAGATTGTCTTGGCTCCATCATAGCTCCTTTCAATGGCACCTTGTGGGTCCCCTATTCAAGTAGTCAGAACCCCACCCATTTAGTATTTATCTCCTATCCAGTAGCTGGGCGAGCGAAGCTTCTGACCGGAATACCCCATTAACTCAATATTTTCAGGTAGTAGGACTGGATAAATAAACATGTTTAATTTTGTTACAAAATCTTTTCCCATTCACCACCTCGTAGCACGTGCTTAATTTTATGAATCCCAAATAAGCTTCAGTGAAGAAGCCATGAGTGCCCATATAATAATAACTGACCGAGATTAGGGAACTGCAGACAGCAGGAATGTGTTTTCACTGCAGACCCCAAGGATATTGTGATTATAGACCAAGGAAATCCATGATAAGAGACCTCTTCATGCCAGAAAAACAGTAGCAAAAATCTGAGTAGGTTGGGAGGTAGAGTAATTATGATAAGAGCCTAAATAAGTCACAGGATGTTCAGGAATTTGGAGATTTAGAGGAATTTTGATAACCAAGAGACGTTCTATGTTTTGGCATATACAGTATATATTTAATAAAGGGAACCAGAACCATAAAAAGAAAGTCTTGGGATTCATGTCTAAACTATTCATCCTAGTCTGTATGTGGCAAAACTTTCAAAATCTGTCATAAAGTCCCCCAAAAATCCAATTACATATACCCTATTAGGGCAGACTGAGTTATCAATGGGGTCCCCTGGTCAGGATCTTCTTCCCTTAGCATGGACAGGGGTTTGAAGACCAGTCCTGCATTACTCGGATATCCCAATGATATAAATGGTCACCATATAATACCTAATTTGCCTTATGTTGGCGCTGCTGAGATTAAATTCTAAAGGCCTTCATACACATTAGCTGATGAATCAGTCATTTGTCGATGGCCCAAAATACATCTTGGACTGCATGGTCCAAAATTGGATTTCTCCCACTGATGATGTACACATTACACATTACAAAAATATCCAACGTGTTCGACTGGCGTTTTGAACAATAACATTCATCTGTCAGTCAAAATTTGTTTCACCAAAACAGCCACCGATGGTCGAAATTGGTTGGCCACATTAGAAGACATATCTACTGTATGGACATCAATATTGCTAGGTTGTCCCATATATCACAGCAGATCACTGGGGGTCCTGGTAGCAAAACTTCGAATAATTAGCTGATTTTCAAGAGACCCTTTGTAAAATTTGGGATTTGACAATGTGGGCAGACAGTTAACAAAACCTAGATGATAATCATGAATTGTCTAGAGGGGTCCACCAAGAGGAAAGTAAAGCTAGCCATACATACTAGCCCCACTGTTGGCCAACAGCTAACTCTTCTAACTACCCCATACACAGGAATGAATGCTCAGTGTCCTATGAGAGAGCCCTGGACAGAATCATCCGGCACAAAGAATATGAAGATGATTTCATTCCAACTGCCCGATCCTTATGTTCTTTGCAATAACTGAGCCACAGTCGGGATGCTCCCCTGCACATCAGATGGTCAACTAATCAAGCCAAAATCGGTCGATTCGGACAACTATTATCCAATGTGTCTAGGGGCCATAAAAGGTTATTCCAATTTACATAGATGAGTGTTGTTGGATAGTGCTTGTTTCTGAGGTAGTAACCCTTTTTTCTTTTGTTTATGACTCATTGCCTAGGAGACCGATCACAGCTGCTGTCCAGCTTGTAAGCACTGCACTCAAGGTCTCCAGGATTAGTAGGTAACACTGCACTCTAATGATCCCAGACAGCTTAAAAAAAAGTGCTTGCCAGCCTAATTGAAAAGATCTTGCAAGCACTGTGCATTCCGCCCACCCCTGCTAAACAGCGGCGGTGGACAGCAATGAGCTGTATACAAAAAAAGTGTTCATATCTCAAGAACGGGATATTGCCAAAGTTCTTGTTTTCCAAGCTCTATCCAACAATACCCATATATGAAGATGGGAATAAACCTTTAAATTCAACAAGTTATTTTTGTTGTTGAGAAAACCAGAATATACTACCATGGCCTCCCATCTAATGATTAAGGTAGAGACTTACATGGTAAATTATGGCTGTCACAACCATGTTCTTCAAAGATTTCGACACTGGCCAGCCTCTGATTATTTCGATACTGTGACATTTTTATATAGTAAGGTACATATGTGGTTATTTCACCCCAATTAGAACATTTTTCCTACCTTAACTTCTTTAACATTAGGATTCCATTCTCCCATCTTCTCCATATTATCCACCAGTTCTCCATACACGCTGTCCAGCGGCCTCTCCACTACTGCTTCCAGCTTGAAGACCTTTCCGATGTCTGGGAGAACTTTACTCAGAACCTTATCTCCATTTTCCTTTATAGGTTAAAAAACTTTTTTTATTATTATTATTATTATTATTATTATTATTATTATAATTTTACAGAGCTCATTGTGGAATTGGCTTCTTGTCTATAATGGTATATTTGTATTTCAATCTTGGTCTTGTTCAGATCTGTATTAGACCTTAAATTAATTTTAAAGGTGGACTACACCTTTATTAGCTCTTGCCGAACACTCATTTCTCTCCTCCCACCCGTACACATGCACGCTCGATTTAGCCGAGAGTGCATGTATTTTTAATAGGAAAGCAGAAATTAGCTTCTGTGAAGAACACCTCTGAAGGTGGCTTTTCGTTCTTTAGAACAAGGCATTAGGCCGAGCACACATCAGCAGAACATCTAATACATGGATGGTTGGCTGCTCCCACAAGAATCAGAGGGTTTGAGCAACTTTAGTCAAATGTGTATGGCCGCCTGTAAATTGGAAGTTTGCTTTTCAATCACGACTTTCCTTGGGAAATAAACCATGCTAGGTATCTAGCAGCCTTCTATCATTTTTGAAATAAAAAAAAAAAAGCTTGGCCAAATGGGGAGTCTCAGATTGAATAATTGATTAAATTAATGGTTTACGTTTCTTGAAGGTTACCCAGAAAATTTAACAAATGAGAAAATGTTGGCCACTGAGTGGGAAAAAAAATCTTCAAATAGTAAGTGTTCAAGCATATGGCCAAATTATATAACAGTATGGTAAGGATCCTTAAAGGGGTTGTCCTCTTTAACATTTTATAAAGGCTAATAAAAGAAGCAATATTCCCCTCAACTGTCACCTCTCTGCCCCCGTTCCTTTGCTTCCTGTGTCACCCTATGGACTCTACTTCCTAGTTCCTCATACACACCCAGGCAATTACTTTTCAGCCAATCACTGGTCACAATGGTGACCCAGCTCAAATACTGATTGGCTGCAAAGGTTACATTGTCCCTGCATCATTGCTGCAGAAATGAATACCGGCGGGGGACTGGGTTAACTTCGGAAAGGAGTCTAAAGTCAAAATAGTGAATACAGTTCTAACAAATGGAAACCAAAAACATGTGCCCTGATGAGAACCAATGTTCTTCTTGTTCATGTATATTAAGAAATATTAACTGTAAAGTACGACGGTATGTCATTATCCAACCCTGATATAAGGTGTAACAGATCTTACCGCCACAATCTCCACTTTCCATCCATCATGTTCTCCCAGGATGCTCATTGACTTCTTCATGGCTTCTTCTCCTTGATTGATGTATGACATCTCAACTTCATTGTAGGGTTTCTCATCAAGTCTGGAGCCTAAGGAAATGATTTGTGAGCAATAAACAACTGCCATCCTTGGATTAGACTATTTTTTTGGGTTAAAACATTTGACTTACTCAGTAGAGAACTTCGCCTTCTAACTTGATTTATCCATCGACTGGGTCCCGGTCCAACTAAAGCCAATTTTTCCAATTCATGTGAAAGAGCAACAGCAGCCGTTCTCCTGAGACCTAGAAAAATAAAAATATATACTATTAACCATTGTGAGCTATTCTACAAAAGGAGGGTTAGTATTATCTAAGATGCAATAGTATCAATCTGAGAAGTCATCAACATAGATAGGTCTATACAAGGAAAAGAGGCAACAAACTTGTTTTTGGAAGCAGAAAAGCATGGCCAATTCTTTGTTTGGAACTTTTTTTACCCTTACTTTTTCCCAATCTCAACCTGAATTGTAGCCTTCAGACCGTTGTGAGTTCTCAGCCCAAAGCAATGACCTATAGATGAATGGGCAGAACCATAAATATCAGATTTTCCTCTTTGTATATAATGTGTTAGATAGACGTGATGAAAATTGGGACATGAAAACCATGATGGATGTAGATTAGAGTTTATTCACAATGTGCCATCATATCATGTTTTTTTTGCCTTGAATTTTGGAAATTAGTGGCAACGATGCAATGTTTTGCAGGATTTTAGAAAATCATGACAGTAACCATAATATCACTACACCTTGTGAATATGACCTTCAAAAGTTAATCAGGACTCAGAAATCTGTTTGTTTTTTCTATCCGCTATTAATAGTGAATAGCTGATGGTTGTTTCACCAAGTGGGTCAAGGATCCACTGTTGTAAATACTGCTGGTAGCTACTAATTACAGGTGGAACATATATTTTTTTTTTTATGTTTTTCACCTACATGGATAAAAAAATAAGTAAAAAAAAAATCAACTATATATATCCATGCCATTCAGTGTAGTGCAGATATTGAGGGGTTTTTCCTAGCAGATTTGATGCAGAAAATAATTTGCAGCATGTCAATTCAGCATTTTTTTACCTGGGCTTTTCATCATTGAAAACAATGAAAAATGCATTCAAAAACTGCATCAAAACACTGTAAAAACACAGCAAAAAATGCGCGCTTTTGCTATGTTTTTCCAGCCAAGAGATGCAGAAATTTCGGCAAAAAAATACTCAATGTGCCCATATAAACACTCTTATTTTTGGCTGTGTGGTACACTATCAATGCCAAACAACACAAATTCATGAAACCCTCATGGGTTAATAATAGCCGTCAAATTTTGACTAAAAAATGGGGTAATGCTGTCAAAGTCTGAGGCCATATTCATACATTGAGTATTTGGGGAGTTTTTTACCTCAGTATTTGTAGCCAAAGCCAGGAGTGGGTGATAAATACAGCAATGGTGCCTGTGTTTCTACTATACTTTTCCTCTGATTGTTCCACTCCTGGTTATGATTTACAAGTTCTGAGGTAAAAAACTCACCAAATACTCAATGTGTGCATGTGGCCTAATCCAAGAATTTAAACAATTTTAGGTCACAGTGCTCACACATTGAGTATTTAGTGAGTTTTTTTCCTTAGTATTTGGGGAGTTTTTTTACCTCAGTTTTTGGGGAGTTTTTTACCTCAGTATTTGTAGCCAAAACCAGGAGAGGAACAATCAGAGGAAAAGTATAATAGAAGCATGGGCACCACTGCTGTATTTATCTCCCACTCCTGGTTTTGGCTACAAATACTGAGGGAAAAACTCACCAAATACTCAATCTGTGAACGTGGCCTAAGCCAAAACCAGGAGTGGAACAATCAGAGAAAAAGTATAATAGAAACAAAGGCACCACTTGTAGATTTTTTACCGACTCCTAGGTTTGGCTACAAATACTGAGGTAAAAAACTCACCAAATACTCAATATGTCAACGGCGACCTAGAGGTATGATCACATAGAGTTTTGGACATGGATTTTCAAGCCAGTCCACTTCAAAATCCACGTAGAAGAAACACCGTGTGAACATACCCTAAAAAAAACTGCTGTGGCTGCAAATGCCTTACTAGCATAAGACCAGAAAGATAATATTGGAAATAATGGGTCAGAATTGATGTTTGTTGAAACCATAAAGCTGTTTAGAATACACTATGCACAGGAATAGAGGAATTTTGGGTTAAAAAAAAGGCTCTATCCCGCTGATACAGGTATTTAGGGCCTGAGGAAGCCTATAACCAGACCAAGTGACATGGGATACGAGAGTAAGATGAATGTATGGGAATCATCGGCTTTTTATGAATCCCAATAAAGTACAGAAGTTATTCCAGATTCAATCAGAAGTAGCATCAAAGAAGGGGTGTGCTTTTTTCCCCCACCAGGCATTTTTTGAGACCTGAAGTGGAAAAAAATTGGTCAAAACACTGAACTTATGACAAGCAGAGTGGTTGTAGAACTGTAATGAATAGGTAGTATTTCAAGCATATTTTTTTAATCTACTTTTTTTATTTTTTTGATTGAGTTTTTTTGGTTATTTTTTGCAGCCGTCCAGTGCCAAAAAAAACTACTAAAAATCTCCTTGTGCACATAGCTTTAGAGACCCACCATGACAGAAATGTGACTATATGGGTTGCAGGTGCAGTCACAGCAATATGACATTGGCATGCATTGGGCTATGTACACACAGGGTTTGTTTTTTTTCTAGGAATTAATTGGAGCAGATCCACTTCAAAAATCACTAATACAAAAACAAGTGAAACACTTTCTATTGTAAAACCACTTGGTTGGTTTTTAAATATTTTTTTTTTTCCCCTTTTCAAGTTTTGAAGAAAAATAAGAAGTACTACTTCTCAAAAGGCTGCCAAAAAAGCTTCAAGAAAGTAAAAAAACTCTTAAAAACATTTCCCAAATAAGGAGCATTTCTGCCCTCAATTTTTTTGGGACTATCTATGAAATGCAACCACAATCCACACCATCAGTTGACACGCTGTAGATTAGATCCCCTGTCAGAGGCCTCTCACCCAACCAAACCAGATCACCTGCTTTGCACTGATGAGAAGCAAACACCCTGAAACAGGTGTCTGCAAATGGAGTGTCTGGATTGGCTTCTTATGCTAAGTCATGTGGCAAGGTATAGCAAAGGGTCAATATTGAGTTTTAGGATTACTACTCCAGTAGGTTCCACAAGAGTTACTGTCCTCCTTGTCTGAAGAGGCTGGTTGTAGATTGAAAAATCCAAGCAGCAAGTTAATATACAGTGCACACCTTTTATATAGATTTTTTGTGACCTTTTCATTTCCTTCAATCCTATTTCCAATATATTGGCCTTTTTTGGAGAGGACCACCCTTCTAGAAGATATCCCAATTGGGGGGGGTATGTCAAAGAGGTTTCATTGTATTATACACAAGGTTGTTGATGCCTTCTAAGGAGAATGTTAGGGTATATTCACATATGGCAGATTTGCAGAAAAGGTTGCACATGTGCCAATAATCTTAATGGGGCTTACAGAAGCCTAGATTTTTCGTATTAACTAGATGTCAGTTCATCTTGGGTAACACCCTGATTTATTTTTTCTAACTACAAAGTACTCTCTAAATCTCTCAATTGTGAAGACATAACATTTTCTACACAACCAATACCACGTGGTTGTTCCAAAAACACTTCTAAAAAGATAATATGATGGACACGGTGTGAACATTTGAGTGGTTGCGACTGGTTAGTATCTTCTGTGCCTTGGTTCTTTTACATTACCACTATCCTCCCTAATTATGTTACTAATTAAAATTTATTGCAATAGGCTTTCATGTGATGCACCCCGGAACACCAAACCTTCAAATGTAGATTTGTGAAAATTCATACATTGTCTTGACGTGAGCCAAAGAATAGTGTGATGGCTTACCTGTCATGTTACGAAGATGTCTGTATGATATCCCGGCACAGAGCTTGAAGGTGGCAGGTAACATATCTTAGATGAGAATTGGGTTGTAGGTCAATATCGGAATTCTCTCTAGGTTCTGTAGCTGATGAGCTTTTCTATACTTGAAATGGTAAATTGAAAGTCAAGATTGAATGGAATCGATGATCAAGATGGTCAACTTCTATTGTTAGTCCAAAGGTGGGCAGGTTCTCTATGACCAGTAATCAGCTTGGCTTGGTAGATGTCTTTGCTCTTTGTATATCTGATATGTATTGCAGGGCAGGATTCAGAACTCTATTTAAATCCTCTCGTCTGAAGGATGCTCTGCCGTAATGACTCAGATAAGAACACAACATCATTTACTGGAGGCCAGCGGGAGCAAGGACGAGGACTGACAAGTATGTCAGCGATGATTAAGCCCTGATCCAACACATCAAGGCAAAGATGAAGCAACTATCACTGGGCCATTAACCCAATGTGCGATATCTGAAATAGAGGATAAAATTGTTTAACAACATGCAACCGTCTGGTCAAGGTGTAGAACCTTATCCTACTTTCGCTCTTTGGGTATACTTCCCAAAAGGAGACCACTTGTATGGTCAGCTACCCAGTGTTTAGCCAGAAGAATTTTTATCCTTCCCAGATCTTTGTAGGTCCCCATTACACCATCTTGATGACCCAAAAGTTCACCTCACGTCAATGTGTGGTAAAAGCATATGGGCAGATTTAATCCTTTCCCACCACTGCCAATTATTGTTTTTCTACTTTGTTTTTTATTCCTTCCCTTCTTCAAAGAGTCTAAACTTTTTTGTATTCTTATTTATTATTCTGTGTTGAATTTCCATCAATACACCTGTATGAGAACTTATTTTTTTACAGTAAGGGCTGGAGTTGTGAGTAATAAAAATAATTTTACCATACAAAATGCTGGAAAACTGAAGGGGGGAAAAAAGGATAGGTGAAAAAAGAGACCTGCAATACAGTCATAGTTTTCTTAGTTTTGGGGTTTCCTTTATACAGTGAATATTGTGCACTAAAAATTACCTGGCAAAATGATTATCCCGGTCAGCTCCAGTACGACAATACTAAATTTTCATTTTTTTTCCTTTTATTGAGGTGGTGAAAAAATACTACAAAAAATTAGGCTTGTGTCACCATATTCTGAGACCTGTAAATATTTTTCTTTCTCAGCAATGGAGCTCTATGAGGGCTTGTTTTTGGGGGGCATTTTTAGCTGATGTCTTTATTGATACCATTTTGGGTACATACGGTACAAGTGCACCTCAATAAATTAGAATATCATCAAAAAGTTAATTTATTTCAGTAATTCAAAAAGGGAAACATATATTATATAGAGTCACTACAAACAGAGTGATCTATTTCTATATATTATATAGAGTCATTACACACAGAGTGATCTATCCCTATATACTATACAGTATAGAGTCATTACACACAGAGTGATCTATTTCAAGTGTTTATTTCTGTTATTGTTGATGATTATGTAAGGGGTGGGCAGACCCCTTACAAGGAAGCACAGGTTTTCTCTGAAGTGGTTAATGCTGTCCCCATAGAAACTGTACAGGAGAGAGGAGGAGCCGGCAGCTTAGGGGAAAGGGAGAGAAGTGTGTGTGTGTGAGAGAGGCAGTTGTGTCCGGGACGGGAGAGAGGAGACAGCCAGAGGCAGAGTGTGGAGCTGAGTGGGCAGAAAGAAGGAAAGAAAGAAGGGAGCTGGAAGAACAGGGAAGCCGGAGAGAAAAGGAGCGGGCGGAACCTCATAGTGCGAAGCAGTCCCGGTGTGGGTCCGGGCTGTGGGTAGCCATAAGTGGGAGCCAGGTGAAGCAGAGTAGCCGGGCACATCCCCACTGGAGGAGACGTCAGGGCAGGCTTTCCCCAGCTAAGAAAAGAACGTGAAGTCATCTGTAACTGCCGGTTTTTGGAAAGAGTTGTGAAATAAAGAATGTCTTTTATTTGCATCGAACCATGCCTGGAGAGTGTTTATACGTCGGACGACATCTGCACCACCACACTCTGCCCCACCAAGACATCTCCCGTCCCGATAGTGACGGCGGAGCCAGGGGTAAGCCTGACAGAAGGGGCCACGACTACAAGCCCAGAGGCGCCCCTGGCACCCCGTTACATGTGGCGTAGTCGGCAGGATCCGGATCATATGCAAGGGGTCCCGCTCCAAGAAGAAGGAGATCAAGTGATGCCGAGGACACTGGATCCAGATTATTGGAAAAGAGTCCCGATCCCATGGTGGGAAGAGGAAGAAGTGCCTAAGGCGTTGGACCGGGCACAAGATGGCGGCAAGATGGCCGTTGTCTGTGAAGACACAGAAAGCGCGCGCAGAATTGGCGCCAAAAGAAGAGCCTGGGGCTGGCCGGTGCCGAAAAAGAAGTTCGGAGTACTCCGCCCAAAGAGGGGAGGTGCCGGTCCCAGGGCACGAAGGAAGATATGTGAAGTGGGCGGTGTTCCAGAGAAAAAGAAGAACCGCCGCGTAGGGGTCGACCTGATGTGTGAGACTGGGGGTGGAGTATACCCAAGAGCGGGAAAAGTAAGCCCGCCTCCACTTCCTCCAGCATCTCCACTGACCCCGACGCCATTACCAGAAACGCTGACTCCGAGCAAGATGGAGACTCCAGGAAGACAGCAAGCTGCGGTAGCCGCACTAGTAGCGACTAGCCTGGGCAGAGGACGCCCGAAGCAGACTGCGGCTGCGGAAGGACCCACCCTTAACCTACCGGCTGTGCCAGGAGGACCGGAGCGGCCCACTACACAAGAGGCCGCACAGTGGCAACAGGAAATCGAGTGGGAGGAATGCCAATACCGGCGGCGGTCGCAGCAAAGACCGGTGCTAGCTGAACTCTCCCACCCGAGACATTGGAGCAACCCGCCAACTACGAGCCCTTCCGGAGGCTGCGCCGGTTGCCCGGACAGTCCCTGTCGGAGTACGTGCAGGCCCAACGAGCCGAATGGCAGCGTGCATATCATCCGGAGTGACTTTTCAAGACCGGAAGATGGCGGGCCTGTTTTTGTTCAACACCGGCGTTGTTTTGAGCCGGAAGAAGGTGTGTTGTTTGTAACCGTTCAAGTTGCTGAGCCCGAAAGAGAGCCTGATGCTGGACTGAGCCAGGGGCTCCCTCCGCGTCGTTAAGAAGATTTTTGCCGAGTTGTGTTCCTGCCAGCTAACGTCTAAGACCGTCTAAGTGCTGCAAAAGCCTCCGGGCAGAAACTCCACTAAGACCGGGAGTGCCTGCCGACGGCCTCCGGGCACGACTAAGACCGGGAGCTTCCAGGAGGAACTCCGGGCGCTGGACTGGTGTGCCCTTGCGGGTGCCCTCAGTTGAACATGTTCGCAGTTTCATTAAAATGACTTTGTTTAGTTTTAAAATGTGATTTTAAATTTGTGCCTTGCCGGGAGGCTTAGGCTTAAAGAGGGGAGGTATGTAAGGGGTGGGCAGACCCCTTACAAGGAAGCACAGGTTTTCTCTGAAGTGGTTAATGCTGTCCCCATAGAAACTGTACAGGAGAGAGGAGGAGCCGGCAGCTTAGGGGAAAGGGAGAGAAGTGTGTGTGTGTGAGAGAGGCAGTTGTGTCCGGGACGGGAGAGAGGAGACAGCCAGAGGCAGAGTGTGGAGCTGAGTGGGCAGAAAGAAAGAAAGAAAGAAGGGAGCTGGAAGAACAGGGAAGCCGGAGAGAAAAGGAGCGGGCGGAACCTCATAGTGCGAAGCAGTCCCGGTGTGGGTCCGGGCTGTGGGTAGCCATAAGTGGGAGCCAGGTGAAGCAGAGTAGCCGGGCACATCCCCACTGGAGGAGACGTCAGGGCAGGCTTTCCCCAGCTAAGAAAAGAACGTGAAGTCATCTGTAACTGCCGGTTTTTGGAAAGAGTTGTGAAATAAAGAATGTCTTTTATTTGCATCGAACCATGCCTGGAGAGTGTTTATACGTCGGATGACATCTGCACCACCACACTCTGCCCCACCAAGACATCTCCCGTCCCGATAGTGACGGCGGAGCCAGGGGTAAGCCTGACAGAAGGGGCCACGACTACAAGCCCAGAGGCGCCCCTGGCACCCCGTTACAATTATGGCTTACAGCCAATGAAAACCCAAAAGTCATTATCTCGGAAAATTAGAATTATTACCACAGAACACTGCAAAGGCTTCCTAAGGGTTTAAAATTGTCCCTTAGTTTGGTTCAGTAAGCTACACAATCATGGGGAAGACTGCTGATATTGACACAGTCCACAAGGAGGGTAAGCCACAAAAGGTCATTGCTAAAGAGGCTGGCTGTTCACAGAGTGCTGTATCCAAGCATATTAATGGAAGGTTGATTGGAAGGAAAAAGTGTGGTAGAAAAAGGCTCACAAGCAACCAGGATAATCACAGCCTTGATAGGATTGTTAAGAAAAGATCATTCAAAAATTTTGGGTAGATTCACAAGGAGTGGACTGCTGCTGGAGTCAGTGCTTCAAGAGCCACCATACACAGACATATCCAGGACATGGGCTACAAGTGTCGCACTCCCTGTGTCAAGTATCTCATGACCAATTGACAACACCAGAAGTGTCTTACCTGCACCAAGGAGAAAAAGAATTGGACTGTTGCTCAGTGGTCCAAGGTGTTTTCAGATGAAAGTAAATTTTGCATTTCATTTGGAAACCAAGGTCCCAGAGTCTGGAGGAGGAGTGGAGAAGCCAAAATCCAAGCTGGAGGAGGAGTGGAGAGGCCAAAATCCAAGCTGCTTCAGGTCCAGTGGGAAGTTTCCACAATCCAATCAGTGATGGTTTGGGGAGCCATGTCATCTGCTGGTGAAGGTCCACTGTGTTTTATCAAGACCAAAGTCAGCGCAGCCGTCTACCAGGAAATTTTAGAGCACTTCATGCTTCACTCTGTCGACACGCTTTTTGGAGATGGAAATTGAATTTTCCAACAGGACTTGGCACCTGTCCACACTGCCAAAAGTACCAATACCTGGTTTAAAAACCACAGTATCACTGTGCGTCATTGGCCAGCAAACTCAGACGAGCTGAAGGCTGTTATCAAAGCAACCAGAGCTTCCATAACACCTCAACAGTGTCACAGCCTGATCGCCTCCATGCCACGCCGCATTGATGCAGTAATTTATGCAAAAGGAGACCTGACCAAGTATTGAGTGCAGTTATTGTACAGACTTTTTAGTAGGCGCCAACATTTCTGAGTTCAAAATCATTTTTTTCAGTTGGTCTTACATAGTATTCTAATTTTCTGAGATAATGACTCGAGTTTTCATTGGCTGTAAGCCATAATTATCAACAATAACAGAAATAAACACTTGAAATACAGTACAGACCAAAGGTTTGGACACACATTCTCATTCAAAGAGTTTTCTTTATTTTCATGACTCTGAAAATTGTAGATTCACATTCAAGGCATCAAAACTATGAATTAACACACGTGGAATGAAATACTTAAAAAAAGTGTGAAACAACTGAAAATATGTCTTTACTCTCGGCCTTCTCTTGATGAGCTTCAAGAGGTAGTCACCGGAAATGGTTTTCCAACAGTCTTGAAGGAGTTCCCAGAGATGTTTAGCACTTGTTGGCCCTTTTGCCTTCACTCTGCGGTCCAGCTCACCCCAAACCATCTCGATTGGGTTCAGGTCTGGTGACTGTGGAGGCCAGATCATCTGGCATAGCACCCCTTCACTCTCCTTCTTAGTCAAATAGCCCTTACACAGCCTGGAAGTGTGTTCGGGGTCATTGAAATGTTGAAAGATAAATGATGGTCCAACTAAACGCAAACCGGATGGAATAGCATCCACTGCAAGATGCTGTGGTAGCCATGCTGGTTCAGTATGCCTTCAATTTTGAATAAATCCCCAACAGTGTCACCAGCAAAGCAACCCCACACCATCACGCCTCCTCCTCCATGCTTCACGGTGGGAACCAGGCATGTAAAGTCCATCTGTTCACTTTTTCTGCGTCGTACAAAGACACGGTGGTTGGATCCAAAGATCTCAAATTTGGACTCATCAGACCAAAGCACAGATTTCCACTGGTCTAATGTCCATTCCTTGTATTCTTTAGCCCAAACGAGTCTCTTCTGCTTGTTGCCTGTCCTTAGCAGTGGTTTCCTAGCAGCTATTTTACCATGAAGGCCTGCTGCACAAAGTCTTCTCTTAACAGTTGTTCTAGAGATGTGTCTGCTGCTAGAACTCTGTATGGCATTGCACTTGTCTCTAATCTGAGCTGCTGTTAACCTGCAATTTCTGAGGCTGGTGACTCGGATAAACTTATCCTCCGCAGCAGAGGTGACTCTTGGTCTTCCTTTCCTGGGGCGGTCCTCATGGGAGCCAGTTTCTTTGTAGCACTTGATGGTTTTTGCCACTGCACTTGGGGACTTGGGGACACTCTCAATGTTTTCCCAATTTTTCGGACAGACTTCTTTCTTAAAGCAATGATGGCCACTCGTTTTTCTTTACTTAGCTGCTTTTTTTCTTGCCATAATACAAATTCTAACAGTCTTTTCAGTAGGACTATCGGCTGTGAATCCACCAGACAACACAACTGATGGTCCCAACCCCATTTATAAGGCAAGAAATCCCACCTATTAAACCTGACAGGGCACACCTGTGAAGTGAAAACCATTTCCGCTGACTACCTCTTGACTTGAAACTCATCAAGAGAATTCCAAGAGTGTGCAAAGCAGTAATCAAAGCAAAAGGTGGCTACTTTGAAGAACCTAGAATATAAGACATATTTTCAGTTGTTTCACACTTTTTTGTTAAGTATTTCATTCCACATGTGTTGATTCATAGTTTTGATGCCTTTAATGTGAATCTACAATTTTCAGAGTCATGAAAATAAAGAAAACTTTGAATGAGAAGGTGTGTCCAAACTTTTGGTCTGTACTGTAGATCCCTCTGTGTACCAGCACAGCCCGCACCACCGACAAAGCATCCCACACCAGCACAGCTCCGCACCGCTGACAAAGCATCTCACCTACGCCAGCACAGCCCCGCTCCACCGACAGAGCATCTCACCTGCGCCAGCACAGCTTCGCACTGCCGACAGAGCATCTCACCCACGCCAGCACAGCCCCGCATCACCAACAAAGCATGTCACCCGCTGCAGCCAGCATAGCAGTGCACCGCCCTGCTCCATACAGTGCCCACCGCAGCCAGCACAGCGCCCATTCTCCACTACCCCGGTAAGCTACATTCAGATTTTAAGATGCACCCCTCCTCAAAAATTTGGGAGGAAGAGTGCATCTTATAATCCGAAAAAGACGGTAACTTGCGTCATACCCAGGTAGTAGGTGCAGGAGACACTACCATGTTTTTCCAAAAATAAGACACTGTCTTATATTTTTTTTGCCCCCCAGAAAAGCACAAGGGCTTATTTTTGGAGGTGGTCTTATTCTTGGAGAAACATGGCTGGGGGTAAGTTTACCCCCCCAAAAAGCAGACACCCCCCCCCCCTTCCGAGGAGACTCATATTTACCAGACCTGGACGTCTGCATGACTCCCAGGTTCTCCTGTGACCTCCGATGGGCAATCTCAGCAGCTATGCTGCACACCATGCTCACCTGCTTCTGGCCGACACATTCACACAACAGATCACACACACACACGCATCAGATCACACACACACAGACACTCATTCACTCACCACATGCACGGTTACAGAATGCTTACGGCCCCAGGGAACGATGGGAGGAAGTCACGTGTCACAGGTCCTGTAAGCTAGCATTGCGGCAGGTCCTTGCGCTCCACCGCACAGCCTCTCAAGATTCTGCTGGCGAGAAGAAATCAGAGTCGCTGGATGTGGTGTGTGTGTGATCTGATGTGTGTGTGATCCGATGTTTATGTGTGTGAGATCGGATGTGTGTGGGACTGCGATCACACACTTCTGGTGAGTGTGATTGCGGGGTGTTCGCTGTCTATAATGAAGTGTCCTGCAGTATCTTTAACTTTTTTAGCTGCACGGACACTTCATTATTGAACTGCAACTAGAGCTTATTTTTGGGAGTAGGGCTTATATTTAAGCCTTACTCCGAAAATGCTGAAAATTCCTGCTAGGGCTTATTTTTGGGGGAGGTATTATTTTTGGAAAAACACGGTTTTGGGTCAACCGAGTGGTGGTGCGGCTTTTCTGTGGTGTTGTGCAGTTTGGGGTGTCACGATGCTCCTACCTCGTTCCTGGCACTTCAAACCCATTCCCAGGGTACATCTGTATGAGATAGGTAGGAATAAGGCAGACGGGACCATGGTATGAACAGTTCAGACGCTTTACTGGATAACACAATGATGGGTCACATCTTCTGAAGCATTTAGCTGCAACACTGGATCTCCATACAGGCTTTGGTTGGATGGCAACTGGACTAGTGCTCTGCTATGGGAGATCTTTAACTGTAGTTTGGCCTTACTGCGATGGGCTCTGAAAAAACTGTCTGGCAGGTACAGGACATTAGCCGCCCTTGTCACCTGGTCATCACCTCCAGCCTGGCTTGTCTCAACTGCCAACTGTCAACTCTCCCTGGTTACTGTAACGCCCAGGCCAGTGTCCTCGCATGCTCCTGCCCCCCTCCCTCAGCGAGGACACCGGCGTTCTCACCTGTCTGGGCCTTCTGCTGCGGGGATCCTTTCTCTGTCTCATGCTGCAGACTCCCGGACCGTCTGTGTACCATGCAGAGCTTCAGTCTCTGCCCATAGGTGCGCCCACGGCCACGCCCCTTTTCTTAAAGGGCCAGGACCCTTTTACCCGGAAGCGCTTCCCAGGTCAGCTGGAAAGCTGTATGTATTTAAGACACCGTAACCCTATACTAGATGCCTGGGCAATGAGTTTAGTCATTACTAGTTGTCAGGTCAACTAGCCGTGCGCTGCTGTTCCGCTGTGCTAGACATATTGCTTATACTTGTCTGTATTGCAGAGTGCCGCTTCCACTACCTGCTGCTGCTGTGAGCTTCCACAATTCCAATACACAACGCAATACCCGTTGCCACAAAGTATCGTCACCAGCTGCTGCTATCCATCTGTCCGTCCATCCCGGATGGATCTGCTACTCCAGCTGCTGTCATCTATCCATCCATCCATCCCGGACGGAACCTCTACACCAGCTGCTGCCACAACTCTATACCAGAGACTGTCGCTCCCATACCCCTGGGGCCAGCTAACACCAGTGGCACCCGGATTCTACCTGCAGTGTAACACCTCCACCATCAGAAGCTCTGGTGAAAACCAGGTTCGGCTCCGTAGTCAAACCCCTCTGGGTTTTCTGTGTGTTGCGGGCCAGTGGGTCCACTAAAACCCTGCTCGCCCGGCGAGCCTAACAGTTACCATAGTGACCAGGCACTAGAGGATATTGATCAGACATCATCCAATACAGTCCCTTGTCAACACTTATAACACCACCTGCTGGTCTCCAGTGGTATTACAGAGCAACAACTTACATTTAATTTGACAGAATGATACCAGGCAATACATTAAAGTTGAGGTCCCCAACTCCAGTCCTCAAGGCCCACCAACAGTGCAGGTTTTTGGGATTTCCTTAGTATTGCACAGGTGTTAATGTAATTACCTGCCCAGATGCTGGTTCCAACAGCAGTGCAATGCTAAGGAAATCCTGAAAACATGCACTGTTGGTGGGCCTTGAGGACTGGAGTTGGGGAACCCTACATTAAACCATAAATTATTCTACAGACTCCTATTAATGCAGAAACTTTTGTAATGGCTACTTCTGGGTCTTTACACATACATCCTTTTGATCATCTTATTGCATATTTTTATGGGAGGTGTGGTGCCCTAATAACAACAACTATAGTGTTTTCAATTCTATAGCAGATGGGTTAAATAATTTAGTACAGTGGAATCACGCTTAACGAGCAAAGCTTTCTGTAAATTTGTAACGCAGTTTATGAGCAAGCTTTGCTGTACGAGCAAAATACTCACCGCACACACTTCCAATTCCATACATCCACCGCGCTCGAACCCGCTCGTGCAGTCCACACAAACACGCGCGCACATAAACATACAGTGCCTACAAGTAGTATTCAACCCCCTGCAGATTTAGCAGGTTTGATAAGATGCAAATAAGTTAGAGCCTGCAAACTTCAAACAAGAGCAGGATTTATTAACAGATGCATAAATCTTACAAACCAACAAGTTATGTTGCTCAGTTAAATTTTAATACATTTTCAACATAAAAGTGTGGGTCAATTATTATTCAACCCCTAGGTTTAATATTTTGTGGATTAACCCTTGTTTGCAATTACAGCTAATAATCGTCTTTTATAAGACCTGATCAGGCCGGCACAGGTCTCTGGAGTTATCTTGGCCAACTCCTCCATGCAGATCTTCTCCAAGTTATCTAGGTTCTTTGGGTGTCTCATGTGGACTTTAATCTTGAGCTCCTTCCACAAGTTTTCAATCGGGTTAAGGTCAGGAGACTGACTAGGCCACTGCAACACCTTGATTTTTTTCCCTCTTGAACCAGGCCTTGGTTTTCTTGGCTGTGTGCTTTGGGTCGTTGTCTTGTTGGAAGATGAAATGACGACCCATCTTAAGATCCTTGATGGAGGAGTGGAGGTTCTTGGCCAAAATCTCCAGGTATGCCGTGCTATCCATCTTCCCATGGATGCGGACCAGATGGCCAGGCCCCTTGGCTGAGAAACAGCCCCACAGCATGATGCTGCCACCACCATGCTTGACTGTAGGGATGGTATTCTTGGGGTCGTATGCAGTGCCATCCAGTCTCCAAACGTCACGTGTGTGGTTGGCACCAAAGATCTCGATCTTGGTCTCATCAGACCAGAGAACCTTGAACAAGTCTGTCTCAGAGTCCTCCAAGTGATCATGAGCAAACTGTAGATGAGCCTTGACATGACGCTTTGAAAGTAAAGGTACCTTACGGGCTCGTCTGGAATGGAGACCATTGCGGTGGAGTACGTTACTTATGGTATTGACTGAAACCAATGTCCCCACTGCCATGAGATCTTCCCGGAGCTCCTTCCTTGTTGTCCTTCGGTTAGGCTTGACTCTTCGGACAAGCTTGGCCTCGGCACGGGTGGAAACTTTCAAAGGCTGTCCAGGCCGTGGAAGGCTAACAGTAGTTCCATAAGCCTTCCACTTCCGGATGATGCTCCCAACAGTGGAGACAGGTAGGCCCAACTCCTTGGATAGGGTTTTGTACCCCTTGCCAGCCTTGTGACCATCCACGATCTTGTCTCTGATGGCCTTGGAATGCTCCTTTGTCTTTCCCATGTTGACCAAGTATGAGTGCTGTTCACAAGTTTGGGGAGGGTCTTAATTAGTCAGAAAAGGCTGGAAAAAGATATAATTAATCCAAACATGTGAAGCTCATTGTTCTTTGTGCCTGAAATACTTCTTAATACTTTAGGGGAACCAAACAGAATTCTGGTGGTTTTAGGGGTTGAATAATAAATGACCCTCTGAATAAACTTTTCACAATTTAAAAAAAAAAAAAAGAAAAAAAGAAATAACATTCTTTTTTGCTGCAGTGCATTTCACACTTCCAGGCTGATCTACAGTCCAAATGTCACAATGCCAAGTTAATTTCGAATGTGTAAACGTGCTAAATCTGCAGGGGGTTGAAAACTACTTATAGGCACTGTATTATGCTCACCTTACCTTCCGTTCCATCGCTGGCCTCATGGTTCTTGTAGTTCACCAGAACAGGATGTGTATCGGGTAAACATCGCGACGAGGGAGGAACTTCCGCTGATAGAGCAACTTCCTCCCTCGTCGCGATGGTTACCCGATACAGACCCTGTAACGGCGAACTACAAGAACCATGAGGCCGGCGATGGAATGGAAGGTAAAGTGAGCATAATATGTGTACCTTCCATTCCATCGCCGGCCTCATGGTTCTTGTAGTTCGCCGCTACAGGCTGTGTATCGGCAACCATCGCGACGAGGGAGGAACTTCCGCTGTCAGCCACTACTCAAAGGCAGCGCGCTGGCCAATCAGAGGCAAGCAGCTCCTGCCTTTGACGTTAGCGCACTGGCAGCGGAAGTTCCTCCCTCGTCGCGATGGTTACCCGATACACATCCTGTACCGGCGAACTGCAAGATCCAGGAGGCCGGCGATGGAACTGAAGGTAAGGTGAGCATAATACATATATGTGTGCGTGTTTGTGCGTGTTTGCACGTGTGTGAAATGGCACAATAGGGGATCAGGATGGGACATTTAACAAGTTGTGGAACAAATTGTCAGCATTGCAATGATTTCCTATGGGAAATCTTGCTTTGCTGAACGAGTAACTTGGTTAACAAGCACACTCCCAGAACGGATTGTTCTCGTTATCCAAGGTTCCACTGTATTTTGATTGATCGGATTTTTAGGAACACGGTGAAACCAAAATTGATTTAACTTTTTAATTTCTTCATTTTTAAAATGTAAAAAGGGTTGATTTGCACTGTTACGTATTTTTAAAAACTATTTTTCTATTTTATACTTGAACTTTAACCTATAATGGCTTTTTGAATGTAACATATTCCAGTTTTGCAGTATACAGTGAAAATGACATTATCCTATGAAATCACCAGTTAGATGTCATAAGAGAACCAAGATGGCATCGTCGGGGGGCTTTCAGCAGGCCCCTATCTGACATATAAATATGAGAAAAAATTGTTTTTATTAATTTTCACAGCTTAATGTTATAGAATTCTGTAAAGCTCCTGGGGGTTCAAGGTGCTCAATGCAAACCTACATAAATTCCTTGAAGGATCTAGTTTCCAAAATGGTATTACTTGAGGAGAAGTTTCTATGCTGAGGCATATTAGGGGCTCTGCAAACGCGACATTGCATCTGCTATCGATTCCAGACAATTTTGAGTTCCAAAAGTCAAATGCTGCTCCTTCCCTTCCGAGCCCTGCTGTGTGCCCAAATAATAGTTTTCCACCACATATCAGTGTACTAAGGATCAATTGCACAACAAATTGTATGGTGCGTTTTCTCCTGTTGCCCTTGTGAAAATGCAAAATTTGGGGCTAAAACAACATTTTTGGAAGAAATATGATTTTTTTTTTATTTTCACGGGTCAACATTGTAAAATTATGTGAAGCACCTGGGCATTCAAGGTGTTCACAAAACATCTAGATAAATTCCTTGAGGGGTGAAGTTTCCAAAAATGGGGTCACTTGTGGAAGAGCTCCACTGTTTAGGCACATAAGGGGCTCTGCAAACACGACATGGCATCTGCTATACATTCCAGACAGTTTGGCATCCTAACAGTTGAATGGCGCGCCTTCTCTTCTGAGCCCTGCCGTGCGCTCAAACAGTAGTTTTCCACCACATATGGGTATCTGCATACTCAGGAGATGTTGCACAACACATTGTATGATGCATTTTCTCCTGTTGCCCCTGTGAAAATGCGAAATTTGTGGCTAAAGTAACCTTTTTTAAGGGAAAAAAAAATCATTTTGTTTACACATAGCTTTAGTTCCTGTGAAGCATCTGAAGGGTTAATAAACTTCTTGGATGTGGTTTTGAGCGGTTTGAGGTGTGTAGTTTTTAGAATGGTGTCACTTTGGGGTATTTTCTGTCACATAGGCCTCTCAAAGTCACTTCAAATGTGATGTGGTCCCTAAAAAAATGGTTTTGTAAATTTTGAAAGAAAAAAATTGTTTCAAAAATGTCGCTGAAGTAAAATGTTATTTTTAACCATTTCGTGTGACATAACTCACTGGTTTAAGGACATAAAAATTAAAAGTTTGAAAACTGTGAAGTTTTCTAAATTTCCGATATTTTCACAAATGAACACCAAAAATATCATCCTATATTTACCACTATCATGAAGTACAATATGCCATGAAAAAACAGTCTCAGAATCACTGGGATCCGTTGAAGCGTTCCAGAGTTATAACCTCATAAAGTGACACTGGTCAGAATTACAAAAATTCGTCTGGTCATGAAAGTGAAAATCTGGCTGGGCGTAAAGGGTTAAATAAAGCTGCTTTGTTTTTTTATTCTTTTTAGTATTTAGTTTTGACCAAACATTATTGATACAGTCATGTGTGGATTACATTCATTTTTAGTTCATTTTTTACCTTCGGATTTTACGCTTCTAATGCAATTCTTTGGGGAAAATCTGCATAAAAAAACTAAGCATACCCACAAAAAAAATTTAATTGTGCGGTAGAATTACAAAAAAAAGTGCAATTGCACAATTTTTGTTAGGTTTTTTATTTACAGTGATCACTATTTTGAAAAACTGACCTGCATTATAATTCCCCAGGTCGGCACGACTTCGTAGATAAAAACATGTGTAGTTTTACTGTTATCTAAGTGGTGAAAAAATATTTAGAATTTTTTTTATTTATATATATATACATATATATATATATATATATATATATATATAAAAAGAAAAACAAAAAGCCAGCACTAAATGTGCACTTCAGCACTAAAAATTCCAAACTGTACTTATTATAAAAATTTTGAGATTTTTGGCAAATTTCTTGAGCTGCCTCGCCACGTCACGGCAAATCTCATTTGAGGCAGTCCTACACTAAAATATTTTAATAAAATGTGCTATACGGCCTCACATATGAATAGTAGAACTGCTCTTAGCAGCACTCACCTGGTCTATTTCAATCCCGTACCCATGACTGAGTCATGGCTGTGGGCGGGACAGGTCCAAGCAAATGCTGCATGAAGTAAATAGCCTGTGGACAAGGCCTGATGATAATGTGAACAGTCACCAACCGCCAAAATCTAGACAGGTGGAATACATCCCAAATTTCGGTGCATAGCAAGGTGGGGGTCAGCCACCGACCAATTCAATGAAGAAAAACAAAAAATATATAAATTTAATTTATAAATATATAAATATAAATTTCTGAATATTTTTTCACCACTCAGATAAAAGTGTGTGTATATATATATATATATATATATATATATATATATATATATATATATATATATATACATACATATATATATATATATATATATATAATAAAAAAAGAATTGCGCTTTTGTCTTCATTTTCCGAGACCCGTAGCGTTCTCATTTTTCAGGATCTGAGGCTTATTGATGACTTAATTTTTGCGTCTTGATCTGGCGTTTTTTTGTGTAGATCCGATGTTTTGGGCGGCAGGAGCCTAGGAGTACCACACAATCTATTTGGCTCAACAGATTAATTTGTAGATCTCGATAATTTAGTATGGTCCATTATGGGGTCATGGAGTTGCCACCAAATCAGGTTGCACCAAAGTAATTTCATACAAGCAGTCTGCTATGCCTTGCCATTGTCTATCTCTAAGGTGCCTCTTTCTGCCACAGTCTGATCTCTCTATACACCAGGTGAAGTATTGGAAGAACAGCTATAATGCCGAGCTTATCACCAAAACGAGACGGAAAAAATTAATCCAAGTCTTTATTGTATGAGCTATGAACAGGACAACGCGTTTCAGGGGTTGCAGCCCCCTTCCTCAGAACAATATAGCAGTGACAAAGGATCATTATCCTTTGTCACTTCTATATTGTCCTGAGGAAGGGGGCTGCGACCCCTGAAATGCGTTGATAACCACGGCATTATACCCGTTCTTCCTTCCGGTACTTCCCCTGATTTGTTCAGGGCTGAAGCTGTCTCCACCTACGACTATGCAATAATAGCAGTTGTGACCTATCACAACCCCTATTGGTGAGTGTACCTAATTCTACATTAACCCTTTTATATCTGGTAAGACCCTATGGGCCTTTTGTTCCACAGTCTCTGAAACACTATAAACCACTCTTAGGGATGCCCTAGTCATATTAGGATGAAATACTTTGCGCCTTTGCGAGTCTTCATGGCCATTACATCACTACTTTTCATAGACCTTGATCCCACAACTGCAAACGTACAATATGCCTATGACAAGATATTGACATCAACCAGAAAACTATTTCAAGGCTCAATAGGGCAACAATCCAAATCCGCAGATTATGGTGACCGCACAGGTTAATACTTTTCTTGCAAAAAAAAACTTGCAATAGTAATACACTACTGTTTGCAGGCAGCCAGATTCCAGTCACTACGGTATAGAAGTAGTATTTCTATGCATGATACCCATATCTCATCTACTGAAACACTCAGAATGGTGTGGTATCTTCGAAAAAGGAAATCCCTCCGATTGCCTAAGGGATGAAGACACCTAAAGGCCGCTTTACATGCTACGATTTATCTGACGATATGTCGTCAGGGGTCCCGGTTTTCGTGACGCACTTCCGTCATTGTTAGCGACGTCGTTGCGTGTGCCACCTATGTGCGACTCTGATCGATCGCAAATAGGGTGAAAATCGTTGATCGTTGACACGTCGTTCAGTTTCAAAATATTGTTTGTCGTTTGGAACGCAGCAGACATATTGCTACGTTTGACACCCTGCCAACGACAAACAACATCCACACGACCGTCTTGGTCAAACAATATATCGCTGAACGATGTAGCGTCGTTTGTGAGATGTGTACGTGTGACCGCTACTAAACAACCTATGAGCAATCTCGGCAAATCGTAACAACGATCTGGGCGTGTCACATCGCTAACGAGATCGCTAGCGATATCATTGTGTGTAAAGCAGCCTTTAGTCCAAAAACACAGTCTAGGAGACTTTCTTACAACACTGCAGCCTGGAGTCCTCTCTGTTGCTGAGCTCAGCATACCAGTCTCTCATAAGTTTCTGCCACGTCTCATGAGGCTTGGATGGGTCTGCCTCTACCACCACACTGGAAACAGTGTGTCCTAAAAGTATACACAATCCTAGCCACATTTCCTAGTACTGCTGCCTTATACTCTTTGTGGAGACACTGGGGTCAGGAGTGCTTTCATCGCTGGCCTGGCTGTCTTTAGAAAGACTGCCCTTGGCCGGGGCTCATCCCATTCCAAAGGTGTAGATGGAGATGATGATAATAATAATAATAATAATAATAATAATTCATCTTTACTGAAAACAGATTGCCTGAAACCCATTACTGACATGTATGGCAAATATCAAGTATTTATGTATTGAACGGGCTCAGGGGCTGAGCCTGCACCATTCTCAGCAGCTGTCAGCTGTGTTACACAGTCGACATCGGCCTGTAACAGCATCAATTGTTGTTAACCTTATAAAATGCCGCTGTCAATGTCAGTGCACAGTCCTGGGTATACACATTGCCTCACCCCTGTACCCCTAAAAGTGCCATCTATAAAAATATAAAATTATTTAACCCAAATTGTAAATGCCATAAAGCACTAAAAAAATAAAAATGAGAGAACTGCAGTTACCAAACCTTTTTAAAAATGCAATTAAAAGAAACCAAAGCATTGTGTACACTCGGTCAGCATGGTAAACAAAGAACAAGCCCTCACACAAAAGAAAAATAGAAAATGGCAAAGCAAACCAATTTTTATTTTTTAGTAATTTTTTTTATAAATTTCAGATTATTTTTTTTTCAGTGCGAAAATTAATAAAAAGTATGCAAGTTTGATATTTCATCCAATTCGGCCCAGGAAACCATTTAGCCAGATCATTTATACTACACAATGAATGCCGGACAAACAAAACCCAAAAAATAGTGGTGGGGTTTTTTTTTTTGGCAAGTTCACTGCACTTACATTTTTTTCCCGCTTTTCTAGTTCAATGTATGGTAAAATGAATGTTGTCACTCAAAACTACCTCTCGTCCTGCAGAAAGGTAAGCCACATAATGCTAGGACTATTGAGAAAAGAGGGAAAAAAACAAATGAAAGCACAAAAAAAAATTGGCTGCAGCGAAAGGTAAGAAAGATGTGTTAATTGGTCCTTGCACATTGCAGGTGCGTTACTTTTAATCGGCTTCTATGTCAGGCAATCGTGTTAATTAGTCCTAGATGTGCTTTTAAAGCCTCATTTCTTTTCACTATGCAGGTCTGGAGAGGAAAATAACAGAATTACAGCTATCAACAGTCTACTCTATAACCACATTTTATTTGTCTGTAGTCACCACTAGGGGGAGCTCACTGCATAGGAAATTACAATGATTACACATCTCTGTTAATATACCAAATTTTTGCCTTTAAAACTAATCATACCAAAAATAATCCATTTTCTCTAAGTCTTTTCATCAATTTTGCAGGGATATTAAGTTATAGGTAATGTCACTGTCATGCCAAAATTTAAAGGGGTATTCCCATCTCTAAGTTCCTAGCCAATATGTAGTAGACATAATAATATTAGAAATGGTGTATAGTTCTCCTGATATAGCCATGTCTCTTACCTCATATGCAGGGCATTGCTGCTTGTATATCCATGGTTACAAGCAACTAACTAACTAATTAGCTATCATTATATGAGTGGACATAACCATGCATGCCTAAGCTGCAATGCCCTGCACATGAGGTAACAGACATGGCTATATCAGGAGAACTATACTACATTTCTAATTGCAGGTATTTGCTAATATTATTATTTACAGCTACTACATACTGGGATAGTATTTTGGAGATGGGAATACCCCTTTAAACCTCTTCTTGATTCCCGTCTTGACAGTATTGTAAATAGCTCTAGAAAATATTATCAGGATAGTGAGGAAAACATAAGATATCTGTGTAAAAATAGTTGCTGATAACAAAAAAATTCACAAAATCAAATAGTTTTGTGTTGAAGGTCAAAATAACCTCTAATTCGGTCTTAAAGTCATAGAGTTTTATGATTTTACTGAAAATATTGGTGAGGACCTTCCTTTCTGAGAAATCAGTGGGGTGATACTGCGGCCAAAATAATCCAAAAGCTCCATACAGGCCTGCTGCTGACATACAGGCCAAACAACTTGGAGAATATGTAAGCTTCAAGAGTGCGATGAAATGCTATAGGGATTCCTTATAGAAGAAAGATGTATATGTGGCGCCCCTGAGGCTTCAGTCGCTACAAGGTATTGCATCTGTGCTCGCCTGTGCCCCGCTGAAGAAGCTAATACGACACGCGGTCCTGGATATCTTCCCACCTGCCTCTGACTAGCAGTATACACCTCTATCCTTTCACCATGGGTAAGCGTTTTACATGAAATGTCATTGAATTTGTACTAAAAGTATATACCCTGTGGTGTTCCTCCATGTATGAATATCTATATAGAACACTGAGATCTATTTATTATGGTGCTAAGGAGATACATCGATGGATGTGAGGTGCTTTCTGCTTGTCCTTTGGTAGGTGGGTTTGATCTAGTCTAATTTATTACCTCACTTGAGTACCTTATATAGAAATTGGCCACTATGTAAAATTTTTAGCCGTATGTATGTTCAATAAAACCTGCCTTTTTTGCATTCATGAATGAGTCTCCTGTACATGTTTTGTTACACAATGTGTTTATAAGGTATTGCATCTGATTTAAGGTGCAATACTCATGCCGGGTTAGGAAGAGGTTAACCACTGTTTTTTTTTTGGTTTTCACTTACACAACACACACACAGACACACCAGGTGCTTTCCGATTGGAACTGAGCTAGAGGTGGTCACCAAAACAATGGGTTTTTCCCAGCCACCAGTGAGTCATCAGGAAGGTGGGGCAGCATGAGGAAAGTGAGAGAACACACAGTTTTTACCTCAGAATAGTCTGAAACTGAGAAGAAACGGTGGCTGTGCAGAGTGCTTCAGAGCTTCCACAGTTAGGACTGGGCAGACTGGAATAAGGAGGAGATTACCGGGTAAGCTGGAGAGACAGAGGAGTAACAGGGTAGCTGGAGGTAGAGGTCAATAGCTCCTCAGCACCAGCGCAGTTAGGCTGCAGAGCCCTAAGGTGGTGTACACTTCAGGTTGCACCACCAGAATCTGCCGGACAGGGGGATTTCACGTCCCTCTGACCACCACAAGTCCCGGGATACAGCAACACATAGAACCAGGAGTCGTGATCATGGTCAGGCCCAACAAAGGATTTGCGCTGCCTGCTGATGGGACAAGAACTAAAGCCAAGAACACCAGGGTACCCAAGTAACTTCAAGTCACAGGGACCCACACAACAAAGTGCAGAAAGGAAGGTCTCTCAGTTCCCAACACCGGTGGTAGCCTCTGACTACCCGGTATTGGCTGACGCCCATCACGGCGGAAACCGGCACTCCGAGAATGACGACTAACAGTGAGTAAAGACTTTGAACCGCATCCACTGTGTCAGCCCATCATTGCTGGCGCCGTCGCCCTGCGCTCCAGCGCCAACGACCACTAATGCCTCTATCCTCCTCCTCTCTGGGGCCTGGCTTCACCTGTGGGAAGCCGAACCATCTGAGCTGCGACACCATCTGCCCCAGAGGACAGCAACTGCAGCGGCGGCTAATCCCTGGCTGCACCCCAAAGGTGGCGTCACAAGACAACTACTACTCCCATCATCTATCACCTTTTTTATTGGACACCTTGGGGCCACGAAACCGGGCAGGCCACCGCGACATTCCTTCTCCACCACCGGCCCGGCGGCGAGTATAAAGAAACACCGGCCACATGGGGTGCTCCATACAGCTTCACATTAGGTAGCCCATGATATAAAGGTCAGTAGATCATTGGTCACCCCCTGAAAAAGATTCTACGGTAAAAACATATTTATTGGTGGGTCTGCAGAACAGGGAATTTTTACCCCCGATGGGGATAAATCTAAACATCTAGCCTATTCTTTTCAGATTTCATTTCATAGCTCAACTAACAAACACTGTTCACCCAATAAATGTACTAAATGTTAATAAAATCATGTTTTGGCAGGAAAAATGCAGCAGAAAAAAACATGCATTTTTTATTGCATTTGCACTTTTTTCATATGCGTTTTTCTCTGCTTTTTGGTGCTTTTTTTAGTCATAGCGATCACAGAAGTTCAGGCGCTGTACCCCAGCGATCGCCGCTGATGTTACTGCTGGGACCTGGCTCTCGCTGCCCATGCCACTCCCAGCTGTTTTACCCCCTAAATGCTGTGATCAGTGTGATCGCAGTATTCAGGAGGCAGGGAGAGATTGCTTTCCTCTCCCTGGCGATTGGGTCCCTTTAATGCGATTACATGGTAACCCTGTGTCATCACCATAATGACCCCGGGTTACTGAGCTATGAGGAGCCTCACTCACCATTTTTAATTTTCAATTTAGTCCACTAGACAAATAGATCAGAAATTCTCTATTGAAAAACTGGCACATACTGAGGAATTATATAGCCTTACAAGAAATCACTACAAAAAATCCTATGCTCACTTACCGTAGAGGCAGCAATTTAAAAGATCTACTATAGGTAATTATAGCTGTGGCAATTGCCACCACTGCAAAAGACATAGCACTGTGAACCCAATCAAAATAGGTCCTCATATACACACAGTGAAGCTGTATATCTCCTGCAGGAGTAAATTCACAGTCTACATAATCATTTGTCCTTGCGGTCGCTATTATATAGGAAAGATGATTAGACCCTTAAGGCGGCGTTACACGCTACGATTTATCTGCCGATATGTCGTCGGGGTCACGGTTTTCGTGACGCACATCCGGCATCGTTAGCAACGTTGTTGCATGTGACATCTACGTGCGACTCCGAACGAAATAGGTTGAAAATTGTTGATCGCTGACACGTTCAGTTTCAAAATATTGGTCGTCGTTTGGAACGCAGCAGACAAATTGCTACGTTTGACACCCTGCGAACGACGAACAACATCCACACGACCGCCTTGGTTAAACAATATATCGCTGATCGCTGTTGCGTCGTTGGTGAGATGTGTACGTGTGACCGCTAATAAACGACCTATGAGCGATCTCGGCAAATCATAACTACGATCTGGGCGTGTCACATCGCTACTGAGATCGTCAGATAAATCGTAGCGTGTAAAGCGGCCTTATCTGGTACGCTTTAAGGACCATTATAAATCAAAGAAATTCAAGAAAAGGATCTCCACATTTAATAAGTGATATTACAGAGGAACATGGTAGCAACCCATATTGTCTCTATTTTCCTAGTTTGGTCAAAGTTAATTTTACCCCACAAGGAGGAAATTACACAACATCCTCCTCCAAACAAAGGCCAGACTGCTTAAATACAGGGCTCAGGGTAGTATTGGCTTAAATGATAGAAATGACTTGTCAGTATTCCTATGATATCTTCTTTGTTGTACAAATGAGCTGCATGTCTAATTCCTTAACGTGTCAGGTTACTTACCTAAAAAGTAAGCAGTCACACATGACCTTTTGAATCTCCGGAAGGCGTGAAACGGCTGTTGTCCTTGTTTAACCTGCATCTAATTGCGGACTCAATTTACCCAACATGACATAAAGA